>NC_139223.1:17588809-17946309 GCF_055691185.1 Crinia signifera
TGGTATCACTAGGACCCAGAGGAATATAAAATTCCTAGAAGAGGCTAAAAGTTAAACTTATGAGTAACTGAAACTGGGTTATTTATAAACAGACTGTATTAAAAATTGTTTTAAATAAAATGTACCAAATCTCAAAAAAAAAAAAAAAAAGACAAAAATTAAATAAAAACATTGAAGGTCCTGCAATCTTGAGGTATAGAAAATATACGCCAGTAAAGAAACAGTCCCAGGAACTCATAAAACCACTAACAATCTATAAGAATGTAATTCTAACTTTCCCTTGTTTTGTTTCTTCACGCTGCTATTAGTGAGTTATCATTCTGCATTGTTACCTGAATACCATAGCAACCACAGTCACCTGAATGCAACTTACAGATATATTGGGAATTTGTAAGCAGTGACAGGAATAACCTTGTTTTAATCAACCGGTAAATGCCTTTATATGTAGGTACCCTCCACTACAGTATCTCTCCTGCCCCTCTTCGGACAATGTTTGAACCTCATGGTAGGATTTACCACAGTGTTCCTAAAATTTGGTCACCGACCGGTCATGTAATCAGTATATCCATCTATGGCAGAGATGGGGAAGCTTTGGGACTCCAGCTGTTGAACTACACATCCCAGCATGCCCCACTACAGTTTTGCTATTTGGCCATGCTAAAACTGTTGCGAGGCATGCTGGGATGCGTAGTTCAACAGCTGGAGCGCCAAAAGGATCTTAATCCCTGCTCTACGGGAAGGGGAGTGGTATGTACCAGCAAAGTTAAAGAGAAACAACTTTAACAATAAAAAGTAAATATATTAAAAACAACCAAATACAATACATCATCAACAGTCCCTCAATAAAACAAGACCAGGGCGTGCGGCTTCCCATTCTACCGCGGTCTATACCCAACCCATGCAGCGCACATCTGCAGACAGAACAATGGCTCTCTGCTGCATTTGTAATCCATCCAATTATTTTACTGGTCTTAGCTTAGTGTGTACACAAAGGGGCGATTACTGGTAACACAAGTGTGCAGCCACAGCTCAAACTGCCCCATGTGCTATAATACGGCAAATGGAATTACGGGCACCAGAAGTGTGACGGCGCAAAAGCTTTCACTCTCCAAGAACATCTGGGCACCTCAGGGGGGGGGGGGGGGGGGGGGGGGGGCAGCATGCATGAGCACCAACTGGTTAAGTTTAGAGTCACAAGAATCAGCGTTGTGACATTTGGCATTATATACACATCAATACAAAGCTCAATATAGGTCGCACCGCATCACTCTGTCTGCAGGTCATTGTCAAGGTGGGTTATACGGCACATGAATATTGTGCATGTAGGGAAGGGAATATGTAAAATGCTGTGTCCCCCCCCAAAGTGGATTACAGAGAGGTCAGAGGTTTTCATCTGGTTACTGGATCCGTAAACTCCGCTACATAAATATATGGTTACAGAAGCACAGTCCAGTCACCAGCGAGAGTTCTCCTCATCATTCCAGGACTTGCTACAGTGTCCTCACCACAGGGGAGGGGGGGGGGGGGGGGGGGGGAGGGGGGGGTGCATGGCTACAGAATGTGCTGCTCTGCAGTAAGGTGCGACACACTATAGTTAGGTCTATTACAGATATAATAAAACACAATATATACAGCTGAGCCAGTTACAACACGCCCTCTCCTCTCCTCTACCTCCTTCATATACAGAGGAGAACTCCCAGCAGACGGATTAAACATATAAACTAGTACAGATAATGATTGCGCAGAACCGCCAGTGTGACCAGGAAACCATTTCAGCATTGGGAGAATGTGCATCCTGTAAAAAAATAAAACTTTTTTTTCAAAATTAAAAGAGAGAAGGAGTTCCGGGATCATTGGCACAGGCCACCAAGATCAGCAAAAGCCAACTTAAAACAGAATAAGGGATGGGGGTAAAGAACACGGAGAAGGAAGGTTTCCCAGACGGCCGGCCTCAGTCTCAAAGCTTTGCAGCTGTTCTGCGGTGGTCAGTCCCATCCTGAAGGGGTCCTTGGTGTGGGGGGGGGGGGGGGGGGGGGGCAGCAGAGGAACCATGTTGATAGTGTCTCTGGCACCACAAGAGCAGCTGCGTCCAGTGCGTCCTCCCTGCATTGCACATTCCCCAGCCCTGGTAACTCAGATACCCCCAGGACATTGTCATATCAAAACACTGGAGACCGGAACCCGCGTCGAGCCTCCTCGCTTTGGGACCACAATTCTGTCATCGCTGTCCGACTCAGTCAGCAGACCTGGGGGTAAGTAATAAGACAGTCAGTATTCATCCTCTGTGCTCCACAACATGGCAGGATTTCCTCCTCTGAGAACAAATATCTAGAAGACACTTGGGGGGTAATTCAGACCTGGTTGCTAGGCTGCGTATATGTCGCCCACACAGCTCCTTCGCTCTACAAACGCACATCGCCTCTCCTGTCAGCTGGTTACTTCCTCGCATTCCTGCCTCCAGGATTTTAACCTTCGTGCTCTGTAGCTCTCCACCTCCCTACAAAACTTTATATGGGCTCTCAAGACCCCACTTCTTCATTCAATCTAACTCGCTCTCATCCTAGCCTTCTGCTTCCGCTCACTTCTATCCATGCTGTGTCACCCGGGTGTGTCTGCCCATTCCCTTTAGAACGTAAGCGCTCATGAGCAGGGCCCACACAGATGCATACATATCAGATAAGTCGGCCCAGTCTCCTGGTGCGTCCTAGTCGCATTGCGGTACAACTACAGATGCTATGACGCATACACATCGGAAGCGGCCGGTCCCACACTCCCGCTACGCATCTGGAATGGGAAACAGTTTGCGCATGCCTCCGGGACTCATTCACTTCAATGGAATCCAGCTGCGATGTGAACGAGCGCCGTGATGCTGCGTTCGCACCACCGCCACACTACAGTACAAGAACAATGTAGCAGGACACATCTGTATGACCTTTGCGGCAGAAGAGAAGCCCGACATGGAACCTGGAGCTCAACGAGGGGCAGTTTGGCGTGACTGCAGCAAAGATGCAGGAGGAGAAATTGGTAATATTAGAATACAAAGCCCCACCCGTGGTTTATAATGTGTAGCTCCAGTGCTTGGGGGAACTGTATGTTCTATACAGCCATAATCATACAACAACTTCCATGGATCGGGGACTTCCTATGCAGAGCTAGCAGTGGGTCTGGAGACTTGGATTGCTCCCAAACACTACTGAACCCTGAGTCTCTGTGAGATGCCCAGTACAGCTCCAACAGCAGACAGGTCACCTCATCTATGACCTCACACCATGCGCTGAATTATACATGATCTAGGAGACACCCCGCTACATCCAGCACTTGCCCACAACACTTTCCTGTTCTCCTAGAGCAGGGGTGGCCAAACCGGTCCTCGAGATCTACCAACAGTCCACGTTGCCTATCTGGTGCACAGCTGCAGTCATTACTAACTGTCCCATTTTAAAACCTGCTGCATTCATTCCTACTATAGATCCACAGGTTGCCTGGAAAACATGCACCGTTGGTAGATCTTGAGGACAGGTTTGGCCACCCCTGGTCCTAGAGGAAGGACAACGGTGTGGAAGATAAATTAGCAGATGCCAACAGGGAACTGAAGTAGATAAATCTATACCAGGCCAAACTGTGGCTCTCCAGGTGTTGTGAATCTACACCTCTCCCAGCATGCTTTGCCACTGTTCTAGCAATCCAGAATAGCGAAACGTTACCAGTGTATGCTGGGACTTTTAGTTTCATAACGGATGGAGAGCCCCAGGTTGACCAGGCCTGATTTATGGCGTCCTGCAGTGATACAAGGTGGGAGGCTCACTAGGAGAAAACCCCAATATAAAAAAAATGACAACGCACCTTGCGTGAACATTTCTGCCTTTTTACGATCCTTTGTGATAAAGATGGCGGTCACCAGGAAGAAAGCTCCGCCTATCACGCCCACAAAGGCGCAGAGCATGAGGGCGTACTCCAGGCTCCGGAACTTCAGAAGGGTGGTGTCGGGTTTCCCACTGCGGATCTGGTCAGATATCTGAGGATTAAATGGAATGCTAACATAGGAGGTATGCGACGTTATACACACACACACACACACACACACACACACACACACAGAGAAGAGGATGGAAGACCCTCCCGCAGAGTGCGCAGCTACTTACCACCCCAATGAGGTAGGGGCTGCCGGCGTCCCCCAGCAGATGTGACACCATGATCTGTATGGCCTCCGCTGTAGAGCGTCTTGTGGGGATGACCACGTACTGGAAGTAGATGAGGGGTTGGGGCGGAAGAAGAGACGGTTACCAAAGCCAACAATCAGGACCTGGTCACACTGGTTTACCAACGGACGTAACTCCAGCGTTACATGTTCTCTAGCTGCCTGTTCCCCATAATAGGAAACAGATCCATCCCGGACATACATGCACCTGACGGCAAATCCTCTGCTGCATACAACATGGCGACACCCCAGTGGGATAAGTCCACCACTCTCCAGGTTTGCAGCTCCTGTTTCACTAATGATTTGGCCGCCATATAGCTTAGGTAGTAACATTTCACATCCTGCAGGGGGCACTATACACTTCAGGCCAGATGTAAAACAGACGGCGAAGATCCAACAGCGTAACATTACCAAGGTTAGCTGATGACTTCTTCTGGATGAAGAAGCCGTCATCATTCAAAAGCTTTTTCGGTACTTGTGTAATAACTGGACGCCCGATTTTGAGATCGGGTCGGAAAAAAAAAATCACATCGCATGCAACCAAATCTCATGCGATGGACGCGATTTTCCATAGGATTCAATGTTAAAAGGGTCCTGTTCATTTCCCCACTATCCAAGTGGGCATGGAGTTGATTTTATATAGCGTGGTGAGCACAACGAGCCCGAAGCGTGGCAGGCGCAGCGAGGGGACGCGGAATACATTTTAAGTAATCCGCGGGGCTCGCCACGCTTTGGGCTCGGTGGCTCGCTGCGCTATATAAAATCAACTCTATGCCCACTTGGATAGTGGGGAAATGAACAGGACCATTTTAACATTGAATCCTATGCAAAATCGCATCGAATCGCGTCACATCGCATCTGATTGTATGCCTTAAGTTAAGGCATACAATCAAATAATCGGGCGTCCAGATATTACACAAGTACCGCTTTTTCCTATTGGCCAGCTTTGCCACAAGATACAAGACCCATCCCGCTGTCTTATACCAGAGACTTGCAATATTAAAATCAAGTCTATTTCCATTCAGGAATGTCTCACAAAGGCTTATTGATAATATTGGCTTGGGTGATGACCCATCATCATCTCTCACATCTTACCCGCTACTCCC
The DNA here is from genome assembly GCF_055691185.1 of Crinia signifera. Classification (NCBI taxonomy): domain Eukaryota; kingdom Metazoa; phylum Chordata; class Amphibia; order Anura; family Myobatrachidae; genus Crinia; species Crinia signifera. The sequence goes on from NC_139223.1 coordinate 17,594,114, forward strand.
CTACTACACCTCAAGCCTCATCTACCTTCTAACTCCAAGCCGGTAACTGCCGATCTCCACGGCACCAGTAACCACCTCTCACTCCGGCCTCCAAGACTGCCCCAAACCTATTTGGTGCCTCTTCCCACAACCTCAATTTCTTAGTAACCTCCGTCACATCTCACCCAAGCCAACCGGACCCTGCGTCCCTTTCATGCTGTCCCTCCTCCTCGCTCCTTCCCCTGTACATACAAGCTTCCCTGCTTTGCTTCCATCCCTACCCCTGAGACTCGCTCACTTACTATGGCTATAAATGTAATGAAGTATAGATTTCGTTTTTATATCTTACGTGCCCTGTTTTGTATTATTGCGCCGTACTGTGCTGAAAAACTTTGTGGCGCCTTATAGAGACTATAATCAGCATAATGCCATTTTAATATTTTATAAAAAAAAAATTTTTATCCAAGGTCAAGATTAAAAAAAAAAAAAAAAAAAAAAAAGACCATCGCTTCCTGCCAACTGTCTGGTGGAATTGTGGGTCCAATACAAAATGCATTATAGAAAGGTCATATAAAACAAGGCCCATTATCTGCTGTGCAATAACACACACACACACACGTGCTATCCAGTTGGTATTCTGCACCCTGACATTGGATCTGGATTTCCAGGTCATATAACAGATGCTGTAAGCAACAACCCTCCCTAATAACTCACCAGCAGAATGTCCGCCACAATAGCCCAGTTCAAGGAAAGCAGAGTCTCACCAATGAAGATAAAAACCTGCAGCGGGAGAGACAACACTCAGGTAAGAAGAACGTAGAACGAGCACCTTTCTGTTATGCTGCACCTGTACCAGATTGTTCCTCTATAACCCCGGATGTGCCGGCATCCATAGGATGCAGCCTCCTACCGGATAAGCTGCACTCTCATTGGCTGAGCCCACTAGGCCTCCATTGTGCGTGTAGGTGGTTGTTAGTCATTACAGAAGAGCGACTTCCCGGTTACTTACATAAGTGGCCACAAGGCTGGTGTCTGCGAAGACCAAGGATAGGTACAGGAACGGGGCCGAGCTGAGCAGTCCGCAGGCACATACTAAGGGGTCCGCACGTGGGTTCACCTTCCGGTAGCGTTTACTGATCTCCACACCGGCACCGACCCCCAGCAGTCCAGTGACGACGGTGATCAGCCCGAAGATCAGACTGTAAAGTAAGATGTGGTCAGGGTATGGAATAGGAGGCCGACGTCTTTTGTTCATAGTCTATACATAATGGCCAAGGTAAGCCGGCCCTCACCTGTCATCATAATCACAGATGGGGTTCTGACACTGCTGATCCTTGTATAACACGGTCCGTGCCCGCATCAGATAAGTGGGGGCCCAGAGAGCGAGGGCTCCCGTAACGAAAGCCACGGTGGTAAATCCAAGCGTCGACAGAACAAAGCTAGGACTGGAGAGAGATATGCACGTTAATGATTGCTGAAGTGCAGGAGCGGCCAATGACACAACGCAACACAGGGAACACCTACTTTTTCAGCAGGGCCTTCACATCGGATGCCCAGGAAGTGTGGGTCAGGGGTCTCTCCGTCCTCCGCTCCACAGCGCCCCTTGGTGGCTCTTTCACAAAGATCACCAGCAGCAGGACAGCGATAAGTCCCAGGGCTGGGGTCACCTGTCACCCAAAACCAGGCATCAGTTAAGATCACACTTACAGCACAAAGGAAGTAATACAGGGACAGCAGAACAACGGAAGCTTCCGGAACCTGCAACTTGGCCAAGCTTTAAATAGAGACAATTCCCAGAGATTTGACCTGGACACTCTTGACCAGTGCGCAAAAGTCAAAAGGGGGAGGGGGGGGGATGTCTTGGTCGACAAAAGGTAGACATGGAAATGGTTAACACAAGAAAAGGGTGACATGAGTTTTTCATGATTTTTTGTTCTTCTCTTAACCAACTTGTTCTTACTTCACAATCCAAATGGGCACGGAGTTAGATTATAAGTGTGCCAAGCGCAGTGAGGTACACTTATTCTGTGTCCACGTCGGCCGATTTGGACATAGAGATCAGAAACAAACAAAAATAACCTCATGTCGAATTTTTCTTGTGGTCGACCTAAAAAATTGTCGAATTAATGATCCACACCCAAATTAATACTGAAATAAAAGGATTAGCACTGAATACAATATCTTAGACGGTTGCCATAAAATCTCTCCTGCACGGATCACGGATCCCTGCCACGAGCCGACATACCGGAAACAATTTACAGATGGAGCAGCTCTCATTGTGCCAATTACCAGCCCGTGCCCCAGCAATGGGCCGTGTGAGTGAGACGCTCGTGTGTCTCCAGCCGCCGGGCCGCCCTCCGCCAGCTAGTGAAATCTGGCAAGCGCTAGGCAATAACGAGGGCGGCTATATCTGTAAATGATACATTTCCCATGGCATGGCGGCCAGCTGGTGGTACCTACCGAGACCACATATTCGCGTTACACCCGTCTTACAGAACATAGAGAGCCCACTCACTCACCCGTAAGGCCCAGTGCCAATTTCCTCCCGCCGCGCTGGTCACCTTGGATCCCAGAATGTATCCGAGGCCACTGTAATAGGTGGAAATCACAAGAGCTTACAAGTCAAGTTGGGTTATGTAGAACAAGAACCTGTATATAGAAGCTGCCATACATAGTCTGTATGAATCAGTGATCTGCTTCAGCAGACATCACGCAACTCAGAACAGAGACGTGGCAGCTAGCGCTACACACTTACCAGCCCACGGGAATAGCGAAGTAGAAGAAGGAGAGCATGCGACTGCGCTGGTCCGCCAGGAAGAGGTCTGCGATCAGTGTGGGGGCAATGGTGGAGTAGCTGGCCTCTCCCACCCCCACCAGTCCTCGGGTGAGCAGGAACAGGGCAAAGTGCTGTGAAGAAGAGTAAAGTAACAGTCATGCAGGTGCCTCTGTACTGGGCTACACATGCAGTGGCTGTTCAGCCTTAGGAATGCTGGGACTTTTATAGCCATGACAGAGCCAGACGTTCCCCCATTCCGGCCGCACCCCCCCAGCGGTTCCCCCATCCCGGCCGCACCCCCCCAGCGGTTCCCCCATCCCGGCCGCACCCCCCAGCGGTTCCCCCATCCCGGCCGCACCCCCCAGCGGTTCCCCCATCCCGGCCACAACAGAACCAGCGGTTACCCCATCCCAGCCGCATCCCCAGCGGTTTCTCCATCCCAGCCACAACAGAACCAGCGGTTACCCCATCCCAGCCGCATCCCCAGCGGTTTCTCCATCCCAGCCACAACAGAACCAGCGGTTACCCCATCCCAGCCGCATCCCCAGCGGTTACCTCATCCTAGCCACAACAGAACCAGCGGTTACCCCATCCCTGCCGCATCCCCAGCGGTTTCTCCATCCCAGCCACAACAGAACCAGTGGTTACCGATCCCAGCTGTATCACAAGGAGACACTTAGCACAGCGCGTTACCTGATTGGGAATGTAGGAGCTGCAGAGGGTGACCACAGACCAGAAGGAGATGCCGCAACACATGATATACTTCCTGTTGTACCTGTCCCCCAGGTACCCAAACACCGGTGCCAGCACCATGTAACTACAGATGAATACTGGAAACAGAAAGATGCATGTCTTAACAAAGTGGTCCTGCCTATAAACTACCACCTGAACAGTGCATTAATGATCTGTTGAACTGGTTCATATGGGACTTGTGGTCATAGGAAGCCAATGTAAGCTCGGGGTGGGGGAGGAATATATACCAATCACACAATTTGTGCCATGGTGGGAATTGAACCCAGGACCTCAGTGCTGTAAGGACAGTATAGTGGGGGATTTCCCTGAACGCTCTTGTAGACAAATAACCCACATAAAAAAAGATCAGTTATTTCCCCAATGTGCAATCAGCACAGATGTGTTACCAAGGAGACCAGATAATAGTCCTTCCCAATTGTACCTAAACATTGTTGATTATTCCAGGAGTATAGCGTGAGAAGTATGCTACAAAGCGCTCACACAGCATTGCAGATACAGCTGTTCACACAGCATTGCCGATCCAGCCGCTCACACAGCATCAGGAAGGGGCAGTCAGGACTGGGACGGGACAGAAGTCCCACCGGCCACTGACAGACAAGGGTGTTTTATGCCGCAGTACCTGTTTGTACTAATCCAGATTGACTGTCCTTGATCGAAAAGTCACTTTCAATATTAGGGAGGACACCTGTAAGAGAGCAGACAACACAGATTAGACCCTTTATTGGTACAAAATAACCGGAATATCAGTGACCACAACACCTATACTGTGACATCATAGCAGCACCTTTACCTGGACACCAATAAGATCAGGACTGAACACGAACAGAGCAGAAGTCACGTATAACCCCCGACATTAGCTATGATTGTGAAGAGTGCAGTACCGCAGACAGCTATTGGTCGGCATGCTGAGATTTCAGAGACCAGTGTTTCCTGAAGCCTAACAGTGCATGTTTTCCAGGTTACCTCAGAGTCACTAGTGAAATTAATTAGAAACCAATTGTATATCTCCTAAATCTGGACAGTCAGTAATGACTATAGTCCGGCACCAGCGATGATTCACTGTTAGGGTGCTCCAATGCCCGGAACCAGGAAACTCCGCTACAAAGTCGAGCTTCTGAAAAGCAGTCCTCAAGACACCAGCAGTCCAGGTTTTATGGATATCCATGTTTTAGTGCAGGTGACTAATGCTGCTTTCAGACAGCAGTGGCTGAAAAAACCTGGTAATTACTGAGCTTTTCCAGCGCCGGGTTATTCAGCTGCCTCTGTCTGACCCCCCTTCACAGGAGAGGGAAATCTCCGGGTCTTTCCTCTATTACATGGGGTTTTTCTCCTGTGTGAAAGGGTCCATCTGGGTCTTAACCTCCGGGTCCCAGACCCTTGTCTATTGCAGGGTCGGAGACCCAGATCGACCCTTTCACACAGGAAAATGACCCGTGTTTTTAATGAGATTCCGGGGTGTAGCTGCCTCACCCTGGAATTTCATTTTCTGTGTGAAAGGGGTGAATCAGTCATTTAGATTAAACCATCTGTGCTCAAGCACAGATATTCTGAAAACCTGGACTGTTAGTGTGGCAGAGTTTGAGGAACACTGGGGCAGATGTATTAAGCCTTAACAAGAAAAAAATGCAAGGGTGATAAAGAGAGATAAACGTCCAGCCAATCACCTGCTAACTGCCATTTTATATGCGGTGTTTGAAAAAAGTCAGTAATGAGCTGATTGGCTGGACAGTTATCTCTCTTCATCACCCTTGCAGTTATCTCGTTAAGGCTTAATACATCTGCCCCAGCGACACAGACTGGCAGAAAAGCTGGAAGGGCCATGTCTGCCTCATATGTTGTCCGAGGCAGCATGCTAAGAATAGACATCCTCTGCAAATATATGGTGATGCTGCAAGCAGACTGGCATAGCGTCTAAGTTAATAATTAAACCTCTTCATATACAGGAATGTTAAAAGGAGAACAAACACCTAATGAACAGGGAGCAGTGGGAGGATCACAGGGAGCACTTGGGTACTCCCATATCTCCGGTCACAGCCAGGACATGCATGTAATCCGGACAATGCATGCTCTGAAGGAGCGATGCTTCTTAAAGACAGCTGGTGGTTCCCTTCAGGAACAGACCCTGGCAATATCTGCTTACTTGTATAACATAATTAAAATGCATGCAACGCCATTGGCTAAATAGATAAATAATAAAAATATATATATATTTTTTTTTTTTATGAGGGTTCTGTCCCCTTCCGGATTCGCTGCACAATGATTATTATAGGCGGAAGTGTGCGCAGGGTGTTTGTGAGATCGCGTCAGTACAAGAGGTGGAACACTTTATATGTTACCTGTCAATGAGATAAAGATCAGCTATTAAACAAATCCCTGTTACCGGAGCGTTAGGCCCGATTCAGTGTCAGCTGCAGTTTTGCGGAATTAGCAAATCTGCAACTTTAGTCTCTCGCGTGCAAAATCCTGCCCTGCAAGCCACCTAGGTTTAAAGCACCTGCATGTGATGCCACAAAATGCGCCAAAAACTTTGCGTCAGCTCCCCCCCCCCCCCCCTCCACCAGACTGCGGTCACATCCTTCCGAGATGCGACTGTATCCTGCGCCTTTGCGCATGTGTCGTCGGCGGCGCACATGCACAAAATGAATGAATATCACCAAATAGCGATTTTTGCACTTCTGGGGGCCAACCTAAACCAGGACCTTTGTGCGAAGGACGAGCCGGCTAACACTTCACTTTGAACATTATACAGAGTTGGTCACTCGCAGTGGGAACTGTTTGGCCACTTATTTATGACAGCTAATAAACTATTTTACTTGCATGTATTAAAGGTCCACTTCATAAACAAACACACATGATGCTCTCCAGCAATTATCTCTGTAGGATGGGTACATATTGATAAGGTTATGATATAATGTTCGGGCAGCCGAAGGAGGATTTATACAGCCCATACATCTGAATGACGTTGTCACAGGCATGTCATATCTATATATCTACCTGTTTGTATGTGCAACCCGCCGTCCCAACTATATTCTGGCCACAGAATCCACCAAATATAACGTCACACGTGGGTGTGAATATTCAAAAGGTGCTGCTGGCCAAACATATCAGGAAGACGACCGGTAAGCATGTACGCACAAAACTGTCAGCGCATAAACCTTTTCTCTTAACTTGAGCATCATGCACCTGTCACAACATGTGCAGTTCCACTTTCCTGCCTGGGGAGTCACACTCTGCTCTGCTGCCTCTAGCACACTTTGGTCTGTATCTCAGTGCTGATCTACAGACCAGCGAGTGCTATAAGCACCAAAGCAGAGAGCGACACCCCAGGCAGGACAATTGTGACAGGTGCAGGGTGCTAGAGTTAACAGAAAAGTTTTATGCCCCGACAGTTTTGTGCGATATGTTTGGCCAGCAGCCGATAATTCACGTGTGAGGTTATATTCAGTGGATTCTGTGGATCCCACATACACACAGATAGATGTGCCGATATATCGGAAGGCCTGTGAGCAATGTCATTCAGATTTATGGGCTGCATAAATTCTCCTATGGCTGTTCCAACATCATAACATTATAAATACGTATCCATCCTAATTCCTTCCAAGGCTCGGTAAAGCTGCCGATTAGTGAATAAAAGCTGGTTATCTGGGTCTATAGACGGCTATTGATTGCCAGCAAGTGTACAGACAACAGTGAAGGGTACTGCTAAGAATTTAACCCAAACGGTTTCCTTCGCCTGTGGCTGGATGCTCACCTGCCACAGTGAAACGATCCATGTAATTCAGGAGATTAATATAGAAGAGAACCATAACGATGACGACGGAGCGCCGGTATGAGATTCCGGTCAACGCCTCCAGATCCTGCACTCCACGTGACTCGCTCTCTTCTTCCTCATCCGATGCTCGCGTTTCAGGTCCACCATCCCTCATCTCCTCTGTGTTATCAGCCTGTGTCAGGAAAGGGGCTGCATCGTCGTAACCATGCCGGGACCCCATGTTGTCTCTTGCCCTCGAAAATGTGAAACCTGCTAAGAGAAAGAGGCAGCAAGATTGTACAAGGGTCACTCGTGGTAGCACACATTAACTATTGCAGCACCAACAAATGCCGCAGTGGTTTGACCCATGCAACAAATCAGCACCAGAATTCAGGGGTGCACACGCCAATGGCACAGGAGGTGATAGGGTGCTGGCTGCAAGAATTTACAGTCTAAAATACTTAGTACAAAGTACCGGTCTGGTTAAAGTACAATGCAACAACAGAAAGTTATTCATTATAGTACACGAGTTCCTGATGGATATTAGTGTACGCACATCGGGAAATAGCCTTAATGGTAAAACAGAACAAATAAAAGCCATGATTGGATATGGTAATATAAACCAGTGTGACTAGAAACAGAAGCCTCAGCAGAACTGGTCACAGGACACACAGCAGTGATGTAGTCACCAGTGTGACAGGCAGAGGAGGGGACAGGAGACGCTGACACAGCGAGAAGAAGCAGCCACTCGTGTCATGTGCATAAGGGGGGGGGGGGGGGGTAGGAAAAAAAAAAGTTCTGACAACACTACGCCTCATTAGCACCTAATGGAGTTGATAGACAGTCCGAGGAGCAGGAATCTGGGGTGAAAGTGTGTGTGTATACACACACAGGCTCCGCGGTTAGTTAGATATATATATATATATATATATATATATATATCTCCTATACACTACTAGGACACATAGACATCACACACAGGGGCAGAACTCTGGGAGGCAATGGAGTCATCTGCCGCTGGGCTCCTGCTCCCAAGGGGGCACCTCTTCTCCCCTGTGAGTTTGAATCAGTTTATTGAAAGCTGTTGATATCGCTTCTGTGGCTGACCATAGATGTATCGATGTCACACTATCTTTATTCTAAACATAATTTTCATAACATACACACATGCATGCATATATTTATATAAGATGGCGTGTGTGTGTTGGGGGGGGGGGGGGGGGCACCAATATTTATCTTACCTCTGGGCAACTGGGTAGAACTTACGCCACTGATCACACAGGTACTGTGGCTGGCTGCACATCACCTGGTAGGAAGCAGCCACAGAACCAGATATAATACGTGTGTGTCCTGGTTTAAAGGGATACTATAATGAACATCTGTGTGTGTGTAAACAGTTAATCATGTGACCGGGTAGTGTGTATGTACACACACACACACACACACACACAGTGCATATATCAGTGACACGCCGTGTATAGAACAGCGACACACAGTGTCTATAACAGCGGCACTCACCGGCGCACGGAAGGATCAGTCGCCCATCAGACCCGCAGCATCCGCCCGCCTGTCCCCATCTGTCTGCCCCCGGCTCCGTTCCTAGCCACTTCCGCAACTGCAGCGGCCATGTTGCTGCTCTAGCATCACGTGACCACGCTGCTACAGCACCACGTGCCTGAGCTCGTCCCCGCCTACTGCTTGTCCACGCCCCCATCTCTGTTACCTCAACAAGGGCGACTGCGGTGTTTCATATAGCATTTGTCTCTTGTATGTATGAGGGGGGAGGGGCTGCGTCTGCGGCCAGCCCCTATACAGTTGCACAGCAGTACCGCTCTGTGTACTGGGCTCAGTCGGCAGTGGTGTAGCTAGGTGCCACGGTGCCCTGAGCCCTGCTCGATGCCAGGGGCTTCATGCTCGATGCCAAGGGGGACTGAAATAGCTCATTGCTAAAGGGGACTAAAATTGCTCGTTGTCAAGGGGGACTGAATTCTGCCGCAGCCCGCTCACCCAGCTCGCCAGCTCCCCGCTGTGCCCGGCTGTCCGCCGCTATTTTCAATTCAAGTCTCCCGCTGGACCGCTAGCTAATAGGCGTTCGCAGTCCAGCAGCCACCAGTGCTGCTTCTGATTGGCTGCTGGACCGCAAGCACCTATTAGCTAGAGGTCCAGCTGGAGACTTGCACGGATCTGGCATCCTGTGATCTTTCAGCGCCCAGAGCTACACCCATGGGCCGGGCCTGGGTATAATGCTCAGTACCTGTCCTTATCCTGTATATTACAGCTGCACAGTGTCACTTCTACTCTCGATACAGGCTGCACAGTGTCACTTTTAGCCATGTACATAGGACCTAATTCAGATCTTATCGCAGTACAAATTTGTTCTCAAAATGGGCAAAACCATGTGCACGTGGGGCAGATGCAACATGTATAGAGAGTTAGATTTGTGTGAGTTTTTTTGTTTCTGTGCAGGGTAAATACTGGCTGCATTATTTTTACACTGCAATTTAGATTTCAGTTTCAACAAATCCCACCCAATATGTAAAGGCCCCCATACATTAGGCCGACTTGTCCTTAGGTCAAGTCGGACCCAATTCTCCTGTGAGCCACCCGGGAGCTCCCCGGGAGGCTCACACACAATTTGGCACTTGATGAGCCAAATGTGACATGTGATAAATCGCTTGTGGGTGGTGAGGGTCAGGGGGCGGCGGTGCTCTCATCAGGGGGAGCAGTGGGGCGGGCAGCGGGTCCCTGAGTGCTAAGCTGGCTTGGTGATGATCATAGATATCAGCAGTGACGCGCAGTGGCGGGTATTAGATTTTAAAATACCTGTCAAATGACTGGCCGTTCTCTGATTGGCTGGCTGAGAGCTCAGCCAATCAGAGAACGGCTAGTCATTTGACAGGAACTTTAAAATCTAATACCCGCCACTGCGCATCCCGTCCCGACTCCCGCAGCGCTGCTGATATATATGATCATCACCGCCCGGCCAGGTCAGCACTCCCCGGCGCCACCAGCTTAGCACTCAGGGACCCGCTGCTCGCCCCACTGCTCCCCCGGTGTCTGCATGCATATGCCTGTCAGGTGGGCAGGCATATGCATACAGGGAGGTCAGACGTGATCGTATGTACTGACCATCTGACCTCCCTGATCCGGTCCGATGCGCACGGGACCGCGCATCGGATCGGATCAGATATCACACACCTGAGATTTTGGGCCGATTTCACCCGATTATCGGCGCAAAGTGCCGAAATCGGATGAAATTGTCCCAAAATCGCATAGTGTATGGAGGCCTTAACTCTCTCTGCACATGTTACATCTGCCCCCCCCCCCCCCCCCAGCAGTGCACATGGTTTTGCCCATTTTGAGAACAAATTTGTCCTGCAATCAGATCTGAATAAGGGCCATAGTGTATTGCTCAGTATCTGTGACTGTCAGTACATCACCATAGGCCCTCCATACGAACACGCGGGGGAGCGAAGGACTTCCAATCAGGGCCAGTATCACTGTTCTGTGTGCCAAACGTGTGTGAACAGTACCATTTGTTCTTGTTCCCAGATGTCTACCATGGGGGCAGGAGGGGGACCTGTGTGATGTCATACAGAGCAGGTACAGAATGGGATGTGTGTGCTCCGCAGATATCGGTAATCAGGGACACACAGGTCCTCTTATCTCCCACTGACCAGACACAGGACAATGGCAGCCGATGACTGACTGAGGGGAGGGCAGGGCAGGGGGGCTATAAATGCAGATGGTCAGTGTAGGACAGATGAGAGACGATGCGGAGACGGATGGGACAGGCTGGGACCAGGGCAGAGGCAGCTAGGAACGTGCACAAGGGGTGGTCACGGTGTGAGGTGAGACGTTGCTTATAGCTCATCCCGTTACTGCGCAGGAGTTTATTTACTAAGATGAGAGTTCTATTGAAGATGGGAATCTACTTCTTATTTATTTATAACACCTTCTAGAAGATACTGCAATTGGTTGCCCAGAACAACATCCCATCTTCAATAGAACTATCTCAGTAAATTAACCCTATAGTGGGAAATATTGCTCCACTACATCCAACATCAACATTGTGCGAGAATTGTGGCCGCTGCCTTATTTCTGTAGAGGTTCAGCTCACATGTCAAGTCACTAAGATCAATGGTCATCATGCTGGTGAGGCCTCCACATCCTGTTCAGTGAGAATCACGCAGACAGCCGCGGTGCAGGGAAGACCCGTCTGTTCTGGTTCCGCCACTTAATTTCAGCAGGCGAGCTTAAATTCTGCTAACCGTTCTCAGGCAGCTGGTGGAGCAGAATTTAGTGTTCATCTCTGACGCCACTGAATTTGTGACAGTTGTTTGAATGGTTGTTTAGAACTTGGGAGCTGAGCTGACACTCATGCTGCTTTCAGACCGCAAAACTGGCTTTGACCAGGTATATTAAAAGGTTTCTAAAAACGTGTCTGCCAGCTAAAACCCCTTTCACACCGCATGTCTTTCAACGGTATCAGTGCAGTTTTTGTCTTTAAACGGTATTAGTGCAGTTTTTGTCTTTAAACGGTATCAGTGCAGTTTTTGTCTTTAAACGATATTTCAGTGCAGTTTTTATCCTTTAACGGTATTTCAGTGCAGTTTTTGTCCTTAAACGGTATTTCAGTGCAGTTTTTGTCCTTAAACGGTATTTCAGTGCAGTTTTTGTCCTTAAATGGTATTTCAGTGCAGTTTTTGTCCCTTCACAACACTGAACCCGTTTTAACCCATAGAAAACAGCGGATGAAAAAAAAACGGGTCTGAAACGGGTAGGACCCTCCTTTATTACCGTTTAGAAATACCAGTTCAATAGAACCGGTAAATTCACTCTGCACCTTTCAGACTGCACAAATTACCGGTTTAAAACAGTAAAAAAACTGCAAAATAACGGTTAAAAAGTGCGGTCTGACAGGGGCATCAGAGACCTTTTCAGTAGATGTTAAGCACTTATGATTTCATGCAAATATTGACTATAACAGCAGGACGCATTTGTTTGCACTGAACTCACAAGGCTGCACCTAAAGTCTGTTTTACTAATGTTCTATGATAGACAGGCAACAGTGGTTTATTGATACCAAGATGGTTTACTAGTATTTACTGTGCAGAATTTAGATTTTTGGTACATATTAATATTTTAGGCAATTGCATTGTTTTTTTCCCCTGCAATAAAAACAGCCCTTCTCTCTATTGTTGTTAAAGCAGTATTCTTTCAGCAGTGGAATACATTCTATTTCTTATATAAAGGGCATGTTCTGCATCCACTAGTGTTTTCTATTTTGGTGTTTATTTAAGTAAAGGTCCGTACACAATGGGCAAGCATGTATGGTGAGAGGTGATAGGTAAAATCGCTGGGATGAAATACACCCATTTTGGCGATTATCCTGGGGGGTGGATGACTTTCTATAGCAGGAGTGCACATCAGCACTCACCGCTCATTGCTGTCTTGTACACACTGGGCGGCTTTCCAGCTGATAGCAGCTCAGACGAGTTTACTGTGCTGCTTTCAGCTCAAAGTCGCCCAGTGTGTATGGGCCTTTACTAGCACTGGGCACATTTTTCTTTTGTATTCCGTAGTCATGTATAATGGGCTGTTTTGTAATTTTGCATAATGTGCTGTTTTTATATTCGTGCATAATGTGCTGTTTTTGTCATCCCGTATGATGTGCTATTTTTGCCATCCTGTATAATGTGCTGCTTTTGCCATCCTGTATAATGTGCTGCTTTTGTCATTCTGTATAATGCATACCTCCCAACTGTTGAAGCTCTGCAGGCGGGACGATGCTCCTGTGCGCCGGAGGCGCGCCTTAATTTTCCGGGGCGTGGCCTAATTTGGGGGCGTGGCCTATACTCACGGCTCTTCCGTAAGGCCACGCCCCCATTTTGCCGCTATGGGGGCATGACCCAGAGGCTCTGTGAGCCTCTAGCCATGCCCCCAGTCCCCTGGCTGCGGGAATAGACGCTGTGCGCATGCGCACAGCGTTTATTCCCCGCTGCTTAGCAGCTGACAGGGGGGACTCCCAACAGCCCCCCCACACCGCGGGACACTGCCGCCCACGGGTGGGACATCGGGACAGGCCCTGACAATCGGGACTGTCCCGATAAAATCGGGACTGTTGGGAGGTATGGTATAATGTGCTGTTATTGTCATCCTGTATAATGTGCTGTTTTTGTCATCCTGTATAATGGGCTGTTTTTGTCATCCAGTATAATGTGCTGTTTTTGTCATCCTGTATAATGTGCTGTTTTTGTCATCTTGTATAATGTGCTGCTTTTGCCATCCTGTATAATGTGCTGCTTTTGCCATCCTGTATAATGTGCTGTTTTTATCATTCTGTATAATGTGCTGTTTTTGTCATCCTGTATAATGTGCTGTTTTTATCATTCTGTATAATGTGCTGCTTTTGTCATCCTGTACAATGTGCTGTTTTTGTCATCCAGTATAATGTGCTCTTTTTGTCATCCAGTATAATGTGCTGTTTTTGTCATCCTATATAATGTGCTGTTTTTGCCATCCTGTATAATGTGCTGCTTTTGTCATCCTGTACAATGTGCTGTTTTTGTCATCCAGTATAATGTGCTCTTTTTGTCATCCAGTATAATGTGCTGTTTTTGTCATCCTATATAATGTGCTGTTTTTGTCATCCTGTATAATGTGCTGCTTTTGTCATCCTGTATAATGTGCTGTTTTTGTCATCCTGTATAATGTGCTGTTTTTGTCATCCTGTATAATGTGCTGCTTTTGTCATCCTGTATAATGTGCTGTTTTTGTCATCCTGTATAATGTGCTGTTTTTGTCATCCTGTATAATGTGCTGTTTTTGTCATCCTGTATAATGGGCTGTTTTTGCCATCCTGTATAATGTGCTGCTTTTGCCATCCTGTAAAATGTGCTGCTTTTGCCATCCTGTATAATGTGCTGTTTTTGTCATCCTATATAATGTGCTGTTTTTGTCATCCTATATAATGTGCTGTTTTTGTCATCCTGTATAATGTGCTGTTTTTGTCATCCTGTATAATGTGCTGTTTTTGTCATCCTGTATAATGGGCTGTTTTTGTCATCATGTATGATGGGCTGTTTTTGCCATCCTGTATAATGTGCTGCTTTTGCCATCCTGTATAATGTGCTGCTTTTACCATCCTGTATAATGTGCTGTTTTTGTCATTCTGTATAATGGGCTGTTTTTGTCATCCTGTATAATGTGCTGTTTTTGTCATCCTGTATAATGGGCTGTTTTTGCCATCCTGTATAATGTGCTGTTTTTGTCATCCTGTATAATGGGCTGTTTTTGCCATCCTGTATAATGTGCTGTTTTTGTCATCCCGTATAATGTGCTGTTTTTGTCATCCCGTATGATGTGCTGCTTTTGTCATCCCGTTATGATGTGCTGCTTTTGTCATCCCGTTATGATGTGCTGCTTTTGTCATCCCATAAAATGTGTTGCTTTTGTCATCCCGTATAATGTGCTGCTTTTGTCATCCTGTATGATGTGCTGTTTTTGTCATCCAGTACAATGTGCTGTTTTTGTCATCCAGTATAATGTGCTACTTTTATCATCCCATGTAATTTGCTGTTTTTGTCATCCTGTATAATGTGCTGTTATTGTCATCTTGTATAATGTGCTGCTTTTATAATCCTGTATAAAGTGCTGTTCCTGTAATACTACATGATAATCTACTCTACCCTCTCCCCCAGATCCTGGCTGTACTGGGCTCTCTGCTGCTGTTGCTGTATATATGGATTTGTTGTGAAAATTTCCACTTCCACATCACTCACTTCTACGCCCACATGGGCTATCCGGCTGCCCAGCACATAGTTGGGCAGAGATACCTGAGAGGTAAGATGGAGGTTTCAGTTACATTTCCTATCACAGAGGTCACTGTTCCCCTGGTAATGATAGGCTGTGTGTGTCTCAATGATGTCACTGTTCCCAGGGTAGTTATAGGCTGCATGTGTGTCTCAGTGATGTCACTGTTCCCAGGGTAGTGATAGGCTGCGTGTGCGTCTCAGTGATGTCACTGTTCCCAGGGTAGTGATAGGCTGTGTGTGCTACTCTGTGATGTCACTGTTCCCAGGGTAGTGATCGGCTGCATGTGCGTCTCAGTGATGTCACTGTTCCCAGGGTAGTGATCGGCTGCATGTGTGTCTCAGTGATGTCACTGTTCCCATGGTAGTGAGAGGCTGCATGTGTGTCTCAGTGATTTCACTGTTCCCAGGGTAGTGATCGGCTGCGTGTGTGTCTCAGTGATGTCACTGTTCCCAGAGTAGTGATAGGCTGCGTGTGCGTCTCAGTGATGTCACTGTTCCCAGAGTAGTGATCGGCTGCGTGTGCGTCTCAGTGACGTCACTGTTCACAGGGTAGTGAGCGGCTGCGCGTGCGTCTCAGTGATGTCACTGTTCCAAGGGTAGTGATCGGCTGCGTGTGCGTCTCAGTGATGTCACTGTTCCAAGGGTAGTGATCGGCTGCGTGTGCATCTCAGTGATGTCACTGTTCCCAGGCTAGTGATAGGCTGCGTGTGTGTATCAGTGATGTCACTGTTCCCAGGGTAGTGAGCGGCTGCGTGTGTGTATCAGTGATGTCACTGTTCCCAGGGTAGTGAGCGGCTGCATGTGCATCTCAGTGATGTCACTGTTCCCAGGGTAGTGATAGGCTGTGTGTGCGTCTCAATGATGTCACTGTTCCCAGGGTAGTGATTGACTGCGTGTGCGTCTCAGTGATGTCACTGTTCCCAGGGTAGTGATAGGCTGCATGTGTATGTCTCAGTGATGTCACTGTTCCCAGGGTAGTGATTGGCTGCGTGTGTGTCTCAGTGATGTCACTGTTCCCAGGGTAGTGATAGGCTGCGTGTGCGTCTCAGTGATGTCACTGTTCCCAGGGTAGTGATCGGCTGCGTGTGTGTCTCAGTGATGTCACTGTTCCCAGGGTAGTGATTGACTGCGTGTGCGTCTCAGTGATGTCACTGTTCCCAGGGTAGTGATTGGCTGCGCGTGCATCTCAGTGATGTCACTGTTCCCAGGGTAGTGATAGGCTGTGTGTGCGTCTCAGTGATGTCACTGTTCCCAGGGTAGTGATTGACTGCGTGTGCGTCTCAGTGATGTCACTGTTCCCAGGGTAGTGATAGGCTGCATGTGTGTCTCAGTGATGTCACTGTTCCCAGGGTAGTGATCAGCTGCGTGTGTGTCTCAGTGATGTCACTGTTCCCAGGGTAGTGATCGGCTGCGCGTGCGTCTCAGTGATGTCACTGTTCCCAGGGTAGTGATAGGCTGCGTGTGCATCTCAGTGATGTCACTGTTCCCAGGGTAGTGATCGGCTGCGTGTGTGTCTCAGTGATGTCACTGTTCCCAGTGTAGTGATAGGCTGCGTGTGTGTCTCAGTGATGTCACTGCTCCAAGGGTAGTGATCGGCTGCATGTGCCTCTGTGATGTCACTATATATATATTATATATATATATATGTATGTAAGGTTTTCACCTTTTACACTGCCCACCTACCCACCTTGTGCATGTTACACATATTCCGTTTGACCCTGGCCATCCACCTATTGCATGTCGCCCTTTTGCTGCCAACCTACTGATTGTCTATCTGGACACTCTACATCTATGAAGGGGGCTCCCCTACGTACACTACACAATAACACTTACACTGCCCACCTACCCACATTGCCTGTGTGTTTTGTGTACAGGAGCCGGTGTCGGCAGAGACCCAGCGATGGCGTCCCACTGGTTCAGGTAAGCCCTGAGTCTGGGATCGCAGTTCATAGCAAGTAATGGGTCCGTGTCTCTGGGTTTGTAAGTGGGCTCTATAATTCTGTATTTAAGGGTATGGATCATTAGGTCACCAGCATGTTGATCGACAGTCATTAAGTCGACACCATTAGGTCAACATGCATGTAGGGCGACATGAGTCTAGGTCAACATGCAGGAAGGTTGACATGGGTCAGGTGGACAGGTCATTAGGTCGACACGGGGGTAGGCCGACAGTCAAAAGGTCGACATGGGGTTTTTCAAATTTTTTGTCCTGAGTGGCGACACAGTCGAATGTCCACCTAATGGTGTCAACCTAATGACTGTCGACCTTATTTAATGATATATTATATACGTTGCAGGGCAGGGCACAGTACAGTACAGAAAACAGCAACACTCGGTATAGAATGTAAAACACAATGGGATATACTAGTGCGCTATAAATAAATGTTATTAAGTTGGTGCCAAATAGTGATTTTTTTTAAATTGATTTATTAATTTCTTTGCTGACACCAATGTCCGTGTTCCTACAGCCGTGCGGCGCGCACTCCACGGTCCCTGGGGGAGAACCAGAGTCTTAACTCTCGTCATTAACTCAGTAGCCATCACTAATGGTCACGTGGTTCAAGGACAACAATTTACTGGCAAGCCTGTTGTTAGTACAGCGCTGCCATCTAGTGGCTCTGGAAGTGAATGACGCCCAGAATGTCAACAGAACACTGTATCTGTATTTATTTTTTATTATGTATCTATTTGGCTTTCATTTATACAAATGTTCAACCTAATATATTAAATTGAATATTAAAGTCTGTGGTGAAAAAAATTCAAAGTTCGGAAACTTCTGACTGTCCAGCTGTTGTGGGACTACATGCTTCCAAAATCTTAGGCCAGTGGCCATTCCCTCCCCCCATGTCAGACTAGTACATTGCCGAATATGTGTAGTGTCTTCAGGTGCAGTTATAAGTCTGTACCACATGTGACTTCTCTCCTCTGTCCCCTGTCGTCCCCCCTCCCTCCTCCTCGCTGCTGCCGGAGCCTGGAATGCGAGGTACAGCAGTACTGGGAGCACAGGCAGAAGAGCTGACTGTTGGGTAGATTTATTAAGCTCGGTGGAGTGATAAAGTGTCTGGTTTTATCACCGGCCAATCAGCTCCTACCTGTGCTCCCTCCCCATATCTACGGCTCTATCCCATCTTCCTTTATGTGCCCCTGCCCCGATATCTGTGACTCTCTGCCCTACCTCCTCTTACTGTATATACACTTTATACCAGCATCCACAGATCTAGGTGAGACCATGTAATCCTGTATATGACACAATAACATCTCTCTGGCCACCTCGACAAGATAAAGCTCGGAGTCACGAAAACTTGGTAAATTCAGCAACAAAGTAGTTTCTATGGGGGCTGGTTTTACAAGTGAATATCGGAGTTTGCAGCATATGATGTCTGCTGTGCTACCCGCTGTATACAGCCCCCAGAGAAATAGACAACTCCCCAAAACATTAATTTTCAATTAGAAATATTAATTGATTAATAGGCCTCTTAGTCACCGCCTATGTGTCACCTGGAATTGAATGGGTTAACAGAGAGCTTCCGGATGGAATTTGTAGTCTAAAGTCCCCGGCACCCAGTGACTGCAGTACCCAGCACGCGATCTCCGTTCGGCAAGGTGAGCTTTAGACCAATGTCTGCAGTTATAGAGACAGAATGTATATCACATTGACATAAACACGCATTACCTCATATACTGCCAGGTACAGTACACACAGCATCACAGTGACCACCATACAGTACACACAGCATTACAGTCACCACCATACAGTACACACAGCATCACAGTGACCACCATACAGTACACACAGCATTACAGTCACCACCATACAGTACACACAGCATCACAGTGACCACCATACAGTACACACAGCATCAGAGTGACCGCCATACAGTACACACAGCCTCACAGTGACCACCGTACAGTACACACAGCATCACAGTCACCACCATACAGTACACACAGCAGCACAGTGACCACCATACAGTACACACAGCATTACAGTCACCACCATACAGTACACACAGCATCACAGTGACCACCATACAGTACACACAGCATCAGAGTGACCGCCATACAGTACACACAGCATTACAGTCACCACCATACAGTACACACAGCATCACAGTGACCACCATACAGTACACACAGCATTACAGTCACCACCATACAGTACACACAGCATCACAGTGACCACCATACAGTACACACAGCATTACAGTGACCACCGTACAGTACACACAGCATCACAGTGACCACCGTACAGTATACACAGCATTACAGTGACCACCATACAGTACACACAGCATTACAGTCACCACCATACAGTACACACAGCATCACAGTGACCACCGTACAGTACACACAGCATTACAGTCACCACCATACAGTACACACAGCATCACAGTGACCACCATACAGTACACACAGCATTACAGTGACCACCGTACAGTACACACAGCATCACAGTGACCACCGTACAGTACACACAGCATTACAGTGACCACCGTACAGTACACACAGCATCACAGTGACCACTGTACAGTACACACAGCATCACAGTCACCACCGTACAGTACACACAGCATCACAGTGACCACCGTACAGTACACACAGCATCACAGTCACCGCCGTACAGTACACACAGCATCACAGTGACCACCATACAGTACACACAGCATCACAGTGAGCACCGTACAGTACACACAGCAATACAGTGACCACCATACAGTACACACAGCATCATAGTGACCACCATACAGTACACACAGCATCATAGTGACCACCATACAGTACACACAGCATCATAGTGACCACCATACAGTACACACAGCAATACAGTCACCACCATATAGTACACACAGCATTACAGTGAGCACCGTAGAGTACACACAGCATCACAGTGACCACCGTACAGTACACACAGCATTACAGTGACCACCGTACAGTACACACAGCATCACAGTCACCACCATACAGTACACACAGCATCACAGTCACCACCATACAGTACACACAGCATCACAGTCACCACCATACAGTACGCACAGCATCACAGTCACCACCATACAGTACACACAGCATCACAGTCACCACCATACAGTACGCACAGCATCACATTGAGCACCATACAGTACACACAGCATCACAGTCACAACCATACAGTACACACAGCATCACAGTGACCACCATACAGTACACACAGCATCACAGTGACCACCATACAGTACACACAGCATCACATTGAGCACCATACAGTACACACAGCATCACAGTGACCACCATACAGTACACACAGCATCACAGTCACCACCATACAGTACACACAGCATCACAGTCACCACCATACAGTACGCACAGCATCACATTGAGCACCATACAGTACACACAGCATCACAGTGACCACCATACAGTACACACAGCATCACAGTCACCACCATACAGTACACACAGCATCACAGTCACCACCATACAGTACACACAGCATCACAGTCACCACCGTACAGTACACACAGCATCACAGTCACCACCATACAGTACACACAGCATCACAGTCACCACCATACAGTACACACAGCATCACAGTCACCACCATACAGTACACACAGCATCACAGTCACCACCATACAGTACACACAGCATCACAGTGAGCACCATACAGTACACACAGCATCACAGTGACCACCATATAGTACACACAGCATCACATTGAGCACCATACAGTACACACAGCATCACAGTGACCACCATACAGTACACACAGCATCACAGTGAGCACCATACAGTACACACAGCATCACAGTGACCACCATACAGTACACACAGCATCACAGTGACCACCATACAGTACACACAGCATCACAGTGAGCACCATACAGTACACACAGCATCACAGTGACCACCATACAGTACACACAGCATCACAGTGACCACCATACAGTACACACAGCATCACAGTGAGCACCATACAGTACACACAGCATCACAGTGACCACCATACAGTACACACAGCATCACAGTGACCACCATACAGTACACACAGCATCACAGTGAGCACCATACAGTACACACAGCATCACAGTGACCACCATACAGTACACACAGCATCACAGTGACCACCATACAGTACATATATTAAACAGAGTTGCCGACTTTTACAGTCTCCTCTCTGGGAGAACCCGGAGAGGAGACTGTCAGCATCACTTCTGGGGGCGGGGCCTGATGGAGACATCATCAGTCCCTGCCCCCAGTCATGCAAATCCCGCAATATGCGGGTCTTTGATGAGGGGGCGGGGCTAAATACGCATGGTTTGCATATTTAGTCCCACCCCTTCCACCGAAAAGCCACGTATCGCGGCAATTGAAAGCTGCCACCAGGTACAAGAGGGGGGAAGGGGACCACCGGAATCCGGGAGCGTTGCCCACTTTTCCGGAAGGGGGGGGTGGGGGGGTGGGAGGGGGATCCGATTTTCGGGATCTCCCGGCTATTCCGGGAGGGTTGGCAATCCTGACATTAAATTCTTTGTCCATCACAGTATATCTTGTATAAAAAAAATATGAATTTATTGCACCCATTCATACCTGGGCATTCCCTTTTCCATGTAACTTATCTTTGCTGTGTGATCTATTTTTCATGTATAAAAACATAAGCAGCTCTTATTCTATATATATATATATCTATATAGCATATAATGGCCTTGATTTCAGTAAACCCATATTCATCTCAAGCCTCTGTATCACACGGTCATCTCTAAAAAATCCACTGGGGGGCTACAGTTATTGGAGCACAATTATCCTTTTATCCTGCACCAGGCTTGAAGATCTTTTGCCAGGCTTAATATTCTAGCACAGCTGGAAAGCCACCGGTTACCTGCTTCCTTTGTGTGAATAATTGGACTGTGTCTAACTGAGAAGTCTTCCTAATAGAATCTGACATTATGGGGGAAATTTACTAAGAAGGACAATTATGGCCTATCCCGTGTACGACCCGGATCGGCTGTAATCTGCCAAAAATACGACAAAAAATACAGCAAATATTGCTAAACTGCCGTATTCTCTGGAATCGTATTCTCCGATGGCAATGTGATTTGTATTTGGCTGCTAAGCTTGCCGTTAGCCAAATACAGAGGATGCTTGAAGCACTGCATGGATCAGTCAGATGGTGTGCTCATCGTACTGCTGAATTTGGCTGGTAATTCAGCAGAAATATGACTGGAAAATGCTCCTCATTTTTCAGGTGTATTTGGCTGAAGCCTGCATGGATCAGTCAGATCAGTCAGATCAGTCAGATTCATGCAGGATTCTCTGTGTAAAAAAAAAAATGGAGTGGGGTCGCCCTTCCCCCCACAAATATCATCAGCCCCAGGCTCTTTGAGACGGTCCTTTTAACAGAAATACAGGGGGGGGGGGGGGGGGGGGGAGAAGAAATGTGGTCCCCCTGTATTTCTATTCTATAACCAGCACCAGGCTCTTGGCCACTGATACATATATTGCATCGTTTATATATTAATACATTTGCCTTATCCCTGAAAATCGTTAAAAATGCAAAATATCACAATCACATAGATGATAATGATATAATGTTGTCATTGTAAAGCGCAACAGAATATGCTACGCTATATAAGAAACGGTAAATAATAAATAAATAATGTATTTCAGCACAATTCTTGCAAAATGGACTTGAACCTGTATCTCCAGCGGATTGGGATCACAGAAATGACAGTGGATTCCTCCACACCGTCCCTTGCGGCACTACGGAAGTTACATCGCCACCACGTTCTTTCAGTACCATTCGAGAGCCTCAGTGTACACATTGGGGAGAAAATTATCTTGGACAGACTGTGGATTTATCGGAAAATAGTCCTTAGAAAACGTGGGGGCTTCTGTTTCGAAAACAACGGCCTTTTCTTGTGGGTGTTACAAGAGCTGGGGTACAAGCCGCAGGTGCTGTCGGGCAGAGTGAGGGAACTGGCTACTGGTCTGTTTGGAACTCCATTGGACCACATGATATTGACTGTGGAGTTGGACGGCAAGCGGTGGCTTTGTGACGTTGGGTTTGGAGATGGAATCCTGGATCCATTGCCCCTGGAGGCAGGATGGGAAGAGGAGCAGGACAATGGCATGCTTCGGCTGCGGGTGGAAGAGGAGGAGTGGTACTTGGAGAAGAAGGAGGACAATGACCAATGGCAAAGTCTGTACAAGTTCACCCTGGAAGAGAGAAGGTTTGAGGACTTCAGGGAGATGTGTGACTTCTTCCAGACCTCGCCAAGCTCTTTCTTTGTTCGTAAGAGTATCTGCACCCTACAGCTACCAAGTGGCAGGTTGACCTACATTGGGCGCAGGTTGATCAGTACAGAGTATACCAAGGGCCATGGGAGTGTTAAGACCACTGAAGACCTCAGCGAGGAGGAGATTCCTGATGTTCTCAGAGAGAAGTTTGGGATTGTGCTGGGTAAAACATTTGTACCAAAGGATGAGATGCCCCCCACTCTTGATGGACAGTGAGGGCTCAGGAGATATGCTGTATTTCCAGGTGGGCTGTCACGTTTGGGATTTGTTTGGCACAGGGGGCAAAATCACCCTGCTCCATGCATGGCTATGTATAAACTCTGAAGTGTGGAAATCTATGAGTGACATAATAAATACTTACAAAAAGCAAGTGTCGGTCTGCACTGTGTTTAGACAGAAGGTACGTGTCCAAAAAGAGGGTGTGGCCTCACAGGAAGGCCTTCTGACCACACTGGAAGTGGGCGTGGCCTCACAAAAAGGGGGCCTTATGGCATCTATTTGCCCACAGATTGCTTTGCTCTCCTCCTCTGTTCACCCTGAGGGAGACTTTTTTTTGGGGGGGGTGGGGCGGCTGAACGGAGGAGCCTTCTCATCCACCCTTTTGTTACTGACAGTATGGCGATAAATCCATCGGGCGGAAGGTCCATCGTGTCTGGGTGCCGGAGAATTCCAGGACCGTGGTTTGTCACGGCCTGAAGGTGAGAGAGTGCGGCGCCAGGTAAGTGGTCTGGAGACACCTGCACGGCAGCAGGCACCACACTGCACCGCCCCAACACCCCTCTCACAAGTATTCAGGGAACACTTGTAGGCTAGTAGAGAGTCTTATACCCCTTTTACACCGCCGAAAAATCCGGGTCAGCGGCGGGTCAGACCCGGATCACCGGCGGTGTAAATAGGGTATATCCGTGTCCATTTACACGGGTCCTCTACCCAGGTCCTGACCTGGGTAGAACCCGGATAGGACCCGTGTAAATGCTGGTGTAAATGGTCCCGCTGCGGGACCAGGCACCTGCAGCGGGACCACAGCGTGCAGCGCTGGGAAAGCTGTGCCCAGCTGCTGCGGGAGGGGGGGTCCCTGCGCCCGCTGAGGGGAGGGGGGGTACCTGTCAGCCTGAGGTCGATGTGCGGCGCCGCCGCTGTCCCCGGGTGCTGGGAGGAGGGGGTGTCTGCAGCTGCTGAGGGGAGGGGGGGTACCGGTCAGCCTGAGGTATAATGTGAGCCGCTGCTGCTGTAACTCCCCCCGGCAGCGGGCACCCAGGCCAAGAAACATCAGCACAGCAGGAGCCAGTGAGGAGTGCCGGACCTTCTAACATTATATATATTTATATATATATATATATATATATATATTATATTTAAATATATATATATATATATATATATATATATATATACCCCCTTGGCAACGAGCAAGCATTTTTAAGGAAAGGCAGGGCTGACCCAGGTTAAGTGTAAATGGTGCAGACCCAGGTCTAAGTGCTGTGTAAATGGGGTATAAAGCAGGGTCAGACCCTGGAAACTCCAGCATTCAAAGACCAGGGTCCCGACCAGGGTTTTTGGTGTAAAAGGGGTATTATTGTGTGTGGAAGGGCCCAATAAGGCCCTGCCCTCATTTATGTCCCTACCACCATATACAGTATGTGCCGCTACCCTATCTCCTCTTATGGGCCCCTTCCCCCAAAATATGTGCCTTTATCCTGTATCCCCTTATGTGCCCCTGCCCCCATGTCTGTGCATTGATCCCATCTCCTTTTATGTGTCCCTGCCCCCCCAAATGTGGGACTCTGCCCTTCCTCCTCTTATGTGCACTTTATACCAGCATCCACAGATCTAGATGAGACCATGTAATCCTGTATATGACACAATAACATCTCTCTGGCCACCTCGATAAGATAAAGCTCGGAGTCACGAGAACTTGGTAAATTCAGCAACAAAGCAGTTTCTAAGGGGGCTGGTTTTACAAGCAGCAATCTGAGTCTGCAGCAGGTATATGGGATGTCTGCTGTGCTACCCGCTGTATACATCCCCCCCAAGAAATGTCATGTCTTTGGACAACTGCCCAAAACATTCTTTTTCCAAATAGAAATATCAATAGCTTAATAGGCCTCTTAGACACCGCCTATGTGTCACCTGGAATTGAATGGGTTAACAGAGAGCTTCCGGGTGGAATTTGTAGTCTAAAGTCCCCAGCACCCAGTGACTGCAGCACCCAGCACACGATCTCCGTTCGGGAAGGTGAGCTTTAGACCAATGTCTGCAGTTATAGAGAAAGAATGTATATCACATTTACATAAACACGCAGACTGTTCCTGGTGATTGTACAGACAGAACATATTACCTCATACACTGCCAGCTGCTCACACCAGTAGGGTCTGATATTGAGTCACGGTTACTATTTTTACTGATAAGAGTCATATGAGCTGGCCAGGGGTGCAGACAGCTTTTAACATGAGGGGTAGCAAAAGGGGGTGAAGGGGGCACTCCAGGCCCAGGAGATTCAAAGTTCAAATAGCAACTAAATACATTATTTGCATCCAAGTTACATCAACAGTTATCCCTGACATTACATGTATAGCTTCACACACACATACTACAGATACAGTATAAAGCAACACAGGCAGAAATGGATCGGAAAAGAGTAAAGGCTTCCAAACAGAGACAATTATTCAGTACACATAGCATCACAGTGACCACCATACAGTACACATAGCATCACAGTGACCACCATACAGTACACACAGCAGCACAGTGACCACCGTACAGTACACACAGCATCACAGTGACCACCATACAGTACACACAGCAGCACAGTGACCGCCATACAGTACACACAGCATCACAGTGACCACCATACAGTACACACAGCAGCACAGTGATCTCCATACACTATATGCAGCATCACAGTGACCACCATACAGTACACACAGCATCACAGTGACCACCATACAGTACACACAGCAGCACAGTGACCACCATACAGTACACACAGCATCACAGTGACCACCATACCGTACACACAGCAGCACAGTGACCACCATACAGTACACACAGCATCACAGTGACCACCATTCAGTACACATAGCATCACAATGACCGCTATACAGTACACACAGTATCACAGTGACCACCATACAGTACACACAGCATTACAGTGACCACCATTCAGTACACATAGCATCACAGTGACCGCTATACAGTACACACAGCATCACAGTGACCACCATACAGTACACATAGCATCACAGTGACCACCATACAGTACACACAGCATCACAGTGACCACCATACAGTACACACAGCAGCACAGTGACCATCATACAGTACACACAGCATCACAGTGACCACCATACAGTACACACAACAGCACAGTGACCACCATACAGTACACACAGCATCACAGTGACTACCATACAGTACAAACAAAAGCACAGTGACCGCCATACAGTACACACAGCTTCACAGTGACCGCCATACAGTACACACAGCATCACAGTGAACGCCATACAGTACACACAGCATCACAGTGACCGCCATACAGTACACAAAGCATCACAGTGACCACCATACAGTACACACAGCAGCACAGTGATCTCCATACACTATATGCAGCATCACAGTGACCACCATACAGTACACACAGCATCACAGTGACCACCATACAGTACACACAGCATCACAGTGACCACCATACAGTACACACAACAGCACAGTGACCACCATACCGTACACACAGCATCACAGTGACTACCATACAGTACAAACAAAAGCACAGTGACCGCCATACAGTACACACAGCTTCACAGTGACCGCCATACAGTACACACAGCATCACAGTGACCGCCATACAGTACACACAGCATCAGAGTGACCGCCATACAGTACACACAGCATCACAGTGACCGCCATACAGTACACACAACAGCACAGTGACCGCCATACAGTACACACAGCATCACAGTGATCGCCATACAGTACACACAGCATCACAGTGACCACCATACAGTACACATAGCATCACAGTGACCACCATACAGTACACACAGCATCACAGTGACCACCATAAAGTACACACAGCATCACAATGACCACCATACAGTACACAGAGCATCACAGTGACCACCAGACAGTACACACAGCATCACAGTGACCACCATACAGTACACACAGCATCACAGTGACCACCATACAGTACACACAGCATCACAGTGACCACCATACAGTACACACAGCATCACAGTGACCACCATACAGTACACACAGCATCACAGTGACCACCATACAGTACACACAGCATCACAGTGACCACCATACAGTACACACAGCATCACAGTGACCACCATACATTACACTCAGCATCACAGTGACCACCATACAGTACACACAGCATCACAGTGACCACCATACAGTACACACAGCATTACAGTGACCACCATACAGTACACACACAGCATCACAGTGACCACCATACAGTTCACACAGCATCACAGTCACCACCATACAGTACACACAGCATTACAGTGACCACCATACATTACACACAGCATTACAGTGACCACCATACAGTACACACACAGCATCACAGTGACCACCATACAGTTCACACAGCATCACAGTGACCGCCATACAGTACACACAGCATTAGAGTGACCGCCATACAGTACACACAGCATCACAGTGACCGCCATACAGTACACACAACAGCACAGTGACCGCCATACAGTACACACAGCATCACAGTGACCGCCATACAGTACACACAGCATCACAGTGACCACCATACAGTACACACAGCATCACAGTGACCACCATACATTACACTCAGCATCACAGTGACCACCATACAGTACACACAGCATCACAGTGACCGCCATACAGTACACACAACAGCACAGTGACCGCCATACAGTACACACAGCATCACAGTGACCGCCATACAGTACACACAACAGCACAGTGACCACCATACAGTACACACAGCATCACAGTGACCACCATACAGTACACACAGCATCACAGTGACCACCATACAGTACACACAGCATCACAGTGACCACCATAAAGTACACACAGCATCACAATGACCACCATACAGTACACAGAGCATCACAGTGACCACCAGACAGTACACACAGCATCACAGTGACCACCATACAGTACACACAGCATCACAGTGACCACCATACAGTACACACAGCATCACAGTGACCACCATACAGTACACACAGCATCACAGTGACCACCATACAGTACACACAGCATCACAGTGACCACCATACAGTACACACAGCATCACAGTGACCACCATACAGTACACACAGCATCACAGTGACCACCATACAGTACACACAGCATCACAGTGACCACCATACATTACACTCAGCATCACAGTGACCACCATACAGTACACACAGCATCACAGTGACCACCATACAGTACACACAGCATTACAGTGACCACCATACAGTACACACACAGCATCACAGTGACCACCATACAGTTCACACAGCATCACAGTCACCACCATACAGTACACACAGCATTACAGTGACCACCATACATTACACACAGCATTACAGTGACCACCATACAGTACACACACAGCATCACAGTGACCACCATACAGTTCACACAGCATCACAGTGACCGCCATACAGTACACACAGCATTAGAGTGACCGCCATACAGTACACACAGCATCACAGTGACCGCCATACAGTACACACAACAGCACAGTGACCGCCATACAGTACACACAGCATCACAGTGACCGCCATACAGTACACACAGCATCACAGTGACCGCCATACAGTACACACAGCATCACAGTGACCGCCATACAGTACACACAGCATCACAGTGACCACCATACAGTACACACAGCATCACAGTGACCACCATACAGTACACACAGCATCACAGTGACCACCAGACAGTACACACAGCATCACAGTGACCACCAGACAGTACACACAGCATCACAGTGACCACCATACAGTACACACAGCATCACAGTGACCACCATACAGTACACACAGCATCACAGTGACCACCATACAGTACACACAGCAGCACAGTGACCGCCATACAGTACACACAGCATCACAGTGACCGCCATACATTACACTCAGCATCACAGTGACCGCCATACAGTACACACAGCATCACAGTGACCGCCATACAGTACACACAGCATCACAGTGACCGCCATACAGTACACACAGCATCACAGTGACCGCCATACAGTACACACAGCATCACAGTGACCGCCATACAGTACACAAAGCATCACAGTGACCGCCATACATTACACTCAACATCACAGTGACCGCCATACAGTACACACAGCATCACAGTGACCGCCATACAGTACACACAGCATCACAGTGACCGCCATACAGTACACACTGCATCACAGTGACCGCCATACAGTACACACAGCATCACAGTGACCGCCATACAGTACACACAGCATCACAGTGACCACCATACAGTACACACAGCATCACAGTGACCACCATACAGTACACACAGCATCACAGTGACCACCATACAGTACACACAGCATCACAGTGACCGCCATACAGTACACACAGCATCACAGTGACCGCCATACAGTACACACTGCATCACAGTGACCGCCATACAGTACACACAGCATCACAGTGACCGCCATACAGTACACACAGCATCACAGTGACCGCCATACAGTACACACAACAGCACAGTGACCGCCATACAGTACAAACAGCATCACAGTGACCGCCATACAGTACACACAGCATCACAGTGACCACCATACAGTACACACAGCATCACAGTGACCGCCAGACAGTACACACAGCAGCACAGTGACCACCATACAGTACACACAGCATCACAGTGACCGCCATACAGTACACACAGCATCACAGTGACCACCATACAGTACACACAGCATCACAGTGACCGCCATACAGTACACACAGCATCACAGTGACCGCCATACAGTACACACAGCATCACAGTGATCGCCATACAGTACACACAGCATCACAGTGACCGCCATACAGTACACACAGCATCACAGTGACCGCCATACAGTACACACAGCATCACAGTGACCGCCATACAGTACACACAGCATCACAGTGACCGCCATACATTACACTCAACATCACAGTGACCGCCATACAGTACACACAGCATCACAGTGACCGCCATACAGTACACACAGCATCACAGTGACCGCCATACAGTACACACAGCATCACAGTGACCACCATACAGTACACACAGCATCACAGTGACCACCATACAGTACACACTGCATCACAGTGACCACCATACAGTACACACAGCATCACAGTGACCACCATACAGTACACACAGCATCACAGTGACCACCATACAGTACACACAGCATCACAGTGACCACCATACAGTACACACAGCATCACAGTGACCACCATACAGTACACACAGCATCACAGTGACCACCATACAGTACATACAGCATCACAGTGACCACCATACAGTACACACAGCATCACAGTGACCACCATACAGTACATACAGCATCACAGTGACCACCATACAGTACACACAGCATCACAGTCACCACCATACAGTACTCACAGCATCACAGTGACCACCATACAGTACACACAGCATCACAGTGACCACCATATAGTACATACATTAAATTCTTTGTCCATCATAGTTCATCTTATATTATTGCACCCATTCATACCTGGGCATTCCTTTTTACATTTAACTTATCTTTGATGTGTAATGAGGTCTGATCTATCTTTCATGTTCTGTTCGCATGTATAAATACATAAGCATCTCTTATTCTATATAGCAGATAAATGGCCTTGATTTCAGTAAACCCATATTCATCTAAAGCCTCTGTATCATCTCTAAAAAATCCACGGGGGGCAACAGTTATTTAAGCACAATAATCCTTATAACTGGAGATGTGCCGACTCAGATTTATCCTGTTTTACCCGTATCTCAAAACGGGATCTTATTGGCTATCCAGCTGTCACATGATTTGGAGTCAAAACATTTGACAGCCGATAGCCAATAAGATCCCGTTTTGAGATCCGGGTAAATCGGAGTAAATTAGGGTTGCCGACTTTCAAATGCTCCTCTCCAGGAGAAGCCCGGAGAGGAGACGTTCATTACCCGTTCGGGAGGGAGCGGGGCTTGACTGTGACATCATTAAGCCCCGCCCCCATTACAAAAAATAGACGCATTCACTGATCTCCATGGAGGGGGCGGGGCTAAAAGACACGAGTGTGTCATTTAGCTCCGCCCCCTCCTCTGAGACCCACGGATTGCGGCATTTAAATGCTGCGATCAGGGGCTCAGTGGGGGTCCCCCTGATTCCGGGAGGGTTGCCCACCCTTCCGGGAGGCTGGGAGGGGGACCCGATTTTTGGGAGATTCCCGATAATTCCGGGAGGGTCGGCAACCCTGGAGTAAATCCCAACCTGCACATCTCTACTTATAACCTGCACCAAGCTTGAAGAAATATTGCCAGGCTTGATGGTCTAGCACAGCGGGAAAGCCACCGGATACCTGCTTCTGTTATATGAAACATTGGACTGTGTTTAATAGAGAATAAATCCTAATAGAATCTGACATTATGGGGGAAATTTACTAAGAAGGACGATTATGGCCTATCCCGTGTACGAACGGGTACGACCCGGATTGACTGTAATCGGCCAAAATACTACCGGAGAATACGGAAAACTTTGCTAAACTGCCATATTCTCTTGATTCCTATTTTCCGCCGTGATTTGTATTTGGCTGCCAAGTTTGCCGTTAGCCAAATACAGATGATGCTTGAAGCATGGCCTGCATCAGTCAGATGGTGTGCTCATTTACTATCATTCGTACTGCTGAATTCAGCAGAAAACACGACTGGAAAATACGGTACTTGTTTCCTAGCACGGCCACACCGATTTACATCGGGGTGGTCGTGTCGGAAAAATCGGGTCGATCGCATCGCATGCGATTTGGTCGCATGCGATGCGATCGACGCGACCGACCGATTTTGAACCCGATTTTTTTTTTAATGAAATGTAAATCGGGTCCCTGGGACCCGATTTTACATTGGATTCAATGTAAAATATTCCCAACCCCCCCAAATTTAACGGCGTACACCGCACCCCACGATAGACGCCAACCCGAAGCGTGGCGAGCGCAGCGAGCCCGCGAGGGGCGGCGGTGCGCGTCCTCCTACCTTTTCATTCCCCTACTATCCACGTCGGCGTGGAGTTGAGAATAGAATAGTGTGGCGAGCGCAGCGAGCCACCGAGCCCGAAGCGTGGCGAGCGCAGCGAGCCCCGCGAGGGGACGCGTATACCTGTGAAGTTATACGCGTCCCCTCGCGGGGATTGCTGCGCTCGCCACGCTTCGGGCTCGGTGGCTCGCTGCACTCGCCACACTATTCTATTCTCACCTCCACGCCGACGTGGATAGTAGGGGAATGAAAAGGTCGGAGGACGCGCACCGCCGCCCCTCGCGGGCTCGCTGCGCTCGCCATGCTTCGGGTTGGCGTCTATCGTGGGGTGACGACGGGGACATCTATAATGTGAAATGGGTCATGTTGGCCCATTTCACATTTTTCACATTTTCTCACTAATTCTAAAATGTGGTCCCCCTGTATTTCTATAACCAGCACCAGGCTCTTGGGCACTGATACATATATTGCTTCTTTTATATATTAATACAACATTTTCCTTATTCCTGAAAATTGTTAAAAAATGCCAAATATCACAATTACATAGATGATAAATATATTTTGTATTCCAGCACATTTCTTGCAAGATGGATTTGAACCTGTATCTCCAGAGGATTGGGATCACAGAAATGACAGCGGATTTCTCCACTCCGTCCCTTGCTGCATTACGGAAGTTACATCGCCACCACTTGTACTCCATACCATTCGAGAGCCTCAGTATACACACTGGGGAGAGAATTATCCTGGACACACTGTGGATTTATCGGAAAATAGTCCTGAGAAAACGTGGGGGCTTCTGTTTCGAGAACAACGGCCTTTTCTTCTGGGTGTTACAAGAGCTGGGGTACAAGCCGCTGGTGCTGTCAGGCAGAGTGAGAGACCCGGATACTGGTCTGTTTGGAACTCCATTGGACCACATGATATTGACTGTGGAGTTGGACGGCAGACGGTGGCTTTGTGACGTTGGCTTTGGAGATGGAATCGTGGATCCATTTCCCCTGGAGGCAGGATGGGAAGAGGAGCAGGACAGTGGCATGCTTCGGCTGCGGGTGGAAGAGGAGGAGTGGTACTTGGAGAAGAAGGAGGACAATGACCAATGGAGGAGTCTGTACAAGTTCACCCTGAAAGAGAGGAGGTTTGAGGACTTCAGGGAGATGTGTGACTTCCTCCAGACCTCTCCCAGCTCTTTCTTTGTTCGTAAGAGTATCTGCACCCTACTGCTACCAAATGGCAGGTTGACCTACATTGGGCGCAGGTTGATCAGTACAGAGTATACCAAGGGCCGTGGGAGTGTGAAGACCACTGAAGACCTCAGCGAGGAGGAGATTCCTGATGTTCTCAGAGAGAAGTTTGGGATTGTTCTGGGTAAAACATTTGTACCAAAGGATGAGATGCCCCCCACTCTTGATGGACAGTGAGGGCTCAGGAGATATGCTGTACTTCCAGGTGGGGTGTCACGTTTGGGATTGGTTTGGCACAGGGGGCAAAATCACCCTGCTCCAGCACTGTATATGAAATGCATGGCTGAAGCTGTGCTACAGTACAGTGGAGGCCCCAAGCTCTCTTCTCCCATTAGTAATCCAGACCTGAAGAGCCATTGTAATATAGAAAAGCAAAAAGGGCAAAGGCCCTGACTGGTAATGCTGGCCAGGTGCCCGGAACTACATGCCCACCAGACGTGTGCACCACCTGTCCTCTCCTATGGGCAAACCTATATTCTATGTATAATTTCTGAAGTGTGGAAATCAATGAGTGACATAATAAATACTTACACAAAGCAAGTGTCTGACTGTACTTGGTTTTGACAGAAGGTACGTATCCAAAAAGAGGGTGTGGCCTCACCTGAAGCGGGTGTGGCCACACTGGAAGGGGGCGTGGCCTCACAGAAAGGGGGCATGGCCTTATGGCATCTATTTGCCCACAGATTGCTGTGCTTTGCACATTGGATGTGTGAGAGCGCTCTCCTCCTCTGTTCACCCTGAGGGAGACTTTTTTTATTTTTTGGGTGGGGCGGCGGGACAGTCAACGGGATACGGGACAGCTCTGGGGTGCACCTAATTCAGTGGTCGGAATTCCCATCAGTGGTGGCATAAAAGATCTAGGTATCACTAGGTGGACCCAGTATGGTCAACATGCATAATAAGGTTGACAGGCGAAAGCTAGGCAGTGGGTAGGTTCTAAAGATCGATACGGCAATGGTCAACACAGATATGGTCGACACCATGGGAGGCTCCAAAGGGGGCTGCAGCACAGATAAAAATTCAAATAGGGACAGCACAGCAACTGCCTCCAACTGCCATTCCAAACTGAATCCCTGGCGGTGGGTGTGGCTCCCCTATTTGAATTTTGGTCTGTGCTGCAGCTCCCTACCTCCTCTGGATCCGCCACTGGCCGATATCAGGTTCTTCATTTTTGGGTTGTCATTTTGTATGTTTCATCATATGTGTCCACAATTAGTGCACACGTGTACCCTCGCAGGCTCACTCAGCTATTCCAAGTTGTAATCCACATGGATAGTACATAAAAAATATTTGTGTCGATCATTTCTGTGTCGCCCGAATGCATGCTGACCATATGTTGTCAACCTACTGACAGTCGAACTAGAGTCGACCCATCATCCAGAACTTTCTGTACACTGAGGGGCAGGGAGTGGTGGAGTGATAAAGTGGTCGGTGATAATGCTCCAGCCAATCAGTGGAGTAATAAAGTGGAGTGATAAAGTGGGCGGTGATAAAGCTCCAGCCAATCTGCTCCTAAATCCTCATACACACTTGCGGATCCCCACCGACACTGATACACATTTGCCAATGCCGACAGGTTGTGGGCATCAGCGGGGGGGGGGGGGGGGCACAGATGGTCATTGATGGGGGGAGCGCAATGTAGCATGGCCATTGTTAATGAGGACCTCCCCTGTCAGAACATACAGGATGAGGAACAGGGTCGTTAAGCCATGCCAACCAGTGGCATAACAATTGCGCCGCAGACCCCTGTGGGGGCTATTGTTACGCTACTTCTACCTGTCTTATCCCGCCACCGCATCTGTATCTAGTAATCTGCATCCTGGCGCCTGGCTTCTTATGAGTCAAATGTCCATCACAAAATGGCCGCCCCCTTAGAGCAGACAGATTTTTAAGATGCTAGAGGAGGCAGCGGCGGCCTCCTCTAGTATCCATACAAATGGTCTGCTGTAAGGGGGCGGCCATTTTGTGATGGACATTTGACCATTCTTAGGTGTCAACCTAGTCACTGTCGAACATTAGTGGTCATCATCCCATATGCATCATATGCATCCCAGAGGTATGACCGCTGCCTTTACCATGCAGGTTTATTAAAAACACATGCTGCGTCACTCTTTATTATTATTAATAATAATAATAATAATAATAATATGAATAATATGAATAATTATAACAATAATAACAAACTATGCAAATGATTTTAATTGATTTAAAAAGATATTAAGGCAACATTTTCCATTTTTAAACAATAGGAACAAGAACATGTCTGCACATGTTACATCTTCCCCACCAGCAGTGCAGCATGGTTTTGCCCATTTGCTAAAAAAAAAAAGTATTTTACGATCTGAAACCCCCCCCCCCCCCCCCCCCCCCCCCCCGTCTCCAGTATATAGTATGTGAGCTGGAAGTGAATGGGTTACACACAGGACTCCGCCCAGATGAAGTTACTGGTCTCAGTGGCTGCAGCACGCACTCCGTCCGTCAGGAAGGAAGGTGACTTTATCATATTATTATCTGCAATTATAGAGCCAGCCTGTATAATGCATGTGCTCAGTGGGGATTGTACAGTCAGAGCATTACTGCCCCATATACTGCCAGTTCCACCAGCGGCAGATAATACACTGATCACTCGGCCACATTGTATTCTCTGCAGCTGAACTTTGCTCCTGATTCACATCTGTCAGTAAAGCAAAAAACAAGTCACTTTGTATCTGGAACAAACCATGTTGCTTTGCCAGGGGAGCCAATACATTTATATTGTTTCTGTGCAGGGTAAATACTGGCTGCTTTTGCATGTAGCCCACACATTGTACACTGCAATTTAGATGTTGGTTTGGACACACACCTCCCAGATCTAAAGGCCTATACACACAATGTGATATTACAAATAGTATGCTCATTTAACTACTTCTGGTTTGTAATATCGGTTAGTATTTCCGCTCAATATCATTAATGGTTTGCGCTCCCATGCAAAGCCGCCACTAGGAATCGTGGGGCCCGGGACTGTCCTTCAGTCCGGCCCCCCCAGTACCATTACGTCCGCCGCCCCCTACCCCCCCAGTACCATTACTTACCTAGCTGCGGTGGCGCATCTCCACGTGAGCACACAGTGCAGCCTGCAGAGCGCCCTCTGTGTCCTAATCTCGGTGCTCAGCAGGTTGCACTGTGTATTGTGCGTGTGGGGGAGGCGGTGTGCGGCCACGGGGGTGGTGGCACCGTGCCGTTGTCACTGAGGGCAGCTGCCCGGGCCCCTCCAGAGCCCGGTGCCCGGGACAGCTGTACCCACAGCACCGCACTGTCAGCGACCCTGCTCCCAGGAGTCATTACCGACCCCCTATTGTCTATACGTGCAGGTTAATCTTGACTATTGCATGTTAGGGCCGGGGTCGGGTGACATCACTGAACAATTAGTTACGATGTCGCTAAGTGTGTATGTGCAAAGTTCAGCAGAGTTTGAGCTCTCGTCAGGGCCAGTGGTTGGGATTTTGGTACCCCCCCCCCCCCATACTAACTATAATGGCTTTCTAGTTATAATTACTGTGTAGGGCCACTGTGGAGGTTAAACTAGTTCCACCTCATTCATACTCATTTCACGTCACAAATGCTGGGTCGCAACCTGGGATTTGGACACGGCTCCGTCCCAGGAACAACTCAACATTTGCGAGTTGAGCCCCCACAGCAACCTGGCAATAAGCCAGGTCATTGATTTCATCGTGGGCGGGGCAGAGCGGTGGTGCATCATCTGGGGCATGGGAGGAGGCGCTGCCTCCTCTATGTAGTGAGTCCAACCTCGGTAAAACCCTTTTTTTAACCTGGGTCAGAATGCCAGGTTTCTGGACCTGGGATATTTGTTTAGGCCCTTTCACGCCATATGTCGACCCAGGTCGGACCTTGGTTATTTGTGCGATGTGAACTCAGTTCCACGCTGTCCCCCTCCACTTTCTCCCCTGGTTGCTTTCCCTCCTGCATTCTGCAGGAGACTTCCTAAAATATAGTCAATCTCCCTGACTCCCTGCAGAGTATACTAATCACACTGATTGCACCTTACCCACATTATGCAGCTGTTACATTTTTTTGGGGGGAAAAAAGAAATCAGACATATACAGTATATATTCAAATAGGATTATCGCCATCATTGGCTGGGTCCTTCGAGAACAGGCAGCTCCTGGCACCAAGCTGTACACTAGCTGCAGGCGCCTCATTGATGGAGGTGTGTCCTACCCCACAGCGACACCCGCGCCCCTCGCCTCTTCTACATGTTCCTACCACCATATAATATGATAAAAGTGTTCGGGTCAATAGACTGACATCAGATCGAAAGTAATAGCTGCGTGTTTGCAATGGATTTTAAACTTGCACTTTAAAAGAAAATCAAATGATAGTGAATAGAAGCTAAAGGCCCTCATTCACTACGGCGACTTCACCAACGGTAGAAGTTGCAGCCGATCCCCCTAGAGCCACCGGCAATGTCCCAGGCGGCAGGATATATCGCATGTGATCTCATTTGCCACTGCAGGATTCGATGGTGAAACAGTGACGATCTCAGGCTCTAATCTGATGCGCACAGGACTGCGGATTGGAATCGGAGGTTAAACACAGGCGACTTGTGCTAAATCCAGGCATAAATCAGGTTGATTTGCAAAAGCAAGGTGCGGCAGATGTAACATGTGCAGAGAGAGTTACATTTGGGTGGGGGTGTTTTCAACTGAAATCTAAATTGCAGTGTAAGAATAAAGCAGCCAGTATTTACCCTGCACAGAAACAAAATAACTCCCACAAATCTAACTCTCTCTATACATGTTACATCTGCCTCGAAATAGGATAAAATGGTCCCAAATTACACTAGTGTATGGGGACCTTATAGGGTGTTACTAAAAGTTGTTGTTACTTTCATATACAGGTACTGTAGCTTTCACAGGACAGCAGACCACATTTAAATACATTGTTACTCCATACCTCTCAACTTTAGAATAATGCCTGTTGGGACCCTGAAATTTGGGGGCATCGCCTGGCGGTAAGGGGCCGTGGCCTGCAAATCGCTTCACTCCTGTGAGGCCACGGCCCCATTTTGCCACTGTGGGGACATGGCCAGCGGCTCTGTGAGCTGCTGGCCACACCCCTAGCCCCTCTGCCTGTGGGAATGAACACTCGCTGTCTATTCACCACTGCTCAGAGCAGCCGGTGACAGGGGGACTCCCAACTCCACCCCCCCCCCCCCCCCACAGGACACTGCTGGCCCCGGGTAGGACACAGGAATGTCCCAAAAACCGGAACGTTCCCA
Source organism: Crinia signifera (assembly GCF_055691185.1). Taxonomy (NCBI): domain Eukaryota; kingdom Metazoa; phylum Chordata; class Amphibia; order Anura; family Myobatrachidae; genus Crinia; species Crinia signifera. Next base: position 17,633,211 of record NC_139223.1, read on the forward strand.
AGACAATAGGGACAACTGGGAGGTATGTTACTCATATAGGGCCCGATGTACTAAGCTTCAAAAAGTGATAAAGCGAAGAATGATAAATAACCAACCAATCAGCTCCTAACTGCCATGTCTGGGTTTGAAAATGAAAGTTGGGGGCTGATTGGCTGGTTGTTTATCACTCTCCACTTTATCACTTTTTGAAGCTTAGTACATCTGGACCATAGAGTTTAGAAAGTTGTTTGGGGCTTTGTTTCTCCCCGGCACAGCCAAGCCCCTCCCTGCAAGGCAACTCCTTATTTCTGGCGCTCAATTCTCATATAGTGGGGGGGGGGCACCTTTTTACCTGTTCACACTGGGAGCCAAATAGTCCACAAACAGCCCTGTGCGGGGGGGTGGTTACTGTTTATCAGGTTCTACACTCAATAACTATGATTTATTATTAATGCGATTCCCGGCATTAGGAAATTATATACCACTGGCACGTATCACTGAACACCCGCGGGGCGGGGCTTGGCTCTGACAGAAGCATTGTCCATAACAAATACAAGACCAGTATTAAAGACTAAGCGATGCCTGTGTGAGAACTTATCTGGCTTCAATTATGACGCATCGGGTCCAGTCAGTCAGGTTCATTCAAACAGTGCAGGTCAAAGGTTGCATACAGGGCAGTCATATACACTTAGCACCACATAATTAACCAGGGTTCGGGGCATCTTAATACCTCAATGTTCTATAGGTCAGGGGGAGTGGTGTCACCAGCATGGCTCGCTCCCGGGTGTCACCCATAGAGGAGTAACACCAGAATGCCGGCTCCTCCTCAGTGACAGGAGGCTGGTGCTGTGCTGTAACATTATCTGCAGCATTTGGCTGCTGTAACAGCGAAGTAGCCACTTCGGCAGCCAGTCAATTGTCAGGGGCAACCAATCATCACCCATCCAACCGATGTGTTGAAAATGGGAGGGAGTCTGGAAATAAGACCACACCCCTTGTCAGGAGGCCACACCCTCATTTTGGTGGTTTGTGGTTTGTGATAACACTGTAGAAAAATAATAATGGAATCATAATGTTTTACGTATACAAGTGGATGGCAATGCTTTTCTTCATTCACTGAATTAATTTTATTTAACAATTATATTTCAGAGCATCCCAGGAAATGGATTTGAACCTCTATCTCCAGCGAATTGGGATCACAGAAATGACATCGGATTTCTCCACACCGTCCCTTTCAGCACTGCGGACGTTACATCGCCACCATTTGTTCTTTGTACCTTTCGAGAGCCTCAGTATACACATTGGGGAGAGAATTATCCTGGATACCTTGTGGATTTATCAGAAAATAGTCCTGAGAAAATGCGGGGGCTTCTGTTATGAGAACAACGGCCTTTTCTTGTGGGTGTTACAACAGCTGGGGTACCGGCCGCTGGTGCTGTCGGCCAGAGTGAGGAACTCATTCACTCGTGTGTTTGGACCTCCATTTGACCACATGATACTGAGTGTGGAGTTGGAGGGCAGGTGGTGGCTTTGTGACGTTGGCTTTGGAGATGGAATCCTGGATCCATTTCCCCTGGAGGCAGGATGGGAAGAGGAGCAGGACAATGGTGTGTTTCGGTTACGGGTGGAAGGGGAGGAGTGGTACTTGGAGAAGAAGGACAATGACCAATGGAGGAGTCTGTACAAGTTCTCCCTGAAAGAGAGGAGGATTGAGGACTTCAGGGAGATGTGTGACTATCACCAGACCTCACCTAGGTCTCTCTTTGTCTGCAAATCTCTCTGTACCCTACAGTTACCACAGGGCAAATTAACCTACATGGGGCACAAGATGATCAGCACAGAGTATAGAAAGGGTGGTGGGAGTGTGAAGACCACGAAAGTACTCAGCAAGGGGGAGATTCCTGATGTGCTCAGAGAGAAGTTTGGGATTGTGCTGGGTAAAAAACTGGTACCTAAGGATGAGATGTTGGCCCCTTCTTCTTCTGATAAAGAGTGAGACTACAGTTTAAAACACGTGTGTGTGTGTGTGTGTTTGCGCGCGTGTGTGTGTGCATATATCTATATAAATAAAAGGCTAACAACTACTCACCTCTATGAGGTAAACTACCACCAGTGACCACTAGAGGCAACTCGACCGACCAAATTACTCCTTTGTGTGCTAAAAGAGTCCATAACAGAAAGTGAAAGCAATTTTTCAGGGACACTGATCTGTTTCAAACTTGCTGGCTATGGAGAGAGGGAGGTGTGAAGAGAGAGATTGAAGGTAGGAGCAGATAGGGACTGGGGGTGGGGAGTTTGTGGACTAAAAACTGTCACAGCTCAAAGTGAATGTAAAACCTGTCACAGCTCAAAGTGAAAGTACATTGGGGGAAGGTACAGAAGAGAAACAAGAAAAGGAATAGAGGAGGAGGAGGAGAAGAGGGGTCAACAATCCAAAAGTACAAATATCATACAAACATAGTATAAAAAAAAGACATTTTAATGTAAAGCAAACAGCATGCCCAGATAACTCCCTCCCAGTTTTACACACACCCCACCCCCTCCTCCAGTAGACTACTTACTCACAGGCAGGTCCCTCCGTCTTCTTGGCCCTTGTTCTGCGTTATTCTTGTTTCCAGGGCCCTCCCACTCACAATTGATAACTATGACTTTTTCTTTCTGGGTCATTGAATAACACTATTATACCTGTGACCCACGTCGTCAGCCCTTGTACTGTTTGTTTGATCTTTTTTTATATTTACTATTTCTATCACTGTAATGGTCCGTGTGATGGCACTGACACTCACATGCAATAATATATAATTATACAGTATACGGTAGATGATATAACTAGTTTGGTGATGCAGCGTGTTACGATGAGGAGATCACGGGGTGGTGTCACATGACAGCTGTTGGCGGAGTCTCCAAGCCTTGCATACAGATATCAGAAGGTGAGTGTTAGTGGGGCGAGTGCTAGTGCGGTGTTAGTGGGCTGCTTTGGCCTCTGGGCAATGGAAAGGGTGAAATAACTATACTGCAGTATAAAAGAAGCATAGAAAGGAATGACAGCCATACAGATGTTGTGAGGACTCCCTAACGCGTTTCATTATTGGGAGATTTATCACGGCGCTCACCGTACCTGCCCTGCCAGCCTCAGCAAGCCAGGACTCAGATTTACCAAGGCTCAGGCATCATCTCCTTATATAACATCTGTCGTCTATGTCCGATTAGCAGCAAACTTATATTTACCTAAAATATAGATCATTGTCTGCACTACAGCTATAACCGGGGGAATAAATGTGAGAAGAGAATTGTGACTTTCTTATTAATAATGAGGGGAAAAGACTTTATATAAGGAGATTATTGTGAATGAATTTCTAATAGATCTGTAATTGTTCTACATCCCAGGAATGTAGGTGTGGAACTGGGACGTGTGCCAGCGCATTATCCCAGCCAGACACGATATAATACTCTTACTATACAGTGTATGCACTAACCCAGTGCTTCCCAAACTCCGTCCTCAAGGACCCCAACACTTCACACTTTCCAAGTCACTCAGCAAGAGCACAGGTGCACTCATTGTTTACTGACACATTTCCCAAGTCACCTGGCAGGTGCACAGGTGCACTCATTACTCACTGACACATCTCCCAGGTCAGCCAGCAGGTGCAGTCATTACTCAATGACACATTTCCCAGGTCACCCAGCAGGTCAGCGGTGTAGCTACGTGCCACGGTGCCCGGAGCATGGGCATGTTTCACGCCCCCCCCCCCCCATATTTATTTATACGTGTACCTGCGTATATTAATATATATATGTGTATATATATTATATATATATTATATGCAGGTGCACGTATATATATATATGGGGGGGGGGGCGTGAAGCATGTGTTTCCAATGCCAGTATTGAATGCTGGTGTGTTTTTTTATTATGAGATATACATATATATATATATATCTCATAATAAAAAAAAAACACCAGCATTCAATACTGGCGTTGGAAACACAATAATTGGCTCTGGTAAACGAAGGCACACACATTTAACATGACAATTTAGTGGCACTTACTGTTAACAGAAGGGATGCAAACAGTTAAGTGTCTGCTCCCGACACATTCCTCTCTCCGTGCAGCAGCAGCAGCAGCATGAAGAGGGAGAAACACACTTTTGACAGCCTGTGTGGACGGACTCCTCCGGAGTTTCAGGCTGTCAGTGTGAGCAGGAATTAACTGCTGGGACGGAGGGACTGTAGCTTCATGCCGGCTTTAACACAGGCAGTGCAGGCACAGCTGTGTTGATGTCCTCTCTGCACTGAGTAGCTGCGAGCGGCGGCTGTGCAAAAGCATCCCTGCCCTGGCCACTGCTGCGCTTCTGTACAGGAGGAAAGTCTCCTGTGTGACGCGCCAGCAAGTGTCCTGTGCCCGGGCCGGAAATGACAATAGAGTGTGTGTGGGGATCCCGGGACCCGGCGCACAAGGAGTGTGTCCTGTGCCCCGGGAACTCAGCGCAGCAAGAAATAAAGTGTCTGGGCGGGGGAGCCGGCGAGCAGGGCTGGGGAGCCGGTGGCAGAGTGCACGTCTCCGGCGCCAGGTGACATCTCTGCGCCCGGAGCAGGTGCTCCACCGGCTCCACTCTAGCTACGCCTCTGCAGCAGGTGCACAGGTGCACTCATTGGTACTTGTTTCCTAGCACGGCACCCGTCGGGGTTGATCGCATGCCTTAAGTTAAGGTACTTAAGGCATGCGATGGACCCGATTTTCTGTCACTTACAAGCTTAATTGCCGGTAAAAGTGAAAATCGCGTTGATCGCGTCCATCATGCCCCCTAATAAGGGGCTGCGATGCGACCAACTCTATCAACGCGATTTTCCCATAGGGAACAATGTTAAATTATTTTTAAAGTGAAAATCGGGTTCATCGCGTCGGTCGCGGGCCATTATAATGGCCCGAGATGCGATCAACGCGATTTTACATAGGTGACAATGTGAAATGGGCCAATGTGGCCCATTTCACATTGAATATGTTTAAAAAGTATGTTTAATGCCCCCCCCATTTTTGACGCCACCCAGCTATTGACGGCAACCCGAAGCGTGGCGAGCGCAGCCTGCCCGCGAGGGGCGGCGGTACGCATCTTCCGACCTTTTCATACCCCTACTATCCACGTCGGCGTGGAGTTGATTTTATAAAGTGTGGCGAGCGCAGCAAGGCACCGAGCCCGAAGCGTGGCGAGCGCAGCGCGCCCCGCGAGGGGACACGGATACCTGTGAAGCCCGCGAGGGGATGCGTATACTTGTAAAGCCCGCGAGGGGATGCGGATACCTGTGAAGCCCGCGAGGGGATGCGTATACTTGTAAAGCCCGCGAGGGGATGCGGATACCTGTGAAGGTATCCGCGTCCCCTCGCGGGGCTCGCTGCACTCGCCACGCTTCGGGCTCAGTGGCTCGCCACACTTTATAAAATCAACTCCACGCCGACGTGGATAGTAGGGGTATGAAAAGGTCAGAGGCAGGCAGGCTGCGCTCGCCACGCTTCGGGTTGGCGTCAATAGCGGGGTGGCATTAACAATGGGGGGGCATTTCAAACATGATTGGGGGTTTGGTATAAAAATGGGGGGTTTTGGGGCTTTTTACATTGAAATCAATGTAAAATCGGGTCTGAGGGACCATTTTACATTGATTCCAATGTAAAAATCGGGTCGATCGCGGTGGCGCCATGCTAGGAAACAAGTACCTACTCATTACTCACTGACACATTTCCCAGGTCACCCAGCAGGTGCACAGGTGTACTCATTACTCACTGACACATTTCCCAGGTCACCCGGCAGGTGCACAGGTGTAGTCATTACTCACTGACACATTTCCCAGGTCACCCAGCAGGTGCACAGGTGTAGTCATTACTCACTGACACATTTCCCAGGTCACCCGGCAGGTGCACAGGTGTAGTCATTACTCACTGACACATTTCCCAGGTCACCCTTCAGGTGCACAGGTGTAGTCATTACTCACTGACAGGTCTCCCAGCAGGTGCAGTCATTACTCACTGACACATTCCCCAGGTCACCCAGCAGGTGCACAGGTGTACTCATTACTCACTGACATATTTCCCAGGTCACCCAGCAGGTACACAGGTGTACTCATTACTCACTGACACATTCCCCAGGTCACCCAGCAGGTACACAGGTGCAGTCATTACTCACTGACACATTTCCCAGGTCACCCAGCAGGTGCACAGGTGTACTCATTACTCACTGACACATTCCCCAGGTCACCCAGCAGGTGCACAGGTGTACTCATTACTCACTGACACATTCCCCAGGTCACCCAGCAGGTGCACAGGTGTACTCATTACTCACTGACACATTCCCCAGGTCACCCAGCAGGTACACAGGTGCAGTCATTACTCACTGACACATTCCCCAGGTCACCCAGCAGGTGCACAGGTGTACTCATTACTCACTGACACATTCCCCAGGTCACCCAGCAGGTGCACAGGTGTACTCATTACTCACTGACACATTCCCCAGGTCACCCAGCAGGTACACAGGTGCACCCATTACTCACTGACACATTCCCCAGGTCACCCAGCAGGTACACAGGTGCACTCATTACTCAGTGACAATAGAAAACACACGTACCATATAGGTAACACAATGAGCTTACTTGGGCGCACAGTGCTAGTGATAACTTCATTGGTAACTCCAATTAAAAGTACAACACACAGCAGCACAATGGCATTACACCGCATGTAGTGCCCCTTATACACATTATGTCCACAGATGTGCTGCTAATATACATCTGTCTCTGTCACTCCAGCAGCTCTCTGTCCATGTCCATCAACAACGACATGCCCTGTGTCCAGGGCCGGAATGGGACCAGAAATCGGCCCTGGCATTGTGAGCACATGGGCCCACCTGCAGCAGGCGGGACCCTTGCGCGGCAAAGATGTGTGTCAAAAAGGGGGCGTGGCCTCATGGAAAGGAGGCGTGGCATCAGAAAAAGGAGGCATTACACATTATAGAACACACCGTAATGCCCATTACAGAATATGACACAGGGCCAGATTCTCTAAGCTTCAAAAGTGATAAAATAAAGAGTGATAAACAACCAGCCAATCAGCTCCAGCCTGACATTTTTCAAACACAGTCTGTGACATGGCAGGTAGGAGCTGATTGGCTGGCTGTTTATCACTTCTGAAGCTTAGAGAATCTGGCCCCTAATCTGTTATGCCCATTGCACATTGTGCCTTTGGAACCGTCCCCTTACATACATCTACTTAGGGTAATAATTCCTGGTTCGATGGAAATATACTTAATAATGTCAGGGATCTCCTGAATAACACTTTAGGACCACAGTCACTCTATAGAATTAAACTTTTTTTTTTACTGCAGAACTACAAGTCCCATCACGAGGTACTCCTGTCTCTTACTTGTGGGAGCTGCTGAGTGGGAGGCGGTCCTGATGGTGCTGCTGGGGATGACGTTATGATCTCTTAAGCATCCCTGGCTGAGTACATACAGTACACCTCCATTGTACATCATACATAGTCACCTATATTACACCCACATACCTACCTACCTATATTACACCCAAATACCTCCCAACATTTTGTCTGCTGTGGTCGGCACTTCTGCACTGCACAGCCATGCTGGTGCTGGAAAGGGGGCGTGGCCTAACATAAAGGGTGTGTGTCTTAGTGGCAATTACATTCCTGCAAGCCACGCCACCCGTTTTCAATGCAGAGGGGGAATGGCCTGAGCTCTGCCGGTCATGCCTCCTGTCCCTCTGCCTCCCATGAATAGATGCTGTGCACATATGCATGGCATCTCCTCAGGTCAGAGCGGGAGGAACCCGGGGGCTGCCCAGCCACTAGGGGAGCGCTAGGAAACACACCCCCTCCCCCCGAAAAACGGGGGAAAAACTAGGGTTGCAGCAATAAGCCACAACATCTGAGGCCAGGCCCATCCAGTAGCCCCACCCCCTTTTCAGGACAAATGCATGTTAGGTCTGATATAAGGATGAGGAAAGTTTGGTGGTATGTTTATTGTGCGATCACTTTTTTTTGCTGTATAGTTGCAAGGCCACAAACTTGCCCAAAAGCCAAAATGGCGGCCACTTCTTGTCCCGGTTGCCATGAGCTTATACTGCTGTTTTTGAAATTAAGCTATGTGTCTAAAAATGCTCTCTATATAGAGGTGGTGCAGAGTGGGACCACTCTACTGGTGAATAAAATGAATAGTTTTGTTGCCAAGGCAACAAATATTCCTTAATAGCCAAATGGAGGCCACTACCAGTTCCGGTTGCTCAGACAGATAGTGACGCTTTTTTCTCCAAATTAAGTAATTTAACATGCCCCCAACTGATTGGGTTGCTGGTGTATTGGAGCTTTGAACCATTATTATGAAATACTAGTCATCTGAGGCAGGTTTTATAAACAGGAAGTGGGTGATGACATCACTTCCGGTCACATGACCTGTGGTCACCTGACCTAGGACTGGAATTTAGGTAGGAGCATGGAACTTGGTGGGGTTTGTCTGTCCAGTACAGTGGTGGTGGCCTTGTCCTGAGAAAGGCCTGTGATATGTCCACCTGAAATGTCATTTTATGACGTGAGCAACAAACATTCACATAACAAGTCCCTGGTGAGTGCGCTCTTTACAGATTTTGAGTATTCTAGTGTTCCCCAGGCTGAAGCACAAGATTGTGAGAGTGTGGATTGTCTATGGAAAATAAATGTACATACATACATACAAACATATATACATACATACATACATACATACATACATACATACATACTAGGGTTACCACCTTTTTGTTGAGAGATTCCCGGACATTGGCCCGCCCCTTGACACACCCACTGACCCATCCCAGCCCCACCCCCAGACCCGCCCCCAGACCCGCCTTATGTTGATTTTTTTTAAACCTTTGCTTCCATTTCATTCTTGATTTTGCATACCATAATTCCAGTTACATGTTATATCACATACATTAATGGCCATTACAAGTTATGCCACACATCGTGATGCTAATTCCGTGTTATGCCATATACCGCAATGGCCATTACACATTATGCCAGGACTCAACAGAATTTTTGCACAGGATGGACAACATGGACAGTGCGCGCCGAAGGCGCACGTCAAATTTTTGACATAATCCCGACACACCGCAAACCCATTATATAGTATACCACATGCCATAATGGCCATTACAAGTTATGCCACACATCGTGATGCCAATTACGTGTTATGCCATGTACTGCAATGGCCATTACACATTATGCCAGGACTCAACAATTTTTTTGCAAAGGATGGACAACATGGACAGTGCGCGCCGAAGGCGCGCTGCAAAATTTTTGACATAATGCCGACACACCGCACACCCATTATATAGTATACCACATGCCATAATGGCCATTACAAGTTATGCCACACATCGTGATGCCAATTACGTGTTATGCCATGTACTGCAATGGCCATTACACATTATGCCAGGACTCAACAATTTTTTTGCAAAGGATGGACAACATGGACAGTGCGCGCCGAAGGCGCGCTGCAAAATTTTTGACATAATGCCGACACACCGCACACCCATTATATAGTATACCACATGCCATAATGGCCATTACAAGTTATGCCACACACCGTAATGCCCATTGCACGTTTTAATGAACTTTGTAATTCCGATTACTCATAAGCCCACACATGATGCCCATGACATACTATATAACACACCGTAATGCCCATTACATACTATATAACACACCGTAATGCCCATTACATACTATATAACACTGCAATGCCCATTACATACTATATAACACACCGTAATGCCCATGATATACTATATAACACCGCAATGCCCATTACATACTATATAACACTGCAATGCCCATTACATACTATATAACACTACGCAATGCCCTTGACATACTATATAGCACCGCAATGCCCATGACATACTATATAACACCGCAATGCCCATTACATACTATATAACACTGCAATGCCCATTACATACTATATAACACTACGCAATGCCCTTGACATACTATATAGCACCGCAATGCCCATGTCATACTATATAACACCGCAATGCCCATGTCATACTATATAACACTAAGCAATGCCCATGTCATACTATATAACACTAAGCAATGCCCATGACATACTGTATAACACACCATACACATTTGACACATAAGTGCCACTTACCTATATGCTCAATGCCAGGGGCTTCATGCCGATGCCAAGGTGGACTGAATTTGCTCGTTGCCGAGGGGGATAGATCTGTGCCTCTGTGCTCGTTGCCGAGGGGGATAGATCTGTGCCTCTGCTCGTTGCCGAGGGGGATAGATCTGTGCCAGTGTGCTCGTTGCCGAGGGGGATTGATCTGTGCCAGTGTGCTCGTTGCCGAGGGGGATTGATCTGTGCCAGTGTGCTCGTTGCCGAGGGGGATTGATCTGTGCCTCTGTGCTCGTTGCCGAGGGGGATTGATCTGTGCCAGTGTGCTCGTTGCCGAGGGGGATTGATCTGTGCCAGTGTGCTCGTTGCCGAGGGGGATTGATCTGTGCCAGTGTGCTCGTTGCCAAGGGGGATAGAAACCCCCTCCCCCGCCTGCGGGAGGCAGACAGGCTTGTCAGTGTGCCTGTGCCTGCCTGCCCGTCCCCTCACGTCTCCCCCGCTGTATTCGCGGAAGAGACGTGCTGCTGTGCTGTATGATTTTAACATTTCTAACTCCCGCTGCTGGACCGCTAGCCAATGGCCGTTCGCGGTCCAGCAGCCAATCAACTGGTGGCTGCTGGACCGCGAGCGGCCATTGGCTAGCGGTCCAGCAGCATATGCAGCACCGCAGCAGCACGTCTCTCCCGCATACACAGCGGGGGAGACTTGAGGGGACGGGAGCAGGGCAGCGGGGGAGCGGGGAGACGAGGGGGCGGCGGCGGCGGCGGGCGGGTTATTCCCGGACTATGTATAGTCCGGGAAAGCCACCCGTCCGGACTCCGGACGCCGGTCTTAATTACCGGACTGTCCGGAGTAATCCCGGACGGGTGGTAACCCTAATACATACATACATACAAACAAACACATACCTCCCAACTTTGCGTGTTCAGCATGCGGGACGCGCCGAAATTTTCGAGGGGCGTGGCCTAATTTGGGGCGTGGCCTATACTTGCGGCTCTCCCGCGAGGCCACGCCCCCCATTTTGCCGCTATGGGGGCATGACCCAGAGGCTCTGTGAGCCTCTAGCCATGCCCCCAGCCCCCTGGCTGCGGGAATAGACATGCGCACAGCGTTTATTCCCCGCTGCTTAGCAGCTGACAGGGGGGACTCCCAACAGCCCCCCCCCACACCGCGGGACACTGCCACCCGCGGGTGGGACAGCGGGACAGGCCCTGATAATCGGGACTGTCCCACTAAAATCGGGACTGTTGGGAGGTATGCAAACATATATACATACCTCCCAATATGGGTCACAGTCGTGCCCTTATATTAAGGCCGAATCAAATAAACAGAATTCTCCCATAGGGAATTCCTGAGATGGGGAATTCCCTATTGGAGAATTGTCAGGGATGCGTAGATCAGTCACCCACTATCGGACGACAGAAAAAAGTTGACACATTAATAAGGTTGACATGCATTAGCTCCACATGGTCAAAAGGTTGACATCAAAAAGGTTGACGTGAGATTTTCTAGATTTTTTTTTCTCAAACCGACGTGTTCACACTTTACCATTGCAGTGGGCATAGAGGGAGAACATAGGAGCGCCTGAAATATGGCGAGCGCAGCAAGACGGTACATTTATATGGTCTCCATGTCAACATCTGCTGACATAGACACAAAAATAACCATAATCTGATGTTAACCTTTTCTCCATGTCAACCTTCTTGTTGTGTTTTTGCCTGTCCACCAATAGTGGTTGATCTTTTGACTGTCGACCAAGACACAGTTCACGTAACGATCCACCCCCCTGTCGCCCTGGCACCAAATATTTGGGCAAAAAAATAAAAATAAAATAATGCATTTGGGGACATCTCCGCGGGATAGTCCTTTTTTGGAGACGGTTGCACGTCCCGGCCGGAGCTTGCGGTGTCCTGTTCTAATCACAGTAGGCACGGGGACAGGAGGTATGGCTATTCCCTCAAGGTGGTCAAATGGGGGTGTAGCTCCGCGGGAGCAGCAAAGCCACACCTCCTTTGAAATAGGTCATGCCCCCTTAGTGGGAGCACGCCGTCTCCAAAGATGGGAGGAATTAAATGACATGGGGGGGGGGGGGGGGTTATTAGATTGATATTGTGCCAGTGTAGGGCCTTTTGGAGTTATGTTTTTGAAAAAAAAAAATTAAATTCACTAAAATATGCCACATTAAGGCAATTTTTCTATATTTTGGCTGGAAGGCTGACAGGCACCTTGAATATCCAATCAAGCTGCAGCCCACAATGTTTCTGTTCCCTGGCTGTGAGTATGCTGGCACTGTCACAGCCCCCACGCCCATAGACTGTGTCTGCACTTCTCCATCCAAGCTCTCCCCAACACTTGAACCCTTGGTCGTGTGTGTGTCCACCTGGTGGCTATGATCGCACCCCCCCCCTTTCCAGCTCCCCCCCTCAGCATACGGTGTGTGGCATAATGTGTAAGTGGCATCATTATGGTGTATGGCATAATGTGGCCACCCCCCTATTGCCATGTGACCACATACACCACAACACGTGGCGATGCCCAATTTTTGGGTGCACGTCTGTGGTGTCCGCTATCAGTACCACTAACAAAAAATCTCTCCTTGCACCACTGTCTAACTTTAAAGCTGGCCATACACAATTTGGGCCCTTTTTTTATCCAATTTCCTTTTTTACACAATTTCTCCTCTAAGAAGTCTCAGTAGCGTTGGGCGGCCTTAAACCTACCCTTTTCCACAGCCTAACCCTATTCCCACTTCTGAGTGCCATTACCCTCCCCACAACCTAACCCAAACCTTTGCTCCCCACCACGCAGCCTAACCATATGCCCCCTCCCAAGCCAATCCCTAGGAGTCCTCTTCTAGTGCCTAAACCAAGCCCCTCCTCCACCTCTGAGGGAGGTGGAGGAGCCGCCAAGCCGCCCTGCATAATTGCATTTCAGTTACCGCCAATCTGCTTCCCACCCGCCAGTGTAATAACTGCATCATATATATACACACACACAACTCTGCAAAAGTTTTAGGCATGTGTGGTAAAAATGCTGCAAATTAAGAATGCTTTCAAAAGTAGAATTGTTAAAAGATTTAATTTTTTTATCAATGGCCAAAATGCAAAGTGAATCAACAGAGAGAAATCTAAATCATATCATTTTTTGGTGTGGCCGCCCTTTGCCTTTAAAACAGTCCAATTCTTCTAGATACTTTTACAAACAGTCAGGGACTTTGTAGGAGTATAGTAAGGTGGATAATTAACCAATCATACCAAACAGGTGATAATGATCACCATTTCCATATGTAGATTGAAAGACAGTCATTAACTGAAACAGTGACAGCTGTGTAGGAGGCTTAAAACTGGGTGAGAAACTGGTAGTTAGTGTATCATGTCACAGGTTATACACCATGGTAATGGAGCCCACACACGCACCGATCCCAGCGTGCGTTGTGGGCTTAACTAGCACACATAGCATCGCATCGTATGCCTTGTGCATACGATGTGCATGTGATGCGATGCTATGCTAGAAAAGGCTAGTACAAAAAGTATGTGCAGCTGTTAGGATCCGCCTCCAGCGGATCTGTGTTATGCGCAGATTCACATATTCTGTGTGTAGTTTCATGTTCTCCCTGGATTCTGCTCCCTGGGTTTATCCCAGCCTGTGTGTGTGTGTTTACTCGCTGGTGGCATCCAGTGGTCAGCCTGGGTCATTGCAGCTCACTTTCAGTACTGTGTGTTCTGGACTCAGGTGTCTTGATTAGGCTCCTAGCCTGCAGTGCACACCTTTAGGCAATGTGTAATCAGCACCACATTGTGCTCTCTATATAAACCCTCTGGTTATTCAGTCCCATGCCGGTTATAGCTTTTGTACCTCAGGGTCTCAAGTGTTCCTGGTTCCCAGTCTTCCGTTATTCCTGGTTCCTGTTCCCAGTCATCCTGCATCCTGTCGTTGATTCCCAGCTGTGTCCTCCATCCAGTCTCCTGTCCTCCCGGTGTCCGTGTGTCGTCCTTTATCCGTCTCCCGGTCCCTGCAGCTCCTGTTGGTCTTTGTGGGATTCCTTCTCCAGCGTGGCGCTTCCTTCGGCTGGTTCCCTGCCTTGTCCGCAGCATCTCAGCTCCAGCTATATTGATATCCCTCGGTTTCAGATAAGTTGGGAGATTCCCCCTCTTTGTCTCCTTACTGATCATTTGCTTATTGTGTCAGCGTATAGTGTATTGTTACACCTGTCAGCAGTACTTATTGTGTCAGCATATCGTGTATTGTTACACCTGTCAGCAGTACTCATTGTGTCAGCGTATAGTGTATTGTTACACCTGTCAGCAGTACTCATTGTGTCAGCGTATCGTGTATTGTTACACCTGTCAGCAGTACTCATTGTGTCAGCGTATCGTGTATTGTTACACCTGTGACAGTGCCCCTGTACGGTGTGGTGCAAGATGGCGTACCTTAAATCTGGAGCTGGTGACCGCGGCGGCTTCTGGATTCTTCGCGGCTTCTGCTGGAGAACCTGTGGCAGGGAACGGCACAACCCAAGGGACCCACAAAAGACAACGCTACTTCGGTTAGCAGCGACAAATATTTATTAAAGGAAAACAACTGCACTAGTCGCTGTGATATACTCGTACACATATGCAAACATCAATAAGAAAGATAAAAAAAAACACAAAGACAATGACATCAAACAGAGCAATATTAAAGACAATAATATGACATCACTAGAATACTATACCGCACATATAACACAATACTGCACATATAACACTATACTGCACATACAACACTATACTGAACTATAGTCCCTGGTGCAAGGAAAACAGTCAATGAAGAAACGGTCCCACGCAGGAAGATCCTCACAAGTACAAGGGTAGGCCCTACCTTAGTGTGCACACTACTATATAAAGGCCAGAAAATATTAATGGTCCCCTATAGCGGGGTACAGGCGAGTCCCCGTTACCTAGGGCAACTCCCTGCTAGACATACAACACAGGCTGTAGATATAGGCTTGGCAGTGGTGGCAAATCTGGCATGCAGCCAGAGGGGCGTTGCAGGTGTCTCTGGGCTGGTAATGTCGCAGGGTGATCAGCACCCCAATAACAGTTGTCCCCTATGCAGTGGAGAGCCACTTCAATAGCTGGGTAAAGTGGGCCAATGTGGGGTGCAGGCCAGCCTGGGGGTAGGGGAGCTCCTGTACCTTAACTCTCAGCTGCAGATGCCAGTTCCTGCTGGTCATGACTCTTCAGGATCTCTCACTCCTCTCTGGGTCTCTCACTCCTCTCTGGGTCTCTCACTCCTCTCTGGGTCTCACTCTGCCTGGCACCTATCAGCAGCACCTGATCTCCTCTTCAGTGCAGCACAGGGGAACAGCTTCTCCATTCACTGTACACACGCTGCTGGGCTTTCTCCTCTCTCTGCCTGAGCCTCTCCCTGCTCCAAGCATGTCTTCTCACTCTCTCTGTGCACAATCTCTGCCTTCTCTCCACTGCAGCAAGTTTTCTCTGTCCCGTTCTGCTGGCTGACCCCTGACCTCTCAGCTTCCTGTCTTCACACACTCCAGGGCAGCCAATCAGGGGAATGTCAGGTTCTCTGCACGTGGATGTGAGCTGGGTCTGTTAACCCCTCACATCCCTGCAGTGTCTATGAAGCTGCAGTCTTTCCTAATAGCAGCATTGGCTGCCATTAAGCCTTTTTGAGGGCACAGGGGCACTCAGAGTGGATTGCCACACACCTGTCAGCAGTACTCATTGTGTCAGCGTATCGTGTATTGTTACACCTGTCAGCAGTACTTATTGTGTCAGCATATAGTGTATTGTTACACCCGTCAGCAGTTCTTAGTGTGTCAGCATATCGTGTATTGTTACACCCGTCAGCAGTTCTTAGTGTGTCAGCATACTGTGTATGGTTACACCTGTTAAGCATTAGCACAGCGGGTTCCTGTTTAGAGTGCTATCCACTGGCACCCCTCTCCGCAGGGCAGGGTGGTCCTCGCCTCTTTGTTCGTTAGATAGGTTTCCCCTTGTTCATCACTGGCCTTGGCGTGTGTGTTGTCCTAACATAAGACCAGGTGGCATCGAGGTGGGAGCCTGACTAACGGGCTCCCACGAACGCGGCTATTATTGGTGAAGCCTAGCACCCCGCACACACACGTCAACTCCATCTGAGTACAACGGAGTCAGGTTGGCGAGGCTGCCCTGGTCCTGTCACTATCTCCTTCCAGCCAGTGTCACGTGGTGTCTCGCCAGACAGCGTGGCACAGGAGATCCTAACATTATAACCGGCCATAACAGATAACCCTGGAGCTGAGTTCTGCCCTCTCAGTCCTGCAGTTTTTTTTTACCTTGTCACAGTCTTGTCTTGTCATAGTATTTTTTGCTTTGTCTTTGTTATTGTGTCATAGTCTTTTTGCACAGTAACCATGCAGGCCATGCAAGAGTCATTAGCGGCCCTAAATCTGGCGTTCAATACCTTTAAACCTGGGCAGTTAGAGGTTTTGCAGCAGTCCTTACTGCAGTTGCAAAAACTCCTAACAGAAATTTTTCTGATCCTCCCAGAGGTCACTGGGGTTCATTCAGCCCCTAATGGGACCCTGCCTAAGGAGGTATTAGGCAGCAAGTCCTCAGACCCAGAGGTTCAGGTAATGCATAGAAGTGTTCTACGGCCGAAGCTCCCATCGGAGGAGCGTCAGCGGCGTAGAGACTTTAATCTATGCTTATACTGTGGAGATTCAGGCCACTTTGTGCAAACTTGTGTTTTGCGCAACTCCAGTGGTGGCAACAGGGTGTTTCCTCTGGCCAAGTCGGGGCAGGTTGTCAGATCTATGCCTGTCTACACTGTGGCAGAGGAGTGCTCTGAGTCTCCCAGTAAAAGCGCTCTGATTAATACGGTTGGTCCAAGTGCTGGGAGTCCCCATTTTGGGTTTAATAATCAGCAGAGGAGGTGCTCCCCGCATGATGGGATTTCTGTTCATATTAAGTCAGAGTTGCAAACCCTTAAGGGGAAAACCCAGGTGATTGACTCAGATGCCGGGGGCCCGCCGAGTCAGTCCGATGCCGGGGGCCCGCCGAGTCAGTCCGATGCCGGGGGCCCGCCGAGCCAGTCCGATGCAGGGGGCCCGCTGATTCATCCTGATGCCGGGGGCCCGCCGGGCCGGTCTGATGCCGGGGGCCCGCCGAGCCGGTCTGATGCCGGGGGCCCGCCGAGCCGGTCAGACGCCGGGGGCCCGGAGGCCGCAGCCCCGAGTGGGGGCCCGGAGGCCGCAGCCCCGAGTGGGGGCCCGGAGGCCGCAGCCCCGAGTGGGGGCCCGGAGGATGCAGCCCCAAAGAGGGGTCAGGCCTGTGTCGAGGCCGCAGCCCCGAGTGGGGTCCCGAAGTGCGCAGCCCCGAGTGGGGTCCCGAAGTGCGCAGCCCCGAGTGGGGTCCCGAAGTGCGCAGCCCCGAGTGGGGTCCCGAAGTGCGCAGCCCCGAGTGGGGTCCCGAAGTGCGCAGCCCCGAGTGGGGTCCCGAAGTGCGCAGCCCCGAGTGGGGTCCCGAAGTGCGCAGCCCCGAGTGGGGTTCAAGTTGTTGTCGCCCCAGAGGGGGTTCAAGTTGTTGTCGCCCCAGAGGGGGTTCAAGTTGTTGTCGCCCCAGAGGGGGTTCAAGTTGTTGTCGCCCCAGAGGGGGTTCAAGCCGGTGTCGCCCCAGAGGGGGTTCAAGCCGGTGTCGCCCCAGAGGGGGTTCAAGCCGGTGTCGCCCCAGAGGGGGTTCAAGCCGGTGTCTCACCAGAGGGGGTTCAAGCCTGTGTCGCCCCAGATGGGGACTCTGTCCATCCAGTCCCTAAGAGGGATTCTGATTGTCCTGTCTCTGAACAGAGTTCCAGCCATGTCGGTAACATGGAGGAACCATCTGTTGGTCTTTTTGTTGTTGCCCAGCCAGAGTTTCACTATAGTGCTGCCCACTTAGAAGTGCATCACAGTGGTGATCAGCCAGAGACTCATCATAGTGCTGCCCAACCAGAAAGACCATCAGACTTGGAAGAGGTCATAACCTCTAAGGGGGTCCTTAAAGTCTCAGCCTCAAGGGCCATAATTCCAGCTATACAGTCCAGTCAGTTAGCTGATAATGAAGTTACTGTTGATGCTTTGAACGATATCTCTACATCTATAGTTTTTGATGGGGACCTAACCCAATTTGTTGCGCTCACTAACCATTTTGTCACTATTTTGGAGTCCAGACCATTTTTAGGTATCACTTCAGATAATGTGGTGCTCTATTTAATTTACTGCTTCAGAGGTGAACCTTTCGAATGGGCATGCAAATTTTTTCAATCTGAGGATCCCATTCTTAAGAATCTCCCAGCATTCAGTGATGCTGTAGTGAAAAAATTTGGTCCCAATAAAAGTGGTTCAGATGCCTCTGGGCCGACCATCTTGTCTGCAGAGACTCCATGTTTAGGAGAGTCAATACAAAGGGCCCAGCCCATAGCTATTACCACTGGGTGTGCCTTTTTGTCTCCCTCTTACAGAGATCTTCCTGAATTATTACCACCTAGAGCGCTGGTATCCAGGTTTGATGCTTTCTCAGATTCAGACTCAGAATTTGTGTCTGAGATTGATGGGTATCCGGTGTATACAGGCCCTATGGTTTATGAAGAAGCCTGTTTAAAACCAGGGACATCTTCTCGTACCAAACATTCTAAGAGAAGGAAAAAGAAGTATATGCACTGACCTTGTGCTTTGTCCTGTTTGTCATATTTGTTTGTCTGGTTTTGTTGTGTCCGTAGGCCACCTTTGAGAGGGGGGCAATGTTACAAGCTGCAGTCACAGCTTGTTCCTGTTGTTGGTTGATACCCCCATTCCAGGGTTTGGTATTCTCCATGTAGTGGAGAACCTGGTATTGGGGTCCCTTGACCCCTCTTCAAGGGGGGGGGGTACTGTTAGGATCCGCCTCCAGCGGATCTGTGTTATGCGCAGATTCACATATTCTGTGTGTAGTTTCATGTTCTCCCTGGATTCTGCTCCCTGGGTTTATCCCAGCCTGTGTGTGTGTGTTTACTCGCTGGTGGCATCCAGTGGTCAGCCTGGGTCATTGCAGCTCACTTTCAGTACTGTGTGTTCTGGACTCAGGTGTCTTGATTAGGCTCCTAGCCTGCAGTGCACACCTTTAGGCAATGTGTAATCAGCACCACATTGTGCTCTCTATATAAACCCTCTGGTTATTCAGTCCCATGCCGGTTATAGCTTTTGTACCTCAGGGTCTCAAGTGTTCCTGGTTCCCAGTCTTCCGTTATTCCTGGTTCCTGTTCCCAGTCATCCTGCATCCTGTCGTTGATTCCCAGCTGTGTCCTCCATCCAGTCTCCTGTCCTCCCGGTGTCCGTGTGTCGTCCTTTATCCGTCTCCCGGTCCCTGCAGCTCCTGTTGGTCTTTGTGGGATTCCTTCTCCAGCGTGGCGCTTCCTTCGGCTGGTTCCCTGCCTTGTCCGCAGCATCTCAGCTCCAGCTATATTGATATCCCTCGGTTTCAGATAAGTTGGGAGATTCCCCCTCTTTGTCTCCTTACTGATCATTTGCTTATTGTGTCAGCGTATAGTGTATTGTTACACCTGTCAGCAGTACTTATTGTGTCAGCATATCGTGTATTGTTACACCCGTCAGCAGTTCTTAGTGTGTCAGCATACTGTGTATGGTTACACCTGTTAAGCATTAGCACAGCGGGTTCCTGTTTAGAGTGCTATCCACTGGCACCCCTCTCCGCAGGGCAGGGTGGTCCTCGCCTCTTTGTTTGTTAGATAGGTTTCTTCTACGATCCCCATGGCAGCCAAGACCTTGGGATTTCATCCCTCTCCCTTCAGCTAGACAGGTTGTTTTTTTCTAGGACCTCCCCCTTCCTGTATAAATGGACTCTCCACCCCTTCCTCCTTGTCTTTTTTTCCTGTCTCCTAGTTTTTCAGTTAGACTAGGTAGAATAGGTTTGTTTATTTTTCAGTGGAGCTTACTATAGTGCAGGGGTTCATTACATGGGGAAGTGCAGTATGGGAGCGTGGCCTTATGAAGGTGTTATCTGCCCATGTAATATATAGGTACCTGAGAGGCGATGTGGATCAGCTCAGGGGTCTCAGAGCGGCATGCAGGAGTTTGTAAGTCCGCAGGAGACGCTGGAGCAGAGCAGCGGGGAGCAGGACGGAGCGATGGCTGATTACCTTCCTCCCCCAAACACAGACGCCGCACGCGCGGCAACTACAGAGACCAAAATACAGTGCGCTTAGGCGCGTGTTTCCGGCGGGCGGCTAAAGACTACAAGCCCCAGAATCCCCGGCGGCAGGCGAGTACATCGCGTCCTCCGTGCAAAACGGAGGTAATGAAAGCTAACTTTTAAGTTAGCAGGAGGATGAAGCGCGGAGGTATACTCGTAAGGCGCAGCATACTAAAATAAAGGGCAGCGCCAGACGGACTACATTTCCCACAAGGCAGCGGGGCTGTGCGGGAATTGGCGCCCTTTTTTGAAATTGCCCAGCTATTTAAAGCCCAGCAGTGGTCTGGGTGAGTGGTGTGTGCTGTCCTGCTGCTATAAACGAACAGAAGTCTTTTATAAGGTATGAAGTCCAGTTTTTTCTGGTGTTCTTTGCTGCTTTATGGATTGATATCATGATACTAAAATATGTATGTGGATCATGCAGGTTTGTTGCTGCTTCTGCTATGGATTTGCCTGCCCCCCAAATATCTGATAATGCCCCTGCGAGGTAAGCTCCAGAAAGTTTTTGTGATTAGATAGACTAGCGTTTATTTTTTTCTTAGAAAAAAAAAAAAAATAAATTTTCTCGTTGGATTTCTTATAGTGTGCCTCCTAAGGAGCCTGATACAGTTCCAAGAAAGAAGACGTCTAAGAAGAATAACCTTGAGGCTATTTGTATGGTCTGTGATACAGCCTTTTCTAGCGTGCAAGGGAAAACGCTGTGTGGGAAGTGTGAAACTAACACTTCGCCGACTATGGTGCAGCCCAAAATGATTCAGGATCTCATGGACTGGATGAAGAAATCCTTCGTGTCCAAAGAAGAATTTATAGACTCTAACCAGGGGAACAAGAGATCCAGGGATCAAACTGACTTCAGCGAGGATAATGCCTCATCAGAGGAGTTAGTAGTAGAAGTGGAAGATGCGTCGGCAGAAGAAGGAGAGATCAAGGAAGAGACTAGGGTCTTTAACTTTGACAATGTAGAAAAGATATTAAAGGCTATATATAAGACTATGAATGTGAAAGAGCCAGCTGCCCCAGAAGGTGGAGAAAATATATTGTTTGAGGATAGATCAAAGAAGAATCGGCACTTCCCGGTTCATCAGGTGATGAAAGACCTGATATCGAAGGAATGGTCCAATCTTGACAAAAGGCAAGGGAAGCTGGCCAGAGTCGAGCGGATGTACCCTTTGAAAGATGAACTGTTTCTGAAATGGTGTGACTTGCCCAAGATTGATGCCGCAGTGGCAGAGTTGACTTCAAGAACTACGATTCCACTAGAAGACGAGGCTTCTTTCAAAGATTCTATGGACAGAAGAATGGAAGGGTCCCTTAGGAAGCTACATTTTTCCGCAGCAGTGTCCTTGAAGTCCGGAGTCTCGGTGGCCTCAGTGGCAAGGGCGTTGAGGCTCTGGGGGACGTCGCTACATAGCGATGTTGAAGAGAAGATTTCAAGGCAATATCTGCTAAAGAACTTGGAGACGATGCAGAAGGCTATCGAGTTTATCTGCGAGGCCTCGCTGGATACAATATCTTTTTCGGCAAGGGCGATGGCGGCTGGAGTTTCAGCGAGAAGAGCGTTATGGCTGAGATCATGGGCGGCAGACGCCCATTCTAAAAATCGCTTGGTGTCCCTTCCCTTCGAGGGGTCCCAGTTATTTGGCTCAAAATTGGATGCTTTAATCCACAGGATCACGGGTGGAAAGTCCCTTAGGCTTCCACAAGAAAAGAAGGCAAGATATCAGTCTCAGGACTCCTCCAAGCAGCAGTACAGAGCTTCCAGAAGCTACAGGCCAGGAAGACCCTATAACCAGAGGCCTTACAATCAAAGAGGTTCCTTTCAGTCGTCTAAGCAGTCCTTTCGGCAGAACTTCAGAAGAGGTTATAGGCAATGACAATCACAGCGGTCATTGTGTGGGAGCACGTCTGTCTATGTTCATCCTCAGTTGGAGAAACACCGTTCGGGACAGATGGGTGCTGAAAATAATTCAGGAAGGTTATGCCATAGAGTTCAGACAAGTTCCGGAAAGAGATTATTTTCGGATATCAAAAAACCCAAAGAATCCATCCGAAAGGAAAGAATTAAAAAGCATTATTTCCCAGTTGAAAGATATCAAGGCTGTAGAACCAGTGACACCTCATCAGAAGGCGAAGGGGTTCTACTCGAATGTCTTCCTGGTGAAGAAAAACACAGGAGGTTATCGTATGATCTTGGACCTAAAGAGATTGAATTCTCATGTAGAAGTAAAAAAGTTCAGAATGGAGACTCAGAAGTCCATACTAGCGGGAATAGAGGAAGGGGACTTTCTAGTTTCCCTAGACCTCAAGGATGCATACTACCACATACCAGTCAGGGGTCAGGACAGAAGATTTCTAAGGTTCTGTGTGATGGGAGAGCATCTCCAATTTACCTGTCTTTCATTCGGTCTGACCAGTTCGCCACGAGTCTTCACAAAAGTTTTAGTCACACTGATTGCATACATAAGGATGCAGAACATTCGGATTTGGCCATATCTAGACGACCTGTTGATAGCAGCATCATCAAGAACAAAGCTGTTGCAAGATTTGGCTACCGTGATAAGAATCTTGGAGGAGCACGGCTGGATAGTAAATTATCAAAAGAGTCAACTGGAACCGTCAACATTAATCCAGTTCCTGGGTTTGCTCATAGACACCGAAAGATTCGAGTAAGATTGTCAGAGGAAAGGTGTCAAAGGATCCGGTCGAACTCCAGAAGCATAAGACTGTCAAGAGAGGTCCAGTTAAAGGCATGTTTGAAGCTTCTGGGGATGATGATGTCAGCCATTGGGACAGTACCCTGGGCTCACTGGAAACTCAGATCTCTGCAGTGGGCAATTCTCCCGTATATAAAGAGAAAAGCAGATCCAGATATGAAGATCAAGCTTTCCTTCCAAGTGAAAGATTCTCTTACGTGGTGGACGAGTGCAGAGCTACTAAGAAGAGCAACGTCCCTGAGGCTCCCGCAGTTTCTGGTAGTCACTACGGATGCAAGTTCGTTGGGCTGGGGAGCCCATATGGCCAGTCTGACGACTCAAGGAGAGTGGTCAAAGAAGGAGAGTCAGAAGTCGTCCAATTGGAGGGAGACAGAAGCTGTCTGGAGGACGATCAATTATTTCCAAAAGAGAATAAAAGGAAATCACTTAAGAATATTCTCAGACAATACCACGGTGGTGGCACATCTCAACCACCAAGGTGGTACAAGGAGCAGAGGCCTAATGACAATAGTCACAAAGATTATGGTGTGGGCGATAGAAAACGTTCCGTCACTATCAGCAGTGTTCGTGCCCGGAAAGGACAATGTCCTAGCAGACTTCTTAAGCAGAACAGAGATCTCGCCAGGCGAATGGGAACTGAATGTGGCGATATTCCAAGAAATCGTGAAAAGATTCGGCCTTCCAGACATAGACCTGATGGCCACATCCTCCAACAGGAAGGTCGAAACATTCTTCTCAAGGTACTATCTCTACCAGACCTCTGCAGTAGACGCGTTCTCAGTACGTTGGACATGTCGACTGGGTTACATATTCCCTCCGTTCCCTCTAATTCACAGGGTCCTGAAGAAAGTCATAGAGGATCAGGTCGAAGTGATTATGATACTCCCCTTTTGGCCGAGGAGATCGTGGTTTCCGACAGTCCTGAAGTTGGCCATACAGGAACCCTGGAAGCTACCCATCATTCCGGGGCTCTTACATCAAGGACCAATAGTACATCCAAATCCAGAGATACTATCGCTAAAGGCATGGAGATTGAGAGGGGGATATTGAAGAGTCAAGGGTTGTCAGACCAAGTAGTAAGACTACTTCTTAATGCAAGGAAAGAGGTTTCATCATTAGTCTACTATAGAGTGTGGCAGGCTTTCATTCGATGGAGAGGTTCAGATGTGGACATTACTCTCTCATCTACGGCCCAAGTACTACAGTTCCTGTATTTAGGATATGAGTCGGGCTTAGCCAACTCTACGCTGAGAGTCCAAATATCAGCATTGAGTGTACTGTTAAGTAGGAAGTTGTCAGAAGACGATCTTATAAAGAGATTCTGCAACGCAGTAAAAAGAATGAGACCAACACTCAGGTCGCTGGTAGCTCCGTGGGATCTGAACCTGTTGCTAAAAGCACTGACGAAATTTGAGCCTTTGAATGAAATCTCTCTGAAATATATGAATTGGAAAATTCTGTTTTTAGTGGCGGTCACTTCCGCAAGAAGGATCAGCGAGCTGCAGGCGTTGTACATTGAAGAACCATACCTGAAGATATTTTCAGATAAGGTGGTTCTAAGGACTCATCCTGATTTCCTACCGAAAGTCGTCAGTACTTTTCACCTTAATCAGGAGATTACTCTTCCTTCGTTCTATCCAGATCCTAAAGGGGAAATAGAAGAAGAGTTGCATACTCTGGACTTAGTGAGAGGTATCACTATTTACTTACAGAGACTGGCGGATATAAGAAAGTCGAAAAATTTATTTGTGATCTCCGATGGTCCAAGGAAAGGGATGTCACCTTCCAAGCAGACAATGGCGAGATGGATTCGTGATCTTATTACTTATGTTTACCAACAGGAAGGTCAGGAGGTTCCAGCTGTTATAAAGGCACACTCCACTAGGGCCATGGCGACGTCGTGGGCGAAAAAGGCTCAAACCTCGATTAAAGATATCTGTAATGCAGCTACTTGGAAGTCGATGCACACTTTCTCCAGGCATTATGCGCTGGATGTGTCAAAATCATGTTTTGGAGAGCGAGTTCTTAACAGTGCTCTGATTGATTAAATATATATTTTTTCTGGCATGTATTGTGTCCCTCCCTCTTTCTGCTTTGGTATATTGTCCCAAGGTCTTGGCTGCCATGGGGATCGTAGAAGAAAGGTAGAATTATACTCACCGATAATTCCTTTTCTTCCTAGAGATCCCATGGCAGCCATTAGTTGCCCGCCCCTTGTGTTTTTTTCAGGACCTAAGGAAGGAGACACTCAAAAAGACAAGGAGGAAGGGGTGGAGAGTCCATTTATACAGGAAGGGGGAGGTCCTAGAAAAAAACAACCTGTCTAGCTGAAGGGAGAGGGATGAAATCCCAAGGTCTTGGCTGCCATGGGATCTCTAGGAAGAAAAGGAATTATCGGTGAGTATAATTCTACCTTTCCCCTTGTTCATCACTGGCCTTGGCGTGTGTGTTGTCCTAAACATAAGACCAGGTGGCATCGAGGTGGGAGCCTGACTAACGGGCTCCCACGAACGCGGCTATTATTAGTGAAGCCTAGCACCCCGCACACACACGTCAACTCCATCTGAGTACAACGGAGTCAGGTTGGCGAGGCTGCCCTGGTCCTGTCACTATCTCCTTCCAGCCAGTGTCACGTGGTGTCTCGCCAGACAGCGTGGCACAGGAGATCCTAACAGCAGCACATACTTTTTGTACTGTACGATGTGGTGCCGCGGGAGCGCGCACCCCATCGTACAGCATCGCACCGCCGGCAACGGTGCGTGTGTGGGCACCTTTAGACTAAAGGTGCCCATACACGCTCCTATGCGGGCATCCGTTTTGTGTTAAATGGCACGCATCGCATGCCTTGTGCATGCATTGTGCATGCAATGCGATGCGATGAAAAGCATGTACAAATAGTATGTGCAGCACATTCTTTTTGTACTGTACGATGAGATGCCGCGGGAGCGCACATCTCAAAGTACAAAACGAACCCGCCGCATCGGAGCGTGTATGGGCACCTTAAGCACAGCAACAAGACACAAGGTAGTTACAGTATACAGCATTAACAAGGTCTCCCCCAGGCAACTACCAATGAAGAACTCAACAATATAGCACATATTGTGTAAATTACACATACAACATTATTTTCATTGTGCATGTATACAATTGCAGTATTCACAATTACCTATATGATACAGGTTGAGTATCCCTTATCCAAATTATTCCAAAAACCATACATTCCAGAAAGTGAAAAAAAGAATATTTGTTTTTCTAAAAACTTACTGGGTACATTTGTAACTGGCACTACTAAGGACATGATATATAACTGGCACTATATATGTGCAAGGCAATGATTGCTTGGCATTCACATTCAGTACCTGAGATCGTACAAAAACTTTGTTTTCATATTTGAAACCTTGTTTTATGCACAAATAAAATATTTTTTATGTTGATTTAATGTGGTTGATGTGTTTCTACAACATAAATGCAAGATACTTCAAATGACATAATTGAAATATAAAAATATTCTGAAATACGGAATAATCCGTTATCCAAAATTCTTCTGGTCCCCAGCATTTTGGATAAGGGACACTCAACCTGTATTTATATATTTTATTTCAGATCATTTCTTGCAAGATGGATTTGAACCTCTATCTCCAGCGGATTGGGATCACAGAAATGACACCAGATTCCTCCACACCGTCCCTTTCAGCTCTACGAAAGTTTCATCGCCACCACTTATTCTCAATACCATTCGAGAGCCTCAGTGTACACATTGGGGAGAAAATTATCCTGGACACAATGTGGATTTATCAGAAAATAGTCCTTAGAAAACGTGGGGGCTTCTGTTATGAGAACAACGGCCTTTTCTTCTGGATGTTACAAGAGTTGGGGTACAAGCCACATTTGCTGTCGGCCAGAGTGAGGAAGCCGGTCATTGAGCTGTATGGTCCTCCATTTGACCACATGGTACTGAGTGCAGAGTTGGAGGGCAGGCGGTGGCTTTGTGACGTTGGCTTTGGAGAAGGAATTATGGATCCATTTCCACTGGAAGCAGGATGGGAAGAGGAGCAGGACAGTGGTGTGTTTCGGTTACGGGTGGAAGAAGAGGAGTGGTTCTTGGAGAAGAAGGACAATGACCAATGGATTAGTCTGTACAAGTTCACCCTGGAAGAGAGGAGATTTGAGGACTTCAGGGAGATGTGTAACTATCACCAGACCTCACCAAGAGCTCGCTTTGTCTGCAAATCTTTCTGTTCCCTACAACGAACAGATGGCAGACTGACCTACATGGGGTGTAGAATGATCAGAACACAGTATACCAATGGTGGAGAAAGGGTGAAGACCTCAGAAGATCTCAGTGAGAAGGAGATTCCTGATGTACTCAGTGAGAAGTTTGGGATTGTGCTGGGTACAACATTTGTACCAAAGGATGAAGTGTGGATCCCATCTCCTGATGGACAGTGAGACCTCTGGAGGTGACATTCCACATACATACTGTATGTCTATAATACCAGTTACTATATAAAAAAAGTGCTGGGACCATGGTGGAAGCTGCATTTTGTCACAATAAACGATCTATGAGCAATTAGAGTTGACGCATCTCACCTGTGGCTGAATCACTGGGTGGCAATGGGACTTTAGAAGAAGCTGATGGGCCTGCATATGTAATTATGGGCAGTTCAGTAATGAGAGGGTACAGAGATTTACCTGGATAAGGTTGGTGTAGATGCAGATCACAGTTCTCTAAGGCAGAGTATTAGGGGTGCGGCTGACTCTGGATACAGGCAAAGTTGGTATGGATTACCCATTGTTGCATGTGGGTGTAAATATACCATATTCCAGTAGTCAGCCTTGTGATCTTCATCTTTTACATTGAGTGTCACCTTTATTTATTTATATAGGGAGGGTCAGTATACTTCCACATGAGCTGAATGTTGAAGATTCAGACCAGGATTTAGAACAGCAGCAGGGCTAGTGAGATCCAGTTCCTATGTTGTATTGCTAATTGACAACACCTGTTACTTTCTGTTTTATGTTTGTATAGAGCAGAGGATCAATGTTCCCAATGCCTTTTAGCAGTTGGGCCATAGGCTGGGGGGAATGTGGGGATTTTGTTAGGTCTTCTCTGGAGTACCCTTATTGTGAAGCCTGTAGGTGCCTGCTGAAACCTGCCATTGCTGTAACCTAAGAATCGCCAGGATGTTACCCTGGTATGGTGTCTACCTGCTACAAATAAAAAAACAGACTTTGTTTCAATCTAATCTATGTGATTCTTTGTCACTATATATATATATATATATATTACTAGGTGATTCATTGTGCCCTACGGGCACTCTTCACACCGGCGTAAGCGGCTGCGCCCCCTTAATTTGTGAACGTTTGTATTGTGAGAAATATGGTTAGAATTGTATGAAAGATGCCTGTATTGCAACTTGAGTTATAGGTGAAATGTGTTAAATAGAGAGCATATGATGTGGAAGGGGGTGTGTATTGTTTTGTTTAATTAAAAAGCGGTTACAGAGTAAGATGTACATTGATAGTGTGGAGGGTACAGTGACCTGTGGGGGGGGGGGGCTGTGTGTGCGTGTTGTTTAGGTGTGTGTGTGTGCAACAGTATAGTAGGGTGTTTTTGAGCCAGCGGCTCCCCACTGGCGGAGGTTACCACACAGGAAAACAGGAAGCTGGGTAGTGATAGGGGTGTGTGGGCATAAGGTGGACTAAAGAGGAGGGTGATGGACACTGTGCAGCTTCTGCCAGTGGGTGAGGGTCCAGCGTGGCAGCACAGGAGTACAGGACGGTGGCCCTGAGTCAGTGTCTCCTCCTACTGGGTGGGAGTTAGGGTGCATGAGAGCAGGAGGCTGGGTGGTAAAGCATGATAGGGGGATGTGGGCAACACAGGGTGAGCGGGTCCCCACTCGCGGAAGTTACGGGGCAGGAGAACAGGAGGCAGGGCAGTGATAGAGGTGTGTTTTGCATCCTGCCATCGATAGTAGTAAAAGATTACTTGGATAACCATCGATTGTTGTAGCTATCGATGGTCATCCATTATATCTGACTGAGTAGGCCGTGGGACAATCAGAACTCGGTGGCGGGACTTTCGGGTGTGGGGGGGGGGGGATCTATGCTCCATGTCCCGGCACCATAAAAGAAATTGAAACTTGATCGGTTCTCCTTTGCCATCGATGTAGGGAAACCATCTGGTCCTCCCACATCGATGGCAAAAGTATTCAACATCGGCCATAAACCATTGATGATTTGAAATCATTGATGGTCGATGGGCATCCCTAGAATTGGAGGAGGTTGGGGGACAGTATGCAGCTCCCGGCAGTGGGTGAGTGTCTCCTCCCACTGGGAGGGAGTGAGCGTGCATGAGAGCAGGAGGCTGTATAATAGTGGTATGTGGGCAAGACATTGATAAAAGTTGTGGCGCTGTTGCAGAGGACCGTGGGGTCACTTCTGGCAGTGGGGGAACCTGCAGCACGGCAGCCAGGGGTGGATTTCCCACCTAGGGGTGGCACCTACTTGTGGCGGGGGTCCGCATATCGCGGGAGGGGGGCGTGAATCGCGGGAAGGGGGGTCCGCAAATTGCGGAAGGGGGGTTGTGAAGGTCAGTGAATTGCGGGAGGGGTGGTTACGGGGTCCGTGAATCGTAGGAGGGGCATGGGGGGGTGTGCCGTGAATCAAGGGAGGGGTGGCGCGGGGGCTAGAATCACGGGAGGGGGGCGTGGGGGTCCACGATTCACGGGAGGGGGTGGGGGTCCACAAATCATGGGAGGGGGGCTCAGGGTAGAGTGAATCGTGGGAGGGGGGGGGGTCGTGGGGGGCCGCAAAATGCAGGAGGGGGGTGCAGTGAATCGCAGGAGGGGGGGTTGCAGGAGGGGCGGCGGGGGGTGTGTTTCCGCAAATCACGGGAGGGGGGCTCAGGGGGGGCATGAATCGTGGGATGGGGGGCGCAGTAGGTGCCATGAATCAAGGGAGGGGGTTCCACGAATCGCGGGAGGGGGCGGGGTGCCGCGAATCGCGGGAGGGGGTCGCCAGGGGTGCAGAGAATTGCGGGAGTCCGGGGGGATCGCAAAACTCGGGAGGGGGGGGGGTCGCGGGGGAGGCATGAATCGCGGGAGGGGGGGTCGTGGGGGGGGCGCGAATCGCGGGAGGGGGCGCGGCGGCCACGAATCGCAGGAGGGAAGCGCGGGGGGGCGAGGCTTTAAATAGCGGCTGCTGCGCCCACCAACTTCACTCCAGTCTAGTAGCGGGTTGGGAGAGGGTGTGTTGGTACTGCTGCTGGGGCTTAAACTTGAGCTTGAACGCAATATTTTATTCGCTGGGGCTGTCTACCTCAGTGCTGCTGTGTACTCTGTTGTCCTCTCTGCTTAGGGTGGGATCACCCTAGCAAGGAGGACAGTCTAACTGTGTACTTGTAGTACTACTGCCTCCTCTGTGCTGGGGCCCACCTCTGGTGCTGTGCTGTAATATTATATATATATTATATTAATAATTAATTATATTATGTATAGTCCACTTGTGCTGCCTGTACTGAATCTGCCAGTATTATTTAGTTACTCAGTCCACTGTTGCTACTGGCAGTGCTACTGCCTACCTAGTGTACCTACCTAGTACATACTAGGCTGCTATATATAATTTAATTAACAATAATACCTATGCTCACTGCTGCGTGGGATTGTAAAAAATAATTCCGTGCTGCTGTAGCTCTGATGTGTGCCCCTGCCAAGCAGTACCTAATAATAAAATGAATTATTATAAATTCTGCTGGTGCACATATACTAGTATTGCTGACGTATCTACCTGTCTGGTGCCTAGTACTGTACTGTTAGGTAGTAAGACACCGGTTGCTGAAAAGAGATACATCTCCAACCCAGGGGTCCTAGGCCCTTATTCTGGTTGGTGCGGCCAGAGCCGCACACGGTGCTCTGGCCGCACAAACCAATCCCCGCCCACGAGACGGATCGCCACGGCCGTCCGTACACGGACGGCTGGCGATCCGCATAAAAATGGTGGAGGCGTACGCCTCCACCATGGTGGGAGCTGCCCCCTGCATTCGATGGTCGTCGACCATCGAAGGCAGGTCCGCACGCCCCAGCAGCTCCCGCAAGCTGAGACCAGACGGACAATCGTCCGTGTGCTAGCTTGTATGGGGGCTGAGAGCTGACATCCGGCGACGTCAGCTTTCCGCCCCCATGAGTTGCGTCATACCCTCATTACCATGCATACGCCCCGCGTTTGCATGGGAACGCCCATGAAACGCGGGGCGTACACATAGGGAAATGAGGGTCTGAAGCCCCTCACGCCCCTATACGCCCCCTTTGCGGCGGACGAAATACGTCTGCGGCGAAGGGGGCTGCACATGCGCAGATTGACCTCTGCGCATGTGCAGAATAAAAACATCGGCGGTACGGCCGCACGCGGGCCGTACCGTCCGAACCAGAATAAGGGCCCTAGAGAGGTGGAGGAACTCTTCCATCTGCCACCTTAAAACTGATTAGTACCCTCCCCTCCACCCATTAGGCAATGATTTAAGAGACGACTGGTAATAAATGAATAATAATCACAAAATTAAAAATCAGATGAAATTAATTAATCATAATCACACAATCATGCCAGATAGGGGTCTTGTTGGATGTTAAAGTGATCAAAATAGTTACACACTTGCAGACAAACTCTGTGCTGCACGAAATGCCCACCGCTCCTTGGCTGCACATGGTAAACAGTGCATGATCAAGACAGATAGGGGTCTTTTTGGGGCCTAGTTTTTTAAACTGCCATCATGTCTGCCCCTGCAGTGCCACTCTTACATGAGCCACGTGTTTGTGCCGCACACTTGTGTGGCTTAGCATAGTTATCCAGCTACCTCGGCGCAAACTTTTGCCCTAAAAACAATATTGTGAGGTGTGAGGTGTTCAGAATAGACTGGAAATGAGTGTAAATGAATGTTATTGAGGTTAATAATAGTGTAGGAGCAGTTTTTATGCTTTAAAAAAAAAAAATCAGAACCCAAAACCCAAAAAATCCAAACACAAAACATTTAGGAGGTGTTTTGCCAAAACCCATTAGAACCCAAAACCTCAAGGTAATCAGAAGCCAAAACCCAAAACACGAAAAGTGGCCGGTGCACATCCCTAATATATACACACACACACACGCACACACACACAGGTAAGTGTTATTGACCTGTGCACAGAGTTCCGGACACACCTGCAGTTAGAGCTTGCTGCTATGTGCTATGTGCTATGTATTAACAGAAGTGACCTGGGGGATGTGGTTTGCATATTGTATTTTCAGAGCTCACTGCATAAACGCTTATGTATCAGACTATGGAGGTTATTCTAGTTCACATGCAGTTCGGAGCTTTGCCTGTGGTTTAAACGTTGCCCGCACAAACACTGCCCCCCCCCCCCCCCCCTGCACGCCAAGGAAATAATTTCATGGTCGCCAACCATATAATGATTTATAAGGAGCACGCAAATCTAAGACACTCTGGTGTCAGATTTGTGGCTAACTTGTATGAGAAGAGGGCGGGCACCTGACACCCAGTGACATTAGCTGCCCGCCCCCGCACCTGCGTCATCACTGAATTAGTACATATTAAAGAAGAGAGAAGGATTCCCAATTCGAGGCACTCATTCAACTGGCATCAAGTGTATTCAATCCCGTTGAGTGTCCACCGACAAGTTCAATGTTAAAATATACCTTTTATTTGTATTAATTAAAAATTGCTGCAAGCCAGCGAAATATAGACAAACATGTATAAGTGCAAAATCATAAAAATAAAGTGATTAAAATATTACACTGTTTGTGTTATATTCTATTCTGCCTTCCGTGCATATCAGTGTAAATAACCACTGAAAATGTTCCTAGTATTGTAGTATTCTATGTTGCAGATAGAATTACTATGAAGTTGAAACAATGGGGTTTATTCTAGTTCATTCTTTCTGACAAAATCCTTCTTAGATGGACAAAACCATGTGCACTGCAGGGGGGCAGATGTAACATGTGCAGAGAGAATTAGATTTGGGTGAGTTATTTTATTTCTGTGCAGGGGAAATACTGACTGCATGATTTTACACTTCAATATAGATCTCACTTTGAAGAAAAACCCCACCCAAATCTAATTCTCTCTGCACAAGTTACATCTGCCCCACCCGCAGTGCACATGGTGTTGCCCATCTAAGAAGGATTTTGTCAGAAAGAATGGACTAGAATAACCCCCAATGTTACTAGGTGTTTGAAATAAGACCATTGCAATACATTGTAGCCACAGTATAGTAGCTAGGTGTAATCACCTCCCTGTCCACTGTGTGTGTGGTCTTATGTATGAGTAACTGCAGACCAACCAATCTGATTTGCTGGTAGGCTGCAAACTTTGCAGATATTTTAATTATGCTTAATTCTACTTAAATAAGTTATGGCGTATTTTAGCAAAAAAATTAGAATTGAATATATGGGTACGATTTCCATCATAGGGCATCGTATTGGTCGCATGCGATGCGATCTGACCCGATTTTTTATTGTACACCCACCCTGATGGGTGATTACTATGTTAAATGCACCTCCATTGTTAACGCCACCCCCACTATCAACGTCAACCCGAAGCGTGGCGAGCGCAGTGAGCTCGCGAGGGGCAGCGGTACGCGTCCTCCGACCTTTATATACCCCCAATATCCACGTCGGGGTGGAGCTGATTTTAGATAGTGTGGCGAGCGCATTCCGCGTCCTCTCGCTGCGCTCGCCACGCTTTGGGCTCGGTATCTCGCTGCGCTCGCCACACTATCTAAAATCAACTCCACACCGACGTTGATAGTGGGGGTATGAAAAGGTCAGAGGACGCGTACCGCCGCCCCTTGCGGGCTCGCCACGCTTCGGGTTGGTGTTGATAGTGGTGGTGGCGTTAACAATGGGGGTGCATTTAACATAGTAATCACCCATCAGGGTGCCTGTACAATAAAAAATCGCGTCGGATCGCATCGCATGCCACTGTAATGGCATGTGGTGCAATATTTTATTGTACAGTGCGGGTCTTACGACCAGAAAATCGGGTCCCATCGCATTCCATAGCATACCTTGGGCTCCGTGACAATACACAAGTACCAATATATGTTGCGCTGGTTTTGTCAGATGTAGCCAGGACTGACAGATCTGTTATGTTAATTATTGGTGAACACTAGTGTGTTTTTAAATATAACCAGATTTTTTTTTAAATGTTCTTTACAGTGTGCTCTGGACTAAAAAGTATGTCCTGCTTGGATTTTATCCCATTAACGCAGAAATCCTAAGATGTGCATTACACAGCGCTACCAATTTGGAATAGTATTATCCTTATTTATATTGCTTAACAATGTATAATCTCAGCAATCAGGATAATAAAGTGATTTATACAACACCGCTTAGCTGAAAATGTGTGTTAATTATAAGTGTGTATTGCAGACAGAAGTGCACTGTATTAGCTATCGTGCATCAAATATTTGTCCTTGCAATAATTGCATGTATAGGGTGATGCACTAGACTTCTGCAGACAGACTTATATTCACATAAGTGCCTCTAAGGACACATGTTAACATTGCTATAATAATTGGAAGGTTAACTGTTGGTAACACCTTTTATGCTGCTGTTGTGTACACACTATGCAATTTGATATTGCTTACAATTGCTGTGGAGCCAGTCTCATTGTAAATTGCTAGCTCCGACCGGCAAGCAGGTATACCCTGATGGACACAATGTGATACATTGGTGCACTTGTATCTTACTACTATTATGTCAGTATTTATTTTGAACTTTATTGAACCGTGCATCAAATTTTCTTTATTGCAGTTCATATATGTATGTTGCGCTATTATGCGCTGCATACCGCTCTGTAATGCTCGTAGCTCCACACACATAGTCATTACTATAGTAAGTAACAGGCGATTATGCTGTTGGTGGCACCTTTTAATTTTATCCAGCGTACACACCATACAAGTTATTGGCTGCACGTGTAGTGGAAACTCAGTATAAGTTACTCCCATCAGATGATAATCATTTTGTGCCTATTAAATACCAAGGCAGAATGACACAACACAATCTACATATTATTGGGGTACTCCCATTGTAACACAGTGCAATTTGAAAAGTTTTTTAAAATTAAAGAAAGAGAAAGAACAGCATCACTCCTTCGATCGTGGAGTGAGCTGTATGCCAAAGCGCATTTCGCCTCAGTTTTTTCTAAGGGCCTTAGACGCCGGGCAAAGCGGGGAGCAGGGGAGCCGGCGGCAGAGAGCACGGCTCCGGCGCCAGGTGATATTTCGTTGCCTGGAGCTAGTGCTCCACCGGCTCCACCCTAGCTACGCCCCTGCTCAGAGTTCCAGGATAATAAAACCTTTTAGTATTTTCACTATGTAAGTTTTTGTGTTGACAATTGTATGTGATGGTGACCAGCTGGAGGTTACTAACATCTCACTAATTACCTGATGCTCACATCTTCATTAACGACCAATTCTGCATTGTGACAATTCCTGGAACATCTCTGTGTGTGGTCTCATCCTCCTTATCTCTCTGATATGAATGAAAAGAACCTGCACCCAGAATGGAATATCCAGACCACCAGGGAGAACATAACCACTACCGTCACCTACGTACCTGTATCATCACCTACACACCTGTATCATCACCTGAGTACCTGTATCATCACCTGAGTACCTGTATCATCACCTACGTACAGTACCTGTATACCCACCTCTCAGCACCACTGCGATACTTACCTGGGTGTATTTATAAATATACGCTGTTTTATTTGATGTTTGGGCACTTGTGTAGTTTGTGTCCAGCTGCGGGGCTGAAAACTCCATGCCAATGTGTATAGTTCGTACCCCCACTATCCATGTTGGCATGGAGTTGATTTTAGATAGCGTGGCAAGCATAGCGAGCCACCGAGCACGCAGCGTGGGCGAGCACAGCGAGCCCCACAAGGGGACACAGATGCACGGCGCTGTGCTGGCGCCGTGAAAGTACACAAGTACCGATGTTTGCATGGGAATTATTGAAGCCTGGAGACATTGGGAGTTATCCCAACCTGATCACACATCTGCCAATTAGTATACCAAGTGAGGGGGAACCTCTAATGGTGAGGGGGAACATTCTAACCTCCACATTGGCCCTGCACAGTAATGCTCACAGAAAAGCATTCTAGTGTCCAGGGGGATGCCAAAAACCCTACCACTGGCCTTGTCTCTGCCTAATGGGGGGAGGGGTAATTAGGTACTATAGAGAAATGAGTTCCCGCACCTCTGCATGACCACTTTAAGCCCTGTACCAGGCGATTATTGATAGACTGCACATGCTCACGGATTGTACCATGCGTA
Organism: Crinia signifera; assembly: GCF_055691185.1. Taxonomy (NCBI): domain Eukaryota; kingdom Metazoa; phylum Chordata; class Amphibia; order Anura; family Myobatrachidae; genus Crinia; species Crinia signifera. Next base: position 17,669,605 of record NC_139223.1, read on the forward strand.
CGTAAATCCATCCTACGATATAATCCTGCAATTTTTTTTTATCACTGGCTGTACACAGGGTGACAGGAAGCCACGTTTGTGGGTGGTAACCATCCATTTTCTGGGCGTGTCAGGGAATGTGCAGGTGTTTTTTGCGGAAGGCGTGTGATGACAGTCCCGGGCCCGATCAGCCTGTTTCTATCACAGCCGCCAAGGAAGTCCTGGGCTACACACAGACTGCACACACTGGGGAATCATTACATGGGGAGCGGCTGTTATCTGGGAGTGTCAGGGAATACGCAGGTGTGGCCAGGTGTGTGAGGGGAAGTCATGTGATGTCAGCTCCGCCCCTGATCAGCCTGATTATATCACAGCTGCCAAGTAAGTCCTGGGCTACACACAGACTGCACACACTGGGGAATCATTACATGGGGAGCGGCTGTTATCTGGGAGTGTCAGGTAATACTCAGGTGTGGCCAGGTGTGTGAGGGGAAGTCATGTGATATCAGCTCCGCCCCCGATCAGCCTGATTCTATCACAGCCGCTGAGTAAGTCCTGGGCTACGCACAGACTGCGCACACTGGGGAATCATTACATGGTGAGCGGCTGTTATCTGGGAGTGTCAGGGAATACGCAGGCGTGGCCAGGTGTGTGAGGGGAAGTCATGTGATGTCAGAATCAGGAAAAAAGGTGGGGGATTGTGAGCTGCGCTTGATAAGGTAAAAGAAAAGTAAAAAATCCTGTAAATTAGGATGGAATGAAAAATGATAGATTGGTTGATCTAGTACAAAAGGATTTTATTATCTAAAATAGCATATAGCCAAAATACATTACTAATCTAAAATGCAATACATGTAAAATTTTATATCTCACCAGACCAAACTGGAGGGTGTGTATGGCCCGGAAAGTCCCATAAGTCCTGTGCAGGGCTGTGGTAGTAAACGTCCTGTGTGGAGCCAAAGTGGTGTACCCAATTAGGACAGTAGGGAGGGAGGGCCGCAGGTGTGGAATAGGAGTGGCTTGAGCTGACAGGATTCGCCGACTCCCTCCGCTAGGTGTACTAGAGCGGGATGTGGCCCTCAACCTCTACCTTTCTGTAAGAATTTGTAATCCAGGTTATGCCAGTTGGGGGATGTAGCACCAGGCTGTGAACTGTAGGCGGCCCGAAGGGACCCACAGGTCCTGATGGAACTTGCTTTATGTCCCTGGTAGAGCAGATGGTGGGGAGGACTTGATGGTGGTAGTCAGGAGCGGCCCAGAATGGCACAAATAACCGTCTCCCTCCGCTGGATGTAGTGGAGCGGGATGTAGTCCTCGACCTCAACCCTGCTGCTGGAACTTGGTGGTCCAAATGGACATAGGATGGTAGATGGGTACACAATTTAGCACTTCCGGGTTCTTCCAAGGTACCAGTTTGGAATTCTGGATGTAGATAAAAACCTGAGTCCTGACCGGTTTCGCTGCTCCAGGCAGCTTTGTCAGAGGATAACAGGTTTAAAAAATGGCTGGCTATTTATTTCCTGTTACATGGGTCATGTGACCGGATTAATTAGATCAACCAATCTGTTCAGAATCAGGCTGATCGGTGGTGGAACTGACGTCACATGACTTCCCCTCACACACCTGACCACGCCTGCATTATCCCTGACACTCCCAGATAACAGCCGCTCACCAAGTAATGATTCCCCAGTGTGTGCATAGCCCAGGACTTACTCAGCGGCTGCCATAGAATCAGGCTGATCGGGGGCGGAGCTGATGTCACATGACTTCCCCTCACACACCTGGCCATGCCTGCGTATTACCTGACACTCCCAGATAACAGCCGCTTACCATGTAATGATTCCCCAGTGTGCGCATTGTGTGCGTAGCCCAGGACTTACTCAGCGGTTGTGATAGAATTAGGCTGATCGGGGGCGGAGCTATCACAGCCGCTGAGTAAGTCCTGGGCTACGCACAGACTGCACACACTGGGGAATCATTACATGGTAAGCGGCTGTTATCTGGGAGTGTCAGGAATACGCAGGCGTGGCCAGGTGTGTGAGGGGAAGTCATGTGATGTCAGCTCCGCCCCCGATCAGCCTGATTCTATCACAGCCGCTGAGTAAGTCCTGGGCTACACACAGACTGCACACACTGGGGAATCATTACATGGTGAGCGGCTGTTATCTGGGAGTGTCAGGAATACGCAGGCGTGGCCAGGTGTGTGAGGGGAAGTCATGTGATGTCAGCTCCGCCCCCGATCAGCCTGTTTCTATTGCAGCCGCTGAGTAAGTCCTGGGCTACGCACAGACTGCACACACTGGGGAATCATTACATGGTGAGCGGCTGTTATCTGGGAGTGTCAGGAATACGCAGGCGTGGCCAGGTGTGTGAGGGGAAGTCATGTGACATCAGCTCCGCCCCCGATCAGCATGATTCTATGGCAGCCTCAGAGTAAGTCCTGGGCTACGCACACACTGAGGAATCATTACATGGTGAGCGCCTATTATCTGGGAGTGTCAGGTAATACGCAGGTGTGGCCAGGTGTGTGAGGGGAAGTCATGTGACGTCAGCTCCGCCCCCGATCAGCCTGATTCTATCACAGCCGCGGAGAAAATCCTGGGCTACGCACAGACTGCACACACTAGGAGAATGGTGCACGGCTTGCGTAAGGATTTGCAGCTATTTGCCAATCCAGCAAGCTATTCGCAGGCTTGCACGGGGCGGGGTTTCACTATGGCGGAGCGGCGATTACTCTATCGCAGGGCATTACAAATAAGCAGCCAGGTGATCAGGTCTGAATAACCCCCAACAGACAACGGAAGCCTCATAATTACTAATATAGGTTGGGCCAGGTGTCTCTGTACTGGGGTATCTATATGGGAGGGCCGCCTGGTCATCTCACGGGGGGCTCGGCCAGCATTAAGATGCTCTGTGCAAGGCGGCACGGTGACGCAACTGCGACACCTGCCATAAACGCTGGCATTGGATACCCTTTGCCCACTAGTGCTCGTTAGTTGGTTGCCAAGATGGGCATCCGGTGGACACCTGCCCGGCCATTCCGGGTATTTGTTTGTTTATATTTGTTATTATACCACTAAAACCTCTGTAAAATGACTTCAATTTGTCTGACAGGTATTCTGTCGGTCGGTCGACCATGCTTTGAATAGACCACTGAAGGTCGACATTGCTTAGATGGACACCTGAAATAGGTTGACATGGATGGAAGGTAAACACAAGAATTAAGTTGACAATGGCTAGGTCCACAGTCAAAAAGTTGACATGGGTTTTTCACTTTTTTTTTTGTGCCGACATGTGCCGACAGGTGGTATTTCATATTCTACCATCCACTATGGCGTGGAGGAAGAACAGAATAGTGTTACTGAGAGCAGCGTGGCATGTGAAGGGACGCAGCACAATTTGATGGGGTCCATGTCGACTCTGTCGACATTTGGGACAAAGAAATGAACAACCCATTTCGACCTTTTGGCTGTCGATCTAATGCATGTGTCGACATCCCATCCATGTTGACCATAGGTATGTCGACATTAGACATTTCAGGTGTTGGCCTAAGCCACGTCGACCTTCAGTGGTCGACACAATACATGTCAACATAAAGTAGGTTGACCCAATGACCCCATAGCCGTCAGAAGCGTAGTAAAAGTCTGTATGATTGCAGATACTGCTGATTACTACATGTTCCTGACCAGGGTGGGCGTGTGCACTGGGCTGCAGTCATTGGGCGTTGGGAACAGGAAGACTGAAGATTCCACAGCTGCATTCTTCATGTTAACGTCCCTGTGCTTAACCCATTCCCTCCCAGGTCACATATTGGCTGAGCCTAGCTCTTCTGGAGTGCAGTCCCCGCACCGCTTATACAGGGGGATGTTAGTCTTAGGAGACAGTCAGTTACTCGCGAATCACTAACGATACCTCCAGTGCTGCATACAAAAGTCCACGAGTCTTTATATGTTCAAGATATTGTTCCCTCTGGCTGTTTAAATGGAGATTAAGCTGTTCCTTTGGTTCAAAATAAAGGGGCAGATTTATTAAGCTCGGTGAAGTGATAAACTGTCTGGTTTTTATCACCGGCCAATCAGCTCCTAACTGTGAAGTTACAGGCTTGGTTTGAAAAATAAAAGGTAGGAGCTGATTGGCCGGTGATAAAAACCAGACACTTTATCGAGCTTAATAAATCTACCTCAAAATGACATGCGATTCAGCGGTAGCGATGCTCTGCAGGGAACAAGCTGGTCTGGGCAGATTCAGAGATGGAGCAAATCTGCTCCGGAACAATCCATGCTGCTCTGCAAGGGGGCAATTAGAGTACATGTATGGTTATAGTATAGCATGCAGCAGTGGCGTAAGTTTGTTCAATTCGCCCGGAGGCAAGATAAAAGTGCCGCCCCCCCCCCCCCCCCTTCATAGAAAGAGAGCGAGAGAGATTGACTTACACTAAAACGCTGCCGCATCTCCCTGCCGCCTGCTTGCTCAGTGACAGACAGTCACACTCGCACACCGGCTGTGTGGAGTGTACTGTCTGCCGCCCGACTCCTGGCTCTGTCTTCATCGCTAGGTGACAGAGGAGCAGCGCCACGGGCGGGCTGCGCACATGGCTACGGGGGAGGGGGGGGAGCAACCCAAACACAGGGAAGGGGGGGCGACCGCACGCCTGCACGGCGCACCACTACTATTAAGAAAACGGGAGCGCCTGCCCGCCCACTGACCCGCACTGCTTCATAACAGCCGCACAGTAGATTGAGTAAGATACTGTAAGTGCGGCAGGCGGCAGTGGCACTAAGCGGAACAACGGAGGCAATGGAGCCAGTGCCCCCCTGTAAGCCTGGCGCCCGGCGGCAGATGACTCCATTGCCTCCGGGAGTTACGCCACTGGCATGCAGGGTAAATACTTGCTGCTTCGCATGTAGCCCCAATTACAAGACCGCTTTATTTTTACATTGTGATCAGGATATTGAACTCCCGCTCCTATCCATAGGTGCCCATTTCTGTTTTTGCTGGTGGGTGCTCAAGCCAAAAATATAGAGGCGTGGTTTTATGGGGAAGGGGCGTGGCCACACAATAATACCAATTTATATTACGGAGCACAGTTGTCTCCAATAATCAAATTACGGCAACAGAGTTCCACATACATAAATGCCCCCACAGTGCAGGTACATAAATGCCCCCACAGTGCAGGTACATAAATGCCCCCACAGTGCAGGTACATAAATGCCCCCACAGTGCAGGTACATAAATGCCCCCACAGTGCAGGTACATAAATGCCCCCACAGTGCAGGTACATAAATGCCCCCACAGTGCAGGTACATAAATGCCCCCACAGTGCAGGTACATAAATGCCCCCACAGCGCAGGTACAGAAATGCTCCCACAGCGCAGCTACATAAATGCCCCCACAGAGCAGGTACATAAATGCCCCCACAGAGCAGGTACATAAATGCACCCACAGTGCAGCTACATAAATGCCCCCACAGTGCAGGTACATAAATGCTCCCACAGTGCAGGTACATAAATGCCCCCACAGTGCAGGTACATAAATGCCCCCACAGAGCAGGTACATAAATGCCCCCACAGAGCAGGTACATAAATGCCCCCACAGTGCAGGTACATAAATGCCCCCACAGAGCAGGTACATAAATGCCCCCACAGAGCAGGTACATAAATGCCCCCACAGTGCAGGTACATAAATGCCCCCACAGTGCAGGTACATAAATGCCCCCACAGTGCAGGTACATAAATGCCACCACAGAGCAGGTACTCCGCGGACAGAATACACTCTTCCCGGCATACTGTTTCCCAGGTGGCCGCAAACTAGCAAGTTAATATGGCGTCCCAGCAGCAGGACTCGGGCCCACAGAATCGGCACCTATGCACCTATCTCTCTACACATAAATCTGCAGCGCTACATGGATTAACGGGGTGCAAACTGACTCATTTATTTGCTTTCCTCCCAAATCCGCCTCTGTAAGCTTCCTTTTCGAGAAAAAGTGAAATGTGAAGTGGCTCGACCACTCTGCCACCCGCCCATCCATTATCTGCCGCCCGCCAACCTTCTCCCTCTGAGCCTGAGGGGAGGAGAGCGCATCGCGCGTCTCTCCTACCCCTCACTGTGCATCCCTGTGACTGGGCCGCCCGTCCGACAATCAGAGCTCGCGGGCCTGCAGCCAATCAGGAGTCGGCCCGCAAGCTTTGATTGGCGGACGGCCCAGTACAAAGGAAGTGAAAAGACGGAGAGATGCGCGGTGTGCTGTGCTCTCCTTCCCTGAGAAGAGAAGCAGCGGCGGCGACACTGACTGCAGGGGGGCAATGGACTGCCCTCTCCCTGGCAGCAGCAGTAACAATGGTGAGTGTGCTACTGCTGAGAAACACCTGGCACTGTTGGGGCATACTTGTTGCTGGCACTGTGGGGGCATACTCATTGCTGGCACTGTGGGGGCATACTTGTTGGCACTGTGGGGGCATAGTTATTGCTGGCACTGTGGGGGCATACTTGTTGGGACTGTGGGAGCATTTCTGGCACTGTGAGGGCATACCTGTTGGCACTGTGGGGCATTACTGGCACTGTGGGGGCATACCTGTTGGCACTATGGGGGCATTGCTGGCACTGTGGGGGCACTCCCAGCACCATTTGGTCATACCTGGCACGGTGGGGGTATTACTGTTTCTGGCACTGTATGGCATACCTGGCACAGTGGGAGCATATGTGCATCTGGCACTATTGGGGCATATGTGTATCTTGCACTATTTGGGCATATGTATATCAGGCACTGCACTATTGGGGGCATATGTGTATCACACCCCCATTTTCATTGGATACATCCTTTTTGGCACACAGTTTTGTATGAGGCATACATACCTCCCAACTTTGGCTGCCCAGCAGGCGGGACGCTGCTGCTGCGCGCCAGAGGTGCGTCAAAATTTTCGGGGCGTGGCCTATACTCGCGGCTCTCCCGCCCCCATTTAGCCTCTATGGTGGCATGACCCATAGGCTCTGTGAGCCTCTAGCCATGCCCCCAGCCCCCTGGCTGCGGGAATAGACGCATGCGCACAGCGTTTATTCCCCGCTGCTTAGCAGCTGATAGGGGGGACTCCCAACAGCCCCCCCACACCGCGGGACACTGCCGCCCGCGGGTGGGACATCGGGACAGGCCCTGACAATCGGGACTGTTTGGAGGTATAGGCATAGTGTGTCAGGGGTATTACAGTGTGTGGCATAATGTGTAAAGGGCATTATTTGGTTATTAAGCAGATTTTTATTTCTATTTTAGTAGCTCTTCGGGTGCTTTATTTTGCCGCGAGTAGCTCACAACCCAAAAAAGGTTGGACACCACTGATGTAGACCATTTAAAAAAAATGTACAGACGGAACCCATTTAAACATTTAAACCAAATTTGGACTGCAAAGGGTTAAATTCGACTCCCAAGTGGTTGAAAAGGGACAAAATGTTCCGTCCAGCAAACCTTGGTCAGGTTGAAACCAGGCAGATCAGCTAGTTATTATTATTATTATTATTATTATTATTATTATTATTATTATTGTTATTATGCTTTTATTCTTTATATAAAAGTAATTTGATGGATTACACACAATTAATTCCCTAAATAAACCCTAAATATATATAAACATACTCCCCTATATAAACCCTTTGTGAGCCCATTACTTGTAGTGTAGGGAAAGGTCTTACAAGTACCAGGCGCAGCCTATATGTGACCTGGAAGTGATAGAGTTAAGTATACGTCCTGTAGTATACTACGTCTACATGAGAACTGCTGGTAGGAATTTGCAGTCTCATGATCCTGGGGTCCAGTGACTGCAGCACACACTCAGTCATCCGGAAGGTGAGTGTGCTTTTATAGAGAATATATACAGTATATATAACACAGATTGCTCAGAGGAATGCCCAGTAGTACATGGACATGGGTCATTGTACAGACGGAACCCTATTACCCCATACACTAGCACCACTAGCTGATGTATAAGCCAGTAAGTGTTATGGAGCAACAGCTTGGAGCTGTACTATCTACATACGTATAATTGAACGATGTTTGTGTATGTGTGTGCAGGGGCGTAACTAGATATTCGTGGGCCCCATAGCAAAAGTTTGTAAGGGCCCCCTATTTAGCAACTGATGGTGATAAATGTATGTAAAACATATTACTTAGACAGGAAAGATGGGCCCCCTTCAGCTGTGGGCCCCATAGCAGCTGCACCCCTTGCACCTATGGTAGTTACGCCTTTGTGTGTGTGTATGTGTATGTTCCACGATAACTCTCAAATGCTCTAATTGTTTTCAAACTTTGCACACTACCTTATCATCTTATGGGATCGATCTAATGTGGGGTACACACCAGGACGACCCGCTCACGATGCACATCGTGAGCGGGTCGTCAGTGTCTCGTCCGACCCGCTCACGGTGACGCGGGGGGGGCACGACCCGCACACGATGTGCACCGTGAGCGGGTCCGATCCGATGACGACCCGCACCCGGCTGTATGGTCGTCATTGAGATCCTCCCTGCAGCAGGTAGGATCTCAATAACGACCGACCGACCCGCGGGACCGCGCATCGGATCGGTATCGGTCCACACCAGGTCAGAAAAGGGCCCAATCAGCACAATCTACATCCAATTGATCGGAATTGGATCTAGATTGTGGGGATCGGGCCCTAGTCGTCCTGGTGTGTACCCAGCATAAGATTGAAGATGGGTTTCATCGGACGACCATTAAGGGTGCTGTCATAAGGGCCCAGGCAATTTCTGTTGTTTTCATGCATTGTAATATGTTGTTGGAAAGCTTATGACTTTCTAAATACAACACAATAAACAGACTCGCTTAAGTGGACTCTTAAAGGCTTATAAGGGTACATTAATTGAAAAACTTTTTCACTTTTGACAAACTGAAATTTATAATCAGAGTGGTCTCATACCCTCCAACTGTACCGATTTACCCGGTACAGTACCATTTTTTAAAGGCCTGTACCGGATAAATTCCCCTGTACCGATTGTACCGACTTTTAAGCTTCAGCCGCAGCACCTCTCAGTCTCAGGCGCGGGGACTCTGGGAGCTGTAGTTTCCGACTGCCGGCTATTCCCCAGGGAGCTTGAGGGGGAGCTGGCAAATAAAACTACAACTCCCAAGTTGCACCAAGGGGGGACACGGCCGGCCCGCCTCCTGCTCGGGGTAGACTCTGGAGAATGTGCTGTGTCTGGAGTGTGCACTGTGCAGGGCAGCAGGTTCAATAAAGCACAGCAGGAGAGGGCCAGCGCTGGGCGGGGGATGTGGAGCAGGGCAGGTAAAGTGATTATTCTCCAGTCTCCACTGTCGCACACACAGGTATTGAATATATGGCCACGCCCCCTTTCCCATAGCCACGCCCCTCTCTGATACATTTTTTTTTCTCCATTTGCACCGATTTCTGACCCTCACATGTTGGAGGGTATGTAGTCTGTGAATCGATCACAGTAGATATTGTGAAATCCATGTGACATAGATCCCCAGTCAGTTATTTTTTCTCTTGATTGTTTTCTTATTCATTGAGGGTTTTGGGAATCTTTTGTACCTGTAGCAGCTTCTGTCCTGCTGTGGTTGGGAAGGGAAGGTGGATAGTTGGAGACTTGCTCTGGCTGCTGCAGCAGCTTTTGCCCTGCTGTGTTTGGGAAGGGAAGGTGGATAGTTGGAGACTTGCTCTGGCTGCTGCAGCAGCTTTTGCCCTGCTGTGGTTGGGAAGGGAAGGTGGATAGTTGGAGATCTGCTCTGGCTGCTGCAGCAGCTATTGCCCTGCTGTGGTTGGGAAGGGTAGGTGGATAGTTGGAGATCTGCTCTGGCTGCTGCAGCAGCTATTGCCCTGCTGTGGTTGTGAAGGGTAGGTGGATAGTTGGAGATCTGCTCTGGCTGCTGCAGCAGCTATTGCCCTGCTGTGGTTTGGAAGGGAAGGTAGATAGTTGGAGACCTGCTCTGGCTGCTGCAGCAGCTATTGCCCTGCTGTGGTTGGGAAGGGTAGGTGGATAGTTGGAGATCTGCTCTGGCTGCTGCAGCAGCTATTGCCCTGCTGTGGTTGTGAAGGGTAGGTGGATAGTTGGAGATCTGCTCTGGCTGCTGCAGCAGCTATTGCCCTGCTGTGGTTTGGAAGGGAAGGTAGATAGTTGGAGACCTGCTCTGGCTGCTGCAGCAGCTATTGCCCTGCTGTGGTTGGGAAGGGTAGGTGGATAGTTGGAGATCTGCTCTGGCTGCTGCAGCAGCTATTGCCCTGCTGTGGTTGGGAAGGGTAGGTGGATAGTTGGAGATCTGCTCTGGCTGCTGCAGCAGCTATTGCCCTGCTGTGATTAGGAAGGGAAGGTGGATAGTTGGAGACCTGCTCTGGCTGCTGCAGCAGCTTCTGCCCTGCTGTGATTGGGAAGGGAAGGTGGATAGTTGGAGACTTGCTGTGTCTGCTGCAGCAGCTTCTACCCTGCTGTGGTTGGGAAGGGAAAGTGGATAGTTGGAGACCAGCTCTGGCTACTGCAGCAGCTTCTGCCCTGCTGTGGTTGGGAAGGGAAGGTGGATAGTTGGAGACCTGCTCTGACTGCTGCAGCAGCCCCTGCCCTGCTGTGGTTGGGAAGGGTAGGTGGATAGTTGGAGATCTGCTCTGGCTGCTGCAGCAGCTATTGCCCTGCTGTGGTTGGGAAGGGTAGGTGGATAGTTGGAGATCTGCTCTGGCTGCTGCAGCAGCTATTGCCCTGCTGTGGTTGGGAAGGTGGATAGTTGGAGACTTACTCTGGCTGCTACAGCAGGATCTGCCCTGCTGTGGTTTGGAAGGGAAGGTGGATAGTTGGAGACCTGCTTTGGCTGCTGCAGCAGCATCTGACCTGCTGTAGTTTATTTATTTATTAACAGTTTCTTATATAGCGCAGCATATACCGTTGCACTTTACAAAGGAGACAGTGATACAACAAACAGTATTTACAGACATAGGGGTTTATTCTGGTTCGGGCGGCTGGGCAGTAAGCGTATGTTCCGGGGTTTTTTTTTTAACTGCGCATGCGTACCTTCCGCAATGCGCAGGCGCAACGACTCCACAATGCTGACTGACGGGTCTTTCCGTGCGAAAAAACCTGTTCGCAAGAGTTCGGTCATTGTGGGCGGCATTGGGGCGTATTGAGGGGAGTGGCCGAAATAATGAGGGAAACTGGGCGTAAACATGGGCGTACACGGGGGTGTGCACAAAAAAATTACTCGCTTGATCGGTGAAAGCACCGTTCATTTCGGACACAAAACAGGCGGCCGCCAACCGCCACCTCAGACCACCCCTACAGATACCGCATGAGAGCGGACGCCTGGGTCTGCTAATTAACGCTGATTACTACCCAAACACATACACCTGAATGTAATAAGCAATGCAGCCTATTAAGTCCAAACCATGATTTCACTACCTGCAAGCCACACACAGCACTCAAACACATTGGAAGCTTATCTTTCTATACTTCTCAACATGTAAAGGTTGGTTTAATTTAAGGTAAGAATCATTTTAAGACCTGCTTATATATGCTAAGGTAGGTATTTGTAAAACATTTTTACACAATCACTACGTGTTTTCATATACTTTACACAGTAGCATACTCAATCTACACAAGTCGACATGTGTCAACGTGTTCACTCTAATACAAACATATGTTTTGTATTTATGATACAAATACATATTATTATGTAGATTATGAGGGCCATATATGTGAAGGGTATGGCAGCGTGCACGGATGTACGCTCACTCTCACGAGCGGTGACATACGCTGAGTTTTCCATTGAAAACAATAGAGACCCGTCTGTGCACGGTGGCGTACGCTCAGATAGCCGCAAGATGTCGGTGGGAAGACGGATGAGAGACGGCCGGAAACGGTGGCGCACGCTCTGTTGTACGTCAGTTGTCGGGGTCTAAGCGGTGATCCGTCCGTGTACGTTGGCGTACGCTCAAGTGTGCGCCACTCCCCTTTGTCTGTGTTTGTGACCGTCCGTATGCGGCTCTTTTGTGGGTGGACTTTCGCTCAACGGCCGCGTACGGGGAACGTATGCTGATATGGAACGTACGTACGTTTGGCCGCCGCAACCAGAATAAGGTCCAGAGTTGGGAAGGGAAAGTTGATAGATGGATATCTGCTCTGGCTGCTGCAGCAGCTCTTACTCTGCTGTGGTTGGGAAGGGAAGGTGGATAGTTGAAGACTTGCTGTGCCTGCTGCTGCAGTTTCTGTCCTGCTGTGGTTTGGAATGTAGATAGTTTGAGACCTGCTCTGGCTGCTGCAGCAGCTCCTGCACTGCTGTGGTTTGGAAGGGAAGGTGGATAGTTGGAGACTTGCTGTGCCTGCTGCAGCAGCTTCTGCCCTGCTGTGGTTGGGAATGGTTTGTGGATAGTTGGAGACCTGCTCTGGCTGCTGCAGCAGCTTCTGCCCTGCTTTGGTTTGGATGGAAGGTGGATAGTTGAAGACTTGCTGTGCTGAGGCAGCAGCTTCTGCCCTGCTGTGATTGGGAAGGGAAGGTAGATAGCTGGAGACCTGCTTTGGTTGCTACAGCAGCTCCCCCCTTCTGTGGTTGGTAAGAGAAGGTGCATAGTTGGAGACTTGCTGTGCCTGCTACTGCAGTTTCTGCCCTGCTGTGGTTGGGAAGGTAAATAGTTGGAGACCTGCTCTGGCTTCTGCAGCAGCTCCTGCCCTGCTGTGGTTTGGAAGTGTAGGTGGTTAGTTGGAGACTTGCTCTGGTTGCTGCTGCAGCTCCTGCCCTACTGTGGTTGGGAAGGGAAGGTAGTTAGGGACCTGCTCTAGTCCTCTTGTGGTTCATGCAGGCAGGATATTACTTGCCTACCTTTGCAAAAGTATGCCAGGGAGTCTGTGAATGAGGCACCTAGATGTATGAATGCATACTACTATATCTGCAGCTTCTGCCATGCTGTGGTTGGGAAGGTAGATGTCACGACCACCATTGCAGCTACCCTTGCTCCCTGTGCTGTCTCAGACCTGCAGTGCTCTGACGCTATGCCCTCTGCTCTGGCGCTCACCTCCACTTCTGATGCCGGCGCCGACCTGCTACATTCTGTCACTCTGTCACCCACCGGGCTCCGTGTCCCTTTGCCGGGTGTCAGTTCTGGTGTGCAGTGTCCTGGCATTCTGGCTCCGGGTAGCGTGAGGCGCGATCCGCCATGATGGCGTCCGCGTCCTTCTAGGCCTCAGGCTGGGAAGCGCCGGCTGCAGCGCCTCCGCATAGTATTCCTTGCCAGCTGGTTTGTGTCGCCACAACAGGTGGCGGACATCTTGTTGGTTCCCAGAGCCTATACTTCGCAGCTCCAGCCGTGATGTCATTCCTGCGGCCAATCATCATCCCGCTCAGCACTTAAATACTGACTAGCCGGGCCAGACCGGCAGTCAGTACAATGTTGTCCACCAGATAGCATCTCTGTGCATCTCTGGAAATTCCTGCAGTCTCCGCTGCAGGCTGACTCCTGATCCTCTGGGTGAAGTTTCCTCTTTATCCACTCCTGCTGGTCGTCCACTGCATAAACCATATTCTACCACGGAACATCCATTGCCGCCTCTAAGGATACAAGGACAAGGTTAAACACCCCAAAGGTGTCATCTTCCTCCTTCTGTTCCTGACGGTCATTATCCGTGGCCAGTTTCCCTGGTGTCCTAGCAGCCACGACCTCATTCAGCAAGATCCCTTCCATTGACTTCATCTTATTCCAATCCTTTCATTATTATTCTTCAAATCATCAATATCCTCAATACTTCCAACAACTTCTTCATTCGTCATTATCTTCAAACTCCTTCAACAAATTATTATTATTGTCTTATTTACTATACCCCCACTATCCACGTCGGCGTGGAGTTGAGAATAGAAAGTGTGGCGAGCGCAGCGAGCCACCGAGCCCGAAGCGCGGCGAGCGCAGCGATCCCCGCGAGGAAACGCGGACACCTTCACAGGTATACGCGTCCCCTCGCGGGCTTCACAGCTGTCCGCTGCGCTCGCCACGCTTTGGGCTCGGTGGCTCGCTGCGCTCGCCACACTATTCTATTCTCAACTCCACGCCGACGTGGATAGTGGGGGTATGAAAAGGTCGTAGGACGCGTAACGCCGCCCCTCGCGGGCTCGCTGCGCTCGCCATGCTTCGGGTTCACGTTGATCGTGGGGTGGCGTTAACAATTGTGGGGGCCATTTCACACTTCAGGGTGGCTATTTGGCCTCTGTGGCCCATTTAACATTGTTTCCTATGGAAAATCGGGTCAATTGAGACATTTAACATTGTTCCCTATGGGAAATCGCGGGCATCGCGTCGGTCGCATCACATGCGATTTTTTGGTCGCATGCGATGCGACCGACGCAATTTTTTTTTACTAACGATGCCCACGATCAAAATCGTGGGCGCCCTTCTAGGTAAAGAGTACCAAATATGTAATAGGGGCTCTGCCTGGCACAAATATGTGTTACAATTGCTCTGCTTATCATTATAAATGTAACTGAGCTCTGCCTGGGACAATGTGTTATGGGTCCTCTGCCTGTCACATTGTGTATAATTAATATTAATATTCTGCGTGGTGCAATATGTGTAACAGGAGCTCTGCCTGGCATACTACATGTATATGGGGGCTCGGCCTGGTGCAATGTGTATAAGGGGGTTCTGGCTGGCTTAATATGTGTATACGGGGGCTTGTCTGGCATAATATGTGTATAAGAGTGCTCTGTCTAGCATGATGTGTATATAACAGGGCTCTGTCTGGCATAATGTGTAATAGGGCTTTGTCTGGAGTAATGTGTAAAAGGGGCTCTACCTCACGTAGTGGCTCCACTGGGTTTTTTTTAACATCATTTGAATAATGGGCACTACTGTGCTGCGAAACATGAATTGGTACATATTTTGTGAAAATGCCCCTTCCCCATGAAACCCTATATTTTTGGCACACACTATCATTCTTTAAATATGGAGGAGAGGGGGCAGCAATTCTCTTTCTGGCACAGGGTGCCAAAATGGTCTAGTTATGTCTCTGCCCTCTCTGTGACATGGTCTCTCTCCCTTTCTCTCACTATGACAATTTCTCTTCCTCCCTGACACTATCTCTCTCCCTCCGACACTCTCTCTACTTCTCTCCCTGACACATTCTCTTACTCTCTTGCTCCCCTTTTTCTATCTACCTTCCTGACACTCTCTCTCCCTCTCTCTACCTTCCTGACACTCTCTCTCACTCTCTCTACCTCCCTGACACTCTCTCTCACTCTCTCTACCTCCCTGACACTCTCTCTCACTCTCTCTACCTCCCTGACACTCTCTCTCACTCTCTCTACCTCCCTGACACTCTCTCTCACTCTCTCTACCTCCCTGACACTCTCTCTCACTCTCTCTACCTCCCTGACACTCTCTCTCACTCTCTCTACCTCCCTGACACTCTCTCTCACTCTCTCCCTGACACTCTCTCTCACTCTCTGTCGCTTTCCTTCCTCTGCTTTGCTCCTCACCCTTCTCTATCGGTGAGGGGGGGGGGGGAGGCTTTCAAGATTTTGCTTTGGGGACCACAAAGCTCCAGATATGCCCCTGCCCCCACACCAAACCTGGCAGTGGTAAGCATAGTTGTGCTTTTACCAAAGACTTTTGCTTTTTAGAACTGTATTCCATTGAAAGAAGCGCCCATCAATCCTTTATGTGTGTTTTGCATTGTTACTTGTACCAGACCATTGTCATATCACTACATATCATCCATATATGTTTTTTTCTTTATTTGCATGTATTATTATACTGAGAGCCATTTTATATTGTAGTGAATACCAATAGATGATGGTAGACACGCCTGATTGGCGCTGTTCAGGGGCGGATTGGGAATTCAAACCAGCCCGGGAAATATCTTGAAGCAGCCCTAACGAGGCTCTGTGTTGTAGCGCGCCGGAGGCGCGCCCGATTTTTTTGGGGGGGCGGGGATTATCAATATGGGGGTGTGGCCTATTTCAATTTTTTCCGCTGTGGCTGCAGAATAGGCGCATGCGTACAGCGTCTATTCTGCAGCCTGTGGGGCTGGGGAGACAGAGACGGGAGGGGGGGGGGTGGTGACAGGGGGGTCTACCAACTGTCCCGTCCCCCCGCGCTGTGGGACACTGAGTATGGACCACCTCCCTTGAACACATTATGCACCATAACAAGAGGGCCCTTTTTTCTATCGAAAAACCTGTACACCTTATGCCACACAGTATTAGCCAATATTCACATTATGACATATGGAATGATCCAAAATTCACAAAATGCCACACAGAATGAGTAAAAAAAAAAAAAGCTAAAGTTCACATTATGCAATGGAATGAGAAGACACAGCGTAAGAGGGGGTTGGTGCAGGGTGAGAGGGGTTGGTAATGAAGGGTGAGCAGGGGGTGACGAGGGGTGAGAGTAGAGTGGCAAGGTGTAAGAGGATGCATAGAGGGAGGGGGGACAGAGGGTGGCGTAGAATGCTGGGAGGGGAGAAGCAGGGTGGATGAGAACGAAGGGAGGGAGGACTTACACAGGGTTGCACAGGATGCAGAGTGTGAGGGGGGCATGGTGGCACAGGATGCAGGGTAGGAGGGGGAATGCAGAGTGGCAGATGATGCAGGGAGGGGAGTCACAAAGTGGTGGAGGATGCAGGGAGGGGAGACAGTGATGCCCATTATACATATGCCACACACCATGATGCCCATTATATATATGCCACACACCCTGATGCCCATTATACAAATGCCGCACACCCTGATGCCACTATACATATGCCACACACCGTGATGCCCATTATACATATGCCACACATCCTGATGCCATTATACATATGCCGCACACCGTGATGCCCATTATACATATGCTGCACACCGTGATGCCCATTATACATATGCCGCACACCGTGATGCCCATTATACATATGCCAAACACCGTGATGCTCATTATACATATGCCTCACACCGTGATGCTCATTATACATATGCCTCACACCGTGATGCTCATTATACATATGCCGCACACCGTGATGCCCATTATACGTATGCCGCACACCGTGATGCCCATTATAGATATGCCGCACACCCTGATGCCATTATACATATGCCGCACACCCTGATGCCATTATACATATGCCTCACACCGTGATGCTCATTATACATATGCCGCACACCGTGATGCCCATTATACGTATGCCGCACACCCTGATGACAGTATACATATGGCGCACACGTGATGCCCATTATACATATGACGCACACCGTGATGCCCATTATACATATGCCGCACACCGTGATGCCCATTATACATATGCCAAACACCGTGATGTCCATTATACGTATGCCGCACACCCTGATGCCCATTATACGTATGCCGCACACCCTGATGACAGTATACATATGGCGCACACGTGATGCCCATTATACATATGACGCACACCGTGATGCCCATTATACATATGCCGCACACCGTGATGCCCATTATACATATGCCACACACCGTGGTGCTCATTATACATATGCCTCACACCATGATGCCCATTATACATATGCTGCACACCGTGATGCCCATTATACATATGCCTCACACCGTGATGTCCATTATACGTATGCCGCACACCCTGATGCCCATCATACGTATGCCGCACACCCTGATGCCCATTATACATATGCCGCACACCCTGATGCCATTATACATATGGCACACACCGTGATGCCCATTATACATATGCCGCACACGTGATGCCCATTATACATATGCCGCACACCCTGATGCCATTATACATATACCGCACACCGTGATGCCCATTATACATATGACGCACACCGTGATGCCCATTATACATATGCCGCACACCTTGATGCCCATTATACATATGCCGCACACCTTGATGCCCATTAAACGTATGCCGCACACCCTGATGCCATTATACGTATACCGCACACAGTGATGCCCATTATACATATGACGCACACTGTGATGCCCATTATACGTATGACGCACACCGTGATGCCCATTATACATATGGCGCACATTGTGATGCCCATTACACGTATGCCGCACACCGTGATGCCCATTACACGTATGCCGCACACCGTGATGCCCATTACACGTATGCCGCACACCGTGATGCCCATTACACGTATGCCGCACACTGTGATGCCCATTACACGTATGCCGCACACCGTGATGCCCATTACACATATGCCGCACACTGTGATTGCCATTATACGTATGCCGCACACCTTGATGCCCATTACATGTATGCCGCACACCGTGATGCCCATTATACATATGCCACACACCTTGATGCCCATTACACATATGCCGCACACCGTAATGTTCATTATACATATACCACACACACCATGATACCCATTACAGATATGCCACACACTGAGATATATATACATATACTATAGGGACCATGGGCACAGTGACACATATTGTATAGGGACCATGGGCACACACATATACTATAGGGACCATGGGCACTCTGACACACACACACACACATATATAGTATAATGACCAGTCCAGGGGGCACACCGACACATATACTTTAATACAGTTTATAAAGATCAGTGCTAAGCAACCCCCCCCCCCCCCCTCCCATGATGAATACCTGTGCTTGCTGTACTGCCAGGCCTGTGTCTCTTGACGAGGAGCAGAAGTGAGGAGGAGCAGGCAGTGACGGGGGCCCAGGAGCGCTAAATCCCATCCAGCAGTGGGATTTAGCATCCTTGCAGTTTGCAGTGGGTGGGATGTCCTTGCAGTTTGCAGTGGGTGGGATGTCCTTGCAGTTTGCAGTGGGTGGGATGAAGCGGCGGCGCAGGGCAGGATGTCTCAGCAGGCTTTGGGAGCAGCCAGTGTGACACTGGGTGCAGGGGGGTGCCACTGTATAAGTGCCACTGTATAAGCAAACAAGAATGAAAGATACTGCGCCGGCCGCTCTGACTGTGCTGAAATACAATTGGAGGCAGCTTGTAGCTCTGTCTCCCTGAGCTTCTGCCTCACAGCAGCCTTCTCTTCCGCACTGGTGCGGCCAGTCAGCCGCATCATCATGCCCTGCTGTTACATTACATAGATTAATCTGTGAGGCAGAAGCTCAGGGAGGCGGAGCTACAAGCTGTAGCCTCCGATTATATTTCAGCACAGTCAGAGCGGCCGGCACTGACTTTATTTTTCATCATGGTGCCACTTGTATGCGGCTGCGGCCCTGGCCCCGGAGAGCTAAGTATGCCCCCAGCCCAGTCCGTCTCTGGCTGCCGGCCGCACACACACTCAGAGAGGCCGCGGGAGCTGCTGCGCGCGAGTGCGCATGCGCACCAGCCCTCCCGCGGCCATTTTCACTGCTGCAACTTGCAAGGGATGAGGCTGGCCGCGGCCATCTTTATTGTGGTTAAAGTGCCGCGGCCGCTAACCGTGGAGAGGGCGGTCCGCGGCCCAGCCAAGGGGGGCGAGCGGCCGCTACATGGCCGAAATTGGCCGGCCCACCGGGAAAAAGCCCGGTATCCCGGTGGGCCAATCCGCCCCTGGCGCTGTTAGACACAACCAATGGGCGGTGTTATACATGTCCAAGATGTGGTGCTAGGCACACCCCTTTGACGGTGCACCCCCTAATAAAATGTGCTGCACATGCCTATGGTGGTAAGATGCTCTTTGATGTGATAGTGTGGCACTTGGAGTAGTTGCTACATTAAGTCACTACCTGGGGTAGTGGTAGTGGTCACAGGGTGCCCTGGCATAGGGGGCAGATATATGTATTGTATGTATGTATGTATGTATGTATGGATGGATGGATGCAGTGAATGATTGTATGTACATATGTACATACATACATAAGTATGTACATTTGAGGGAGGCAGCGTATGTATGTGTGTACTGTATGCGTGAATGCATGTATGAGAGGCAGTGTATGGTTGTATATATATGTATAGAGGCAGTGTATGTATGTACTGTATGTATGAGAGTGGGTCTGTATGTATACAGTATATGAGAATCAGTGTGTGCATGCATATATGAGAGAGGCAGTGTATGTATGTATGTATGTATGTACTGTATATATGTATGGATGTGGAGTATGGATGTATGTACGTACTGGGTTTATGTATGTATGGAGGCAGTGTATACATGTATGTACTGTGTGCATGCACACTAATGCTCAAAAGTTTGGGGTCACCAAAACAATTTTGTGTTTTACATGAAAACTGACTTTTATTTATCAAATGAGTTGCAACATTAATAGAACATATAGTCAAAACATTGGCCAGGTTAGAAGTAATGATCCAAATTCTAAATTTTTGCATTTTCAATGCAGGGTGGAATCTGGGAAGAGTGGCGGCTTTGCCCTGTGCCGGTCGGCCTCCTGTATCCTGCCGCTGCGGGTTTTAATTTTTGCAAATCCTCGCAAACCTACAGCCCATAGTCAGGTGTGTGATTAACCAATCATATCAAACAGGTGATATTGATCATCATTTTCATATGTTGGTTGAACTTGAAACACAATCATTAACCTAAAGGCTTAAAACTGTTTAAGGAATGGCCAAACTCTGCTACAAAGGTGAGAGTGTGGAAGACAGTGTTATGTCACAGGTCATACACCATGGCAAGACTGAGCACAGCAAAAAGACACAAGATAGTTATACTGCATCAACAAGGTCTTTCCCGGGCAAAGATATCAAAGCTTACCGTAGTTACAAGATGCGATGATCAGGAGGGTGGTGAAAGGGAGAAGACCACCAAAGAATTAACCAAAATAGCAGATATTTGTATACATTAAATATTAATACAATATTTGCATTATGCACAAGTTCATGAGTACAATTGCAGAATGCACAATCACATATATGATATTTATATAATGTATTTCAGCACATTTTTTGCAAGATGGATTTGAACCTTTATCTCCAGCGGATTGGGATCACAGAAATGACTCCCGATTCCTTCACACCGTCCCTTTCAGCACTACGAGAGATACATCGCCACCACGTGCTCTCTGTACCGTTCGAGAGTCTCAGTGTACACATTGGGGAGAAAATTATCCTGGACACCTTGTGGATTTATCAAAAAATAGTCCTGAGAAAACGTGGGGGCTTCTGTTATGAAAACAACGGCCTTTTCTTGTGGGTGTTACAAGAGCTGGGGTACCAGCCGCTGGTGCTGTCAGCCAGAGTGAGGGATCCGGTCACTGGTATATATGGACCTCCATTTGACCACATGATACTGAGTGTGGTGTTGGAGGGCAGACGTTGGCTTTGTGACGTTGGCTTTGGAGAAGGAATCCTGGATCCATTTCCCCTGGAGGCAGGGTGGGAAGAGGAGCAGGACAGTGGTGTGTTTCGGTTACGGGTGGAAGGGGAAGAGTGGTACATGGAGAAGAAGGACAATGACCAATGGAGGAGTCTGTACAAGTTCACCCTTGAAGAGAGGAGATTTGAGAACTTCAAGGAGATGTGTAACTTTCAACAGACCTCACCAAGCGCTTTCTTTGTCTGCAAATCTTTCTGTTCCCTACCTAGACCAGATGGCAGACTGACCTACATGGGGCGCAGGTTGATCAATACAGAGTATACCAAGGCTGGTGAAAAGGAGAAGACCACCAAAGATCTCACTGAGGAGGAGATTCCTGATCTGCTCAGAGAGAAATTTGGGATTGTGCTGGGTACAACATTTGTACCAAAGGATGAAGTGTGGACCCCATCTACTGATGGAAAATGAGGCCTCATTAGACAAACAGCCCACTTACATATGTCTATAATACCAATCACAATAGTATAAAATATATAAATGTATGTTACTCATTTTATACGCTGATTAGGCACAACGGTTGCTGATATTTACTATTTACAATAAAGAATAATCACATAAATGTACATTTACACAAATCAAATATTGGTCTTGTTTGGTAGCATCTACTGGGAATGCGGTAGTAGGATAACCTCCCAACTGTCTCGATTACAGTGGGACAGTCCTGCTATTTGGAGACTGTCCCTCCCATGGGTGTCAATGTCCCGCAGGTGGGGGTGGGGGGCGGTAGCCGGAGATCACCGCTGATCTGCTTTGCAGTTGGGGGGAGCCAGAGCTGCCAGTTGCTATGGGAGCATGGGGCATGCAGTAAAAAAAAAACAGGGGTCGAGGCCCTATGCTACGCCTCTCTACCTGGGGCAACACCCACCCACTCCTTAGCTCTTCCCTTCGGGTCCCGATTTAGAATTGTCAAAAGTTGGGAGGTAGAGGATAAGTGGCATTGTGGCACAATTAGTGATCTATTAACAGTTACTAGGAACTTGGCAGTAGGATAAGCGGCATTGAAACAAAGCAATTAGAGTTGTGCACACCTTAGTCACATGTTACTTGCGGCTGAATAAACATTACGGTGGCAATGGGGCGATGTTTGCGTGGATTACCAATTGCTGAAAGTGGCTGCAATTATGACCGGTATACGTACAACCCATAATGAGGCCCAATGTATCTTAATGAAGATGTTACTGAATACAGTAGGTACTGAGCAGGTTATCCAATGATACATCAGGATGTGGCATATTTCTTTCTACTGTACACAGTGGTATAGAATGGCCACAATGAGTCAGGAAGTGCGTGAGATAGATAAGTGACATCACAGTGGCCGAAGGAGTCTCACAGACACCGGGGCAGTATGTAACATATATCAGTGACACCATGGTGGCTAAGGGCATCACACAGACCCTGGGGCAATACATAAGATATATAAGTGACATCACAGTAGCAGAAGGCATCTCAAAGACACCAGGGCAGTATATAACATATACTGTATCAGTGACATCACCGTGGGTTAGAGAATCTCACCGACACCAGGGCAGCACATAAGATAGATCATTAATATCACAGTGGCTGAGGGAGTCTTGAAGACACCAGGACAGTATGTAACATATATTAGTGACATCGCCGTGGGTGAGGGAATCTCATACACCAAGGCAGTACATGAGATAGACCACTGACATCACGTTGGCTGAAGGCATCTTTCTTTCTACTGTACACAGTGGTATAGAATGGCCACAATGAGTCAGGAAGTGCGTGAGATAGACAAGTGACATCACAGTGGCTGAGGGAGTCTCACAGACAGCGGGGCAGTATGTAACATATATCAGTGACATCACAGTGGCTCAGGCCATCACACAGACCCTGGGGCAATACATTAGATATATAAGTGACATCACATTAGCAGAAGGCATCTCAAAGACACCAGGGCAGTATATAACATATTCTGTATCAGTGACATCACCGTGGGTTAGGGCATCTCACCGACACCAGGGCAGTACATGGGATAGATCATTAATATCACAGTGGCTGAGGGAGTCTTGCAGACACCAGAACAGCATGTAACATACTGTATATTAGTGACATCACATTGGCTGAAGGCATCTCGCAGACACCGGGGCAGTATGTAACATATATCAGTGACATCACAGTGGTTGAAGGGATCACCCAGGCAGTACATGATATAGATCACTGACATCACAGTGGCTGAAGGTATCTCATACACCGGGGCAGTATGTAACATATATCAGTGACATCACCATAGCTGAGAGCGTCTCAAAGACCCAGGGGAAGTACAGTAGGTGACCCAGACCAGGGACATCATATTGAATGAAGACAGCACATAGTCATAGACACCAAAGGAGTATATGATATGATCAGTGACATCACAGTGGATGAGAGTATAAAACAGACACCAGGGCAGGACATGAGATAGTTCACTGACATCACAGTGTGTGAAGGTATCTCATAGAAACCAGGGCAGTATGTAACATCTATCAGTGACATCACCATAGTTGAGGGCATCTCACAGACCCCAGGGAAGTAGGTGACATACTGTGAACCAGTGACATCATATTGAATGAAGACAGTACATAGTAACAGACACCAAAGCACTATATAACTTGATCAGTGACATCACAGTAGCTGAGGGTATCGCACAGACACTGGGGCAGAACATGAGATAGGTCATTGACATCGCAGTGGCTGAAGGCATCTCATAGACACCAGCGCAATATGTAACATTAATCAGTGACATCACTGTTGCTGAGGGCATCTCACAGACCGCAGGGCAATAGGTGAAATAATCAGTTACATCACATTGAGGGCTCCCAGGCCCTTTCAGAGGTTCAAAGAGATGTAAATTAAGAGGCAGCCCACCCAGGGCCGGTGCAAAGCATCTCAGCACCCCAGGCAAAGACCTTCGTTGGGGGGGGGGTAACGCCGCTGCCATTTACTCTGCCCCATAGGGGGCCTGCTGCTGACCTCCTCCATGGGGTGGTGCCGGCGCCGTTGACATGCTCCACAGGGTGGGGGGTTCCACCGCCATTGAGCTGCTCCACAGGGCAGGGGGTGCAGACGTCACTGACCTACCCTACAGGGGAGTGTTGGCCACCGCTGACCAACTCAGTGCTGCCCTCCAGTGGTCGGCGCCCACAGGCTTAAAGCTGCATTGTGGTGGCGCTGTCCCTGAGCCAACCCCCTAAAAAAAAATAATACTTTATTAATATCTACAAATTTTAAGCAGGACCATCTACCTTCTGTTTTCTCCTAGTAATTATGTTATATGTACACTGTAAATATAGTAATTTTCATTTTTATATTTCCCCTGAACCTCCCACCCTCCTGTCTCAGCACATGTCCCTGTGTCCTAATAGTTCTCTTCCACTGAAGAATCTCTCCCTCTTGTACTGTATCTTGATCTATTTGAACGTTTCTATCATGTGCCCTCTTGCTTTCTCTGCCCCAAACTCATACCATCCTCTAGGGCGTGTCTAGCTCCACATATGGGCATGTCTATGCTTAAATGCTTGTTGTTGTGAGATATTTCTATACAACATTAGTAACAGTATATTTTAGGAAGTATTGATATAACATTGCTGCCTGCAATATGGAGTTTCTTGTTTGCAACTATATATTCTCTGTGATATTTCTTTTATTCACAGCACAGCACAGTATAAATGATTAATCTGATGCCTATGCAATAAATTCCAAATGCAATTTGACCTTGTGTGAATTCATCTCTAAGCATATAAATATGATGTGTGTATTAATAATTTTTTTGAATGAACATTGGACTGTTTGCAACTTGTACGCACTACCTATATTTATTGAATGAGCGGTTTTCCATACCATTATAGCATTGGCTAAATCATTACAGACACCAGATACTCTAATCATACAAATGTGCTTAACTAAAGAACTAACAAAAATAAGGTACTCTTTACCTAGAAGGGCGCCAGCGATTGAAATCGCGGTCGTCGGGGGTAAAAATCGCGGTCATCGCGGTCATCGCGGGCATCGCGGGTAAATCTGGATGGCCGCGATGCCCGCGATGACCGCGATTTTCCCATAGGGAACAATGTTAAAAAGGCTGATTGACCGCGATTTGACTGTTAGATGCCTCAATGGACCCGATTTTGCCCTAGGAATCAATGTTTAATGGGCCACAGAGCCCAAATAACCACAATTAACCCTTAAATGTCCCCCCCCAATTTTTAACGCCACCCCACGATCCACGCGAACCCGAAGCGTGGCGAGCGCAGCGAGCCCGCGAGGGGCGGCGGTACGCGTCCTCCGACCTTTTCATGCCCTACTATCCACTAGGGCGTGGAGTGAGAATATAATAGTGTGGCGAGCGCAGCGAGCCACCGAGCCCGAAGCGTGGCGAGCGCAGCGAGCCCCGCGAGGGGACGCGGATACCTTCACAGGTAGACGCGTCCCCTCGCGGGCTTCACAGGTGTCGGCGTCGCCACGGACACCTGTGAAGCCCGCGAGGGGACGCGTATAACTGTGAAGGTATCCGCGGCCCCTCGCGGGGCTCGCTGCGCTCGCCACGCTTCGGGCTCGGTGGCTCGCTGCGCTCGCCACACTATTATATTCTCACTCCACGCCCTAGTGGATAGTAGGGCATGAAAAGGTCGGAGGACGCGTACCGCCGCCCCTCGCGGGCTCGCTGCGCTCGCCACGCTTCGGGTTCGCGTGGATCGTGGGGTGGCGTTAAAAATTGGGGGGGACATTTAAGGATTAATGGGCTCTGTGGCCCATTTCACATTGATTTCTATGGCCAAATCGGGTGCATTGAGCCATTTAACAGTAAAATCGGGTCCATCGCGCCTTTTAACATTGATTCCTATGGGAAATCGGGAGCATCGCGTCGCGGGCATCGCGGGTACATTTATGGCCGGCCGCGACGCGACCGACACGATTTCCATGTTTAACATGGGTTTCAATGGGAAATCGCGGGCATCGCGTCGCGGCCAGACATAAATGTACCCGCGATGCCCGCGACGGGCGCCCTTCTAGGTAAAGAGTACCAAAAATTCTTACCCAAAGTCACTCACTATCAACAGCAGCAGCATGCTATGGAGGAGTGCACACCAGCACAGATAATAAGACAATGGGGGTTATTCTGGTTCATTCGGTGTTGTGCATCTGCACATGTGCAGGTGCATTTCTGCGCATGTGCGTGCACCCACGGCGAACATTCTGGGGGCGGAGAAGGGCGGGGGGCGCTGGGCAGATCCATTACCATAATGGAACGCCCAGCATGGGTGTTCCCATGAGAACGATTGTCGTTCTCATGGTAATGAGGCCATGACGTGGGTGCGGGTGGCGGCAGCTGACTTCACCGGATGTCAGCTGCCCGCCCATTTCTGTCCAAGCGTGCACGCATATGTAAGTGACTTGAAAGTCACTTTTTTATGCGTGCACCTTCCACATCTTGCGATGGTCAGCGACCATCGCAAGATGTGGGTGTTCCTCGCAGCATGTGAATGGATGTTATGTTAAACATCCATTCACAGCCTGTGTGGGCGAACCGGCGCTGTGCGGGAGGGAGGGCGGCTCAGAATTCGCTGGGCAGGGGTTGGTGGACTTGCAGGATGCTGAATTTGCAGCCTTGCCAGTCAACCAGAATAAGGGCTGTTGTGTGTTATTATTAAGTGGAGATAAGTGGCTCCCCAAGCAGAATCGGAAGAATTCAGGAGATTAGAAGTGCAATGGAGGGCAGCAGGAGATTTATTACTGAAATGCAGGCTCTGACTGGCCCAGTGGGGAACCGGGAGATTCCCCTGTGTCCCCCTTTGATTTATGACCCTGCCCACTTTAAAAGCAAGGCGGGGCCTAACGCTATCCATTATACACAGCCAAGTAGTCAATACTGTAGCTTTCCGCTATGCTACTAGCGGATGACTCACCCGGCGGCGGAGGCAGTGAGCTGGAGGCGGAGGGGGCATCTAGGAGGCTCCAGTGCCAAGACAGTGGCTTAACTATTGCACACTACAAAAACTATTGGGGTGCACTACAAAAACCGGAAGCAGGGAAGGGCAACGGGGTCTGCCAGAACTGAGAGGCAGAGCGCCGGCACCCTGAGAGCCCAGATTCTGCAGAGGGAGCCATCCTCCCCCCATACTTCCTCTCCGCTACATCTGTTCTCAATGCCATCTGCCAACCAATCAGAAGCTGCCCAGGCATGGTAGTGGAAGCTGATTCTGTGAGATGCAGGAGGTCCTGTGACCAACTTTATTTAAGTCATACTTGCCTTCCTGACCCTCTCCATAAGGGACACAATGCTCTGTTCCTGGGCTTCCCTGGTAATGTATGATTGCCAGCACCTGTGGTGACACCTTTCTTATCAGTTACCTAGCTCCCCACAGGTGCTGGCAATCATACATTATCCATACCTCCCAGCATGCCCCTCTCCAGGAGGGACACAATGCTCTGTTCCTGGGCTTCCCTGGTAATGTATGATTGCCAGCACCTGTGGTGACACCTTTCTTATCAGTTACCTAGCTCCCCACAGGTGCTTACAATCATACATTATCCATACCTCCCAGCATGCCCCTCTCCAGGAGGGACACAATGCTCTGCTCCTGGGCTTCCCTGGTAATGTATGATTGCCAGCACCTGTGGTGACACCTTTCTTATCAGTTACCTAGCTCCCCGCAGGTGCTGGCAATCACACAATATCCATACCTCCCAGCATGCTCCTCTCCAGGAGGACACAATGCTCTGCTCCTGGGCTTCCCTGGTAATGTATGATTGCCAGCACCTGTGGTGACACCTTTCTTATCAGTTACCTAGCTCCCCACAGGTGCTGGCAATCATACATTATCCATACCTCCCAGCATGCCCCTCTCCAGGAGGGACACAATGCTCTGCTCCTGGGCTTCCCTGGTAATGTATGATTGCCAGCACCTGTGGTGACACCTTTCTTATCAGTTACCTAGCTCCCCACAGGTGCTTACAATCATACATTATCCATACCTCCCAGCATGCCCCTCTCCAGGAGGGACACAATGCTCTGCTCCTGGGCTTCCCTGGTAATGTATGATTGCCAGCACCTGTGGTGACACCTTTCTTATCAGTTACCTAGCTCCCCGCAGGTGCTGGCAATCACACAATATCCATACCTCCCAGCATGCTCCTCTCCAGGAGGGACACAATGCTCTGCTCCTGGGCTTCCCTGGTAATGTATGATTGCCAGCACCTGTGGTGACACCTTTCTTATCAGTTACCTAGCTCCCCACAGGTGCTGGCAATCATACATTATCCATACATCCCAGCATGCCCCTCTCCAGGAGGACACAATGCTCTGTTCCTGGGCTTCCCTGGTAATGTAGGATTGCCAGCACCTGTGGGGATACCTTTCTTATCAGTTACCTAGCTCCTCACAGGTGCTGGTAATCATACATTATCCATACCTCCCAGCATGCCCCTCTCCAGGAGGACACAATGCTCTGCTCCTGGGCTTCCCTGGTAATGTATGATTGCCAGCACCTGTGGTGACACATTTCTTATCAGTTACCTAGCTCCCAACAGGTGCTGGTAATCATACATTATCCATACCTCCCAGCATGCCCCTCTCCATGAGGGAGACAATGCTCTGTTCCTGGGCTTCCCTGGTAATGTATGATTGCCAGCACCTGTGGTGACACCTTTCTTATCAGTTACCTAGCTCCCCACAGGTGATGGCAATCCTACATTATCCATACCTCCCAGCATGCCCCTCTCCAGGAGGACACAATGCTCTGTTCCTGGGCTTCCCTGGTAATGTATGATTGCCAGCACCTGTGGTATCACCTGTCTTATCAGTTACCTGGCTCCCCACAGGTGCTGGCAATCATACATTATTCATACCTCCCAGCATGCCCCTCTCCAGGAGGACACAATACTCTGCTCCTGGGCTTCCCTGGTAATGTATGACTGCCATCACCTGTGGGGAAACACCTTTCTTATCAGTTACCTGGCTCCCCACAGGTGCTGGCAATCATACATTATCCATACCTCCCAGCATGCCCCTCTCCAGGAGGACACAATGCTCTGTTCCTGGCCTTCTCTGGTAATGTAGGATTGCCATCACCTGTGGTGACACCTTTCTTATCAATTACCTAGCTCCCCACAGGTGATGGCAATCATACATTACCGGGGAAGTCCAGGAACAGAGCATTTTCTCCCGCATGGAGAGGGTCAGGTAGGCAAGTATGATTTAAGTTAGAAATAAGTGCATTGCAAATTACTGCACAATGAGGCATTAGGCTGTGTACACACGGGGGCGATTATGTCTAATATCGCGGACAATATGGTCGCTAAGCGACCATATTGCAAGCGATGGGAGTGTGCACCAGTGATATACCGCCAGATGCACGCTCCCATTTTTACCCCTGTGGTGATCGCTGGTCGCAGGAACATGCTCCTGCGACCAGCTGATTACCACTGCCGGGCTCCCCGGTAGTTTCTTTTTCATCAGCGACCATCTCTGGTCGCTGATGCAAACGGGACACTGAGCGATATATCCCCCCGTGTGTATGGGGCTTTAGAGACATGTTCTGGTATTCAAGTTGTCTCCCTTCTAGTGGTACATAATCAGTGGCGGATTCAGGGGGGGGAGGCACCTGGGTACGTGCCCCCCTGTCATTTATTTTGTACCTGAGGACCAGGGCTTTCCAACGAGCCCAGCCCCGTGTCTCTAGCCCCCCGGGAACCGGAGATATCGCCTGGCAAAGCTGTAACGTTTTTTCCCCATAGGATAATATGGGACTCTTCAATTCTGACCCCCACCCGGTTCCGAGGGCTGCCAGTTCCCCTTCTGGCATGACAGAAGCTTGTGGTTGATCTCATTCAATTTCAAATCGCTGGGCCTTCAATATGATACCAGTCTGGTCCATATCGGTCAATCGATTCCAGAGATATTGCGTGTAAACCGATTTTTTTATTTTTGAAATGTAATTTCATGGCTGTTCATGTTCTTTGAGGGCAGATTACTCTGGAACCAAACGTTCCAGTTTCACTGGACCAAAATCATTCAAAGCCCACTCAAAAGTTTTTCAATATGATACTTGTCTCATGTAAATGGGTCAGTTGGTTCCGAAGATATAGCCGGTTAAATTAGATAACTTGTTAAAGGGGGGGGGGGGGGGGGTGGTTTTCTCTCCCCCTCACACCAGAAAATGCAGAGACTAGGCTGGTGTAAAAGGGGCCAACCTGGGAATGCAGTTTCTTGTGTGAAAGGGGTATTATTTCAAATAGCCGGGACCTGAAGTGCTCTGAATACAGCCAGGCTCTGCCACTGTCAGTGGCTATCACTTCTGCCTGGTGGAGGCTGTCCCCCATTTACCGCGAGCATGTATTCCCCCTTGGCAATGAGCATGTAATCCCATATGGCAACAAGCATGGAACTCTGGCAAAGAGCATGGAACCCTTGGCAATGAGCATGTAGATAAGCAGCACTTATGTAGCATAATTTTTAATAGGCATTATGGTGTTTGGCATAATACATAATGGACATAATGGCGTGTAGCTTAACGTGTATTGGACACTATGGTGTAAATGTTTAATGCGCGCCTTTGGTGGACAATGTTCCTGTTTATGAAGCGTATTGTGAATTTTGGCTTAATCTCTGTGGCATTATGTGAATTTTGGCTCATTCCATTTGGCATCATGTGTAAGGGGCAAGTATAATGGGGTCTAGTATTTTGTTGCATAATGTGTAGAAGTTGTATATGGTGTGGTACACTACACTCAAGGACACGCCCCCTGTTGAGTGGCCACACACCCTTTTCCGGAGCGCACAACTACATCCTTCACTTTTTTTCGCCATGGTGGGCCTGCGTACTTTAAATGCCAGGGCCTATTTTTAATCCCATTCCCACCCTCTCTCTGCCGCTCTCTTAGCATGTACACTGGCACCACTAACACCGCCCCTCCCCCACCTAAACCCTCTTTTATCATGGGGCCCCCCCTGTCATTTTATCCTGGATCCGCCCCTGTACATAATTATACCATTGAGGTTCTTTAATGGTGAACATAGGTTTTTCAATGTGGATCTGGCTGTATCAATGTCTCTTATGTGGTTCTTTACCAAACGGCATATCGTGTCGGCACCGCTCCAGCGTGCACCTGGCTTCAGACAAAAAAAACAACCTCCCCTATAAAAATCATATACACAGTATAAGAACTCCCCTATATACATACTATATCTAAGAACTCCCCTGTGCAAACACATTTACTTGCAGTGTGGTGAAAACACTCCCAAGTACCGGGCTCAGCATATACAGTATGTGACTGGAAGTGATAGAGTTAAGCACAGGACTCTATACATGAACACTGCTGGGGGGAATTTGCTGTCTAACAGGTTCCCAGGGACTGCAGCACACACAGTCATCAGGAAGGTGAGTGCAGATCACTATCCACTATTGGGAGGCAGTGGTGGTAGACCCCAGTCCAAAGAGGGCCCAACTCCAGCCCTAGGCCTCACTGACTCTCCCCCTCCCCCTCCCCCTCCCCTCCCCTCGCCGGCTCTCCCTCTCCCCTCGCCGGCTCTCCCTCTCCCCTCGCCGGCTCTCCCTCCAGCCGTGGCCCCAACCAGGGCCCCTGACATGCTGTCCATCCATGCTGGCTGACTCATGTGGGTGCTGAAGGGGAGGTGGCCTGTTGAGCCCCCTCATTGCTGCCTAGGATCTGTGCCGCTCAGCCTGCTTTTTATGTTCTCCATGTCTCCCCTGTCGTGTCCTCATCTGTACTGTTTCCTTGTTTTTACCTATCTGGCTGGTGCAGCAACCAAGTAGCTCCGCGGATGGCTGCCTAGGCGCTGTTCTGCCCAGCAAATATATGTTCCTTTGTCTCCCCTGTACATGTACATCACCCTCCCCAGGATACGGCTAGTGTATACCTGTATGTGTTATGTATATCTGTACGGTCACTGTTGAACTGTTACCTAACTGGCTGTTGTACAGCAATCAGAATCTAATTCCTAGTATACGCGAGTACACCTGGCCAATACAGCTGATTCTGATATGCCACTTTGAGCCACTATTTAGAGGAGTACACTTTATTGTGGATGTAACGGTATTAGGTTAACAGTCAATAGCTCGACTGCTATTGGTCAACAGACAAAAGGTTGACACATGGAAAGGTCGACATGAGTTTCATGTGTGTTTTTTTTTAAAAATTTACGGACTTCTTACTCCGATCCATGTGGGCATAGCGTTAGATTACAGTAGTGCAGGAAGTATTAGGGTTACTTATACGGTGTCAGTTGGCAGATTTCGACCCCCAAAAAAGGTGACAAACTCATGTCAAATTTTACTGTGCTGACCATTTTCATGTTGACCTTTTGCTTGTGTCAACCTTTTTTCAATATTGATCTAGATCATGTTGACCTATTGCCTGTCAACCAACAGTGGTCGACTTATGACCAAATGATCCTCACCTGATTGCTTGTATATGGCATAGGTGGTCCGAGTGTGTCGGCAGACCTCCTGACTGCAGATCTCCTGCCCAGGTACAGGGCTGGCGCAAATGCACGCTGACAGTGGTGGACAGGTGGGCAAGTCTTCCACAGCCCTTGCCGACCACCTTCCCACTTACAGAGCACAAGTGGGCGACATGAGAGGGCCCGATGACGTGACCGCAAGCACCATGCCCCCTGTGCTGACTCCTATCCTGATCCCTGCCCATCTGAAATAGAACTCCCATCTTAGTAAATTTCCCCCGTAGAGTAGAGACAGGGCCTAGAGTGATACTCTGCAGGGAGAGGGGACATGAGGTAGGGAAATATTTTACAGGGATGGGGATACAAAGGGAAAGTGATACTTTGCAGGGAGGAGGGACACTGGGGGGAAATTGATACTTTTGAAGGCAGACAGGGGAGAGCAAAACTCTTCAAGGAGAGGGGGCACAAAGGGAAAGCGATACTCTGCAGGAAGAGGGTACACAAAGAGAGATACTCTGCAGGGAGGGGGAACATTAGTGGGAGAGTGATACTCTGCAGGAAGGTGGGACACTGGAAAGGAGTGTTACTCTGCAGGGAAGGGAGTACACACTTGGAGAGCAATACTCTGCAGGAATATGGTCAGACTAACACAACTTGAGGCAGCTCAATCTCCACTGTAGCAGATCTTGGAATGTGGCAGCTGGAAAACCGCAGTAGGTCCATGGGCGGATTTAAAGGGGGGGGCGAATGGGCGATCGCCCCTCCTAGACTGCCGCCAGTCCTTTCACTGATGGGTGGACGTAGGGATGGCCATTGTTGCCATTGCCATCGATGGTTGCCATCGATGGCAATTCTGCAACAGGCCATCGATAGTGCTAAACTATGCAATGGATGACCATCGATATTTTTACATATCGATGGTCATCCATTGTGTTTGATTGATTGGCCTGTGGGCCAATGAAAACACGGGGGCGGGGCTTCGCGGGTGTCAGGGGGCGGAGCTATGCTCCGTGTCCCGGCACTTTGAAAAGGAAAAACCATCTGGTTCTCCCCCATCAATGGCAAAAGTATTCGACATCGGCCATGAACTATCGATGATTTTGAATCATTGATGGTCGATGGCCATCCCTAGGTGGACGGTTGACGGAGGTGGCTGTGAAATGCAGCCGGGGCGGGACAGGAGCACACACACCGGCTGCTGTGTGCTGACTTCCTCATAGCGTGACAGTGGTCACCGCTATGAGGAAGTCAGCACACAGCCACCGCTCTGACCGCACTGTCTGTCTGCTTGCGGTCATCATGATCTGACTCTACTCCACCCGGGGTGCTGGCTGAGGAGGCAGTAAGTTGGGCAAGGGCAGGAAGGGGTGCATATTTGGCACGCTGCTGTCTTGTTCCACAAGGATGGAGGGAGGAGGGCTGCCATCCAGATTTCAGTAAGGAAAAAGAAGTTGCTGCTGTGTATTCTCAGCAGGAGGGGGTGAGATACAGAGGAAAGTTATAGTCTGCTTCATTTACAGCAAGACTCCTATCTATAAAAGGTCCTCTGCTGCAAAGGGGTTAATTCTGCATCGTGATCACACAATTATGTTATGTATATAATTATGTTGCTGGACAATTTGTTAATAGGGGATGGGACAGGGAAGGGGAGGAGTTGAGATTGGGAAGGGGAGGAGTTGAGATTGGGAAGGGGAGGAGTTGGGACTGGGAAGGGGAGGGGTTGGGACCGGAGAGGGGAGGGTCAAGATTAAGCAGTAAACCGCCTAGGGATGGCCATCGTTGCCATTGATGGCAATTCTGCAACTGGCCATCGATAGTGCTTAACTATGCAATGGATGACCATCGATATTTTTACATATCGATGGTCATCCATTGTATTTGATTGATTGGCCTGTGGGCCAATCAAAACACAGGGGGCGGGGCTTTGCAGGTGTCGGGGGTGGAGCTATGCTCCATGTCCCGGCACTTTGAAAAAAAAATCAAACTTCGTTTTGCTATTCCATAGATGGAGGTAAACCATCTGGTTCTCCCCCATCGATGGCAAAAGTACTCAACATCGACCATGAACCATCGATGATTTCGAATGGTCGATGGCATCTGTAAAACCGCCCCCCCCTAGAAGAAAGGTCTAGATCCGCCCCCTGAGTAGGTCTACAGCAGGCATGTCCAACGTTGGCCCTCCAGATGTTTTGAAACTACACATCCCAGCATGCTTTGCAATAGTTTTAGCATTCTCTAATAGCAAAACTGTGGCAAAGCATGCTGGGATGTGTAGTTTCATAACATCTGGAGGGCCAACGTTGGACATGCCTGGTCTACAGCATCCTCCACAAGTGTCTCCTTTTATGTAGTCTTGTGCTGCAGCTGATTTGCATCTTTGATATGACTGCCTTATTTCTGTGGCATAACTTTTCAGACTCTAAACAAAAACTCTATTCCTTAACAGCTTCCAAATTGTAGGTAGTATCGTGACTCATTTTTCACCTGCAGGAATCAACCAGTTCACCAATAGCTATCAGGAACCACTTGTAATAGCTAGGACCGGCCCCTTCGTGGAAAAACTAAGGATAGCCATACTAATGAAGTCCACGGAAGGAAAGCAAGATTGTACAGGGTCATTCTGGTATTGGATTTAATGTTTAACGGGTTGTGTCCTCTACAACAGCATTCCTAGTCCACATCACTTTCCAGTGGCCTCATTCACTTGGAATGGTCAGAAAGAGATAAAGGCAATCATTATGGATATATGTTGATATTTAACCTTCTGATCCCACTTCTTTCTTATTAATCTTTTCTATATCTGTGAATTCCTTCATCAGACGGTTCAGTCATCTTGATCTCAGCAGTGCCCTCAAGTATGGGTCATTCAGACGCACATCTCAAATACATCTTTAAGTGGGTGTAACTGGAAGGCCACTAAATGTTTGCAAAAATGATAAGGGTGCCAAGGGCATATAGAATGAATTGTGGACTATTTAGAGATGAGCATAGTCACAGATATGGATGATTTCAGATGGTTGCTTCAAATTTATGCTGACAAATATAACCATTGCTTTCTTAAGCACATGTATAGCTGCAACCAGTGCAAGCAGAGATATGCATTTATCTCTAAATCCCCAATGCATTTTGTGTCTATGGGTTGGAGTCTGACCTGATTGCACAGCTGTGAATTCGCAGGCTGGGATATATTGATAGACTTGGCATGCATACGGCCCATAGTACGTGGCTGGAAGTGTCAGGGAAAAGCAGGTGTGCCAATCTGACAGCTTCTATCGCAGCCACTGAGCAAGTTCTAGGCTCTGCACCAGAGGCGGATTGGGACTTGATTCCGGGAGGGGGGTGGGTGCGACCGTATGTAATGCAGGGGGGGGGGGTGGTATGCAATGCGGGGGGTGGCTCCCCTGCTTCTTCTTTCTGTGAGGTGCTGAGCAGCAGCTTGAAGGCCCTGGGAGGTGCTGTGTGCGCATGCACAGCAGCCTCCCGTGGCCATTTTGGATTTGGGCAAAGTGCTGCAGCCCCTTTTTAAAGAGTGGCCTTGTTTCCTGGTGGGCCAATCCGCCCCTGCTCTGCACAGATTGAACTCACTGGGGAAATCATTTGATGGTAAGCGGCTTGCAAATGGATTTGCTGGCGAATCCCCAATCCAGCTAATTTTCACAAGCCATGCTAAGCAATTTGCAGGCTTGCACGGGTTTGGATTTTACTCTGGCGTGGCGTTGTATACCTGATCACAGGGCCCTGAAAATTAGCAGCCCAGCGATCGGGTTTAAATCAAATTGTATTTTACATAATTATTCTTCCATTTAAAATAAGCACGTATGATTGTTTAATCGCTTTGTCTTTCCAGGCATAAGTATTGGGCAAACCAGTCAAGATACCAAGATTTGATCAACTCTTGCCACAAATGCCTTTTTAGTATGTACATATGTAGCACGTAGAGGCATATACTTGACAAATTGACATAAGCTTACCTAATAAGGCAAGCCTCAGACACAAAGTAACTGCTCTTGCATTGTATGCATATTTTCCCTTGTATAGAAGATGTCCACATATCTCCGGTGCACCCACCCCCCATCCAAAGCTTGATATCATCTGTGTGCTCTTGTGCCAACCTGCGCTTTATGCAAAACAAACACCACGAAACAGGCACATTTATGCTTCAGTACAAGTTTTCACATTGCGTAAAGCATTGACACCCTCGTAAAGTTTCCGTATTTCTCCCCTAGTCACAAGTAGAAATGTGTTCAAAATGCATGGGACTCTACTTGGACCATCAATGTGCAAACTTAGACTGTCAAGATCGGATATGCAAAAAGGCACCTGTCCAACCCAGCATCAGTCACTTATACAAAAATCCTCCACACCGTCCCTTCCAAAGCTACGGAAGTTACATCGCCACCATTTGCTCTCTATTCCTCTTGAGGGTCTCAGTATACACATTGGGGAGAAAATTATCCTGGACACTTCATTGATTTATCAAAAAATTGTTCTGAGAAAACGTGGGGGCTATTGTTATGAAAACAATGGCCTTTTCTTGTGGGTGTTACAAGAGCTAGGGTACCAGACGACTGTGCTATCAGCCAGAGCCAGGGACTCCGGTACCGTATGTACGGACCGCCACTTGACCACATGATACTGACCGTGGAGTTGGAGGGCAGAGGTGGCTCTGTGATGTTGGCTTCGGAGATGGAATTTTGGATCCCTTGCCCTTGGTGAAAGGATGGGAAGAGGAGCAGGACAACGGCGTTTTTCATTTATTGCTGGAAGGGGAAGAGTGGTGCTTGGAGAAGAAGGAGGACGACAAGTGGAGAAGTCTATATAAGTTCATCCTTGAAGAGAGGAAATTTGAGGATTTCAGGGATGTGAACGAATTTCACCAAACCTCACCAAGGGCTCTCTTTGTCTGCAAATCTCTCTGTACTTTACAACTACCACGGGTCAGACTGACCTACATGGGGCGCAGGTTGATCAGTACAGAGTATACCAAGGCCGGTGGGAGTGTGAAGACCACTCAAGAACTCACGGATGAGGAGATCCCTGAGTTGCTCAGTGAGAAGTTTGGGATTGTTCTGGGTACAACATTTGTACCAAAGGACGAGGTTTGGATTCCCTCTCCTGATGGAAAGTGAGGCCTCAGGAGATAAACAATAATCATATTAAATATCTAAAAAGGCATTTGTAATTTAGACCTTATTATATACTGACTTTATATGACTTGAATGTTTTTTTACTATTTGTCATTCTTCAAACTAATATGTAATATGAGCTATAAATAATTTTTCTGTGTTGTGTTGGATCTTACATTTTACTGCACAATATCTAGTAACATAAAATGGTCGAAATCAGAAATTGGTATTATTGTCATCATTATTTAGGTATAGCCTGGTGGGAATATGAATGTATGGTAAAGTGCATTACAATGTGGCATCATAATGGATATATTTCAATTGCTCCATCTAGTGTCCGCAGGTGCGCACTATACTTGAATTCCCCCATAAAGGTGAGGTACAACATTGGCCTTTTATTATATAGGATATATTAAACCTTTCAGGTCCATTGCCTAGTCTGGCTCAACAGCCCTAGCGCTAGTAGCAGATCCAGTGGTTGAGCCACTTTAAAATAAGAACATTAACATCGTTCAACATTTAATGTAGACCATTTTTTTCCACTACAATTAATTTAAACCACACTGTTTGAATTGCAAAAAAAATAAATAAAAAAATTGGATTGCAAAGGGTTAATACTTTTTTTTGGGGGGGGGCAGCCACCTTTCGCAAGGTGGGGTTTGGTGGACTCGCAAGGCTGATCAATCAACCAGAATAAACCCAAAGTATTATTACCGTAGTCTGCGCTGCATAAATTAATAACAATGGGGTTTCTTAAAATGTCATTGACTTTATTCCGTCCAGGTAAATGTGGCTTTGTTGCTGTAGATATTTGTAGGGCTCATAGACAAAGTTTATAAGGGTACGTATGTACCACCTAGTGGTGATAACTGGGTACAACACATGTAACTTTTTCAGGGAAGGTGGAACCTCCCCCTCCTCTACTTAGGTCAGGGTTCCATAGAAGTTGCACTCCATAACCTGGGGAAGTTCAGGTGTAGAAATACTCACATGGGTCTGGTTGTACTTTGCCCTGTACATACTGTAATGTACATGTCACAAACAACCACGTCGTGTTCTCCAGATAAGATGAACTATGATTTCCAGTATGTACTGGCTGACTGGGCTTGTCGTACATTGCAGCTGGGGAATGAATGGTTTCCTGAGCTGGCGATACACCGGCATATACGGGTAATATGCATAAATATATGTGAGTGTTAAATGCTCTAATTTCCTTATCCACGTGGATGGTATCTGTCGACACACACGGAAACTGTTCTGCAATAGTCTAAATAATTGCAATTGGCTAATATTTTTGTTCGATCAAGGTGAGCGTCGGGGAATGGCATGCAGTCACCATGACAACAATCAAAATATTACTATAAGAAAATTGATATGGAGCATGTTAGAATGTTCACAATGTCGACGTGTGACAAGTTGACATTCAGGTTAAAGACAATATTAAGGTTAGTCTGCAGGAAGGGATAGTTAGGCTGCAAGAGGGGAGGGTTAGGCTGCCTACATTAGGGAAGGGCTAGGCTGCAGGGCTGCTGGATTAGCTTGCCGCCCACAGTTGTAGTTCCTTTTACACTATACCCACAGTTGTGCCCCTTTCAAATTTTCCCCACAGTTGAAGTTCCCCTTACACCTTATGCCCACAGGTGTAGTTCCTCCTACACTATGCCAACAGTTTAGTTCCTCTTACACAATATTCCCACAGTTGCCTTGCCCCTTACATATTATGCCCACAATTGTAGCCCCCCTTACACATTAAGCCCATAGTTGTAGAGCCATTTACACATTATGCCAACAGTTGTAGTGCCCCTTACACATTATGCACATAGTCGTAGTTCCTGTTACACATTATGCCCACAGTTCCCTTGCCCCTTACATATTATACCCACAGTTGTAGTTCCCTTAACACTATACCCACAGTTGTAATTCCTCTTACACATTATGCCCATAGTTGTAGTTCCCCTTACACATTATGTCCACAATTGTCTTGCCCCTTACATATTATGTCAACAGTTGTAGTTCCCCTTACACACTATACCTACAGTTGTAGCCCCCCTTACACATTAAGCCCATAGTTGTAATTCCTCTTACACATTATGCCCACAGTTGTAGTTCTGCTTACACATTATGCCCATAGTTGTGGCTCCTCTTACACAATATGCCCACAGTTGTTAGGCCCATTACACTTTATGCCTACAGTTGTGCCCATTACACATTATGCAAGCAATAGCTGCTGGGAGATTTAGATTAGTTTCTTCTCTGTCCTGTGTAGTGCAGAGCTGGACATTGTTGCCAATAAAACTTCTTACTGTTTGAATGGGTGCCGGATGATGGCGGGATTCTGATTTCCAGTGCTTCCGACAGGGAGGATCCCAACTCACAGGGCCTATTCTCCCTTGTGGGGGTCCACGACCCCCATAGAGGGAGAATAGAACCTGTGGTGAGCATAGCAAGCCACCGAGCCTGCAGCGTGCCCGCAAGGAGCTACTTTGCACTCACCCCCCTGTTGGAGCACCGGCAGTCAGGATCCCGACGTCGGGATACTGACTGTCGGGATCCCCCCTGTCGGAGCGCCATACCACACCCGTTTGAATCTGGTGCAGCCGAGCGAGAACACCCTCCTTTAATACGGTGCCCTATGTCTAAATCCAGCCCTGTATACGCTGACAATATTACTATGGTAGTAAGCTATATAAAAAGGAGAAATAAAAGTCTACAGGTCCCAAAGTGCACATAAAGGTGCAGACCTGTTGTCTGTGGAAGCTGGTGTCATTTCCAGAGTCACTAGGATC
This sequence comes from Crinia signifera, assembly GCF_055691185.1. Lineage (NCBI taxonomy): Eukaryota > Metazoa > Chordata > Amphibia > Anura > Myobatrachidae > Crinia > Crinia signifera. Next base: position 17,710,184 of record NC_139223.1, read on the forward strand.
CAGCATGCAGTGGGGTTGCCACATGATCAGATGATTTTTGATAACGCTCATTCCAGCAGCACTTCCAGCCCAGATGGAAGGGTTATGCTGGCGGTATGGCTTTGCATGAGTTCCAAGCGAGCAACAAGGGAAAGTCCTTGTGACTCAGGTCCCCTGACACATTTTTCCTGTGTGGGAAGGAACATTAACTTTTTGTGCTGCAGGACCCCTGCTGGCCTACTGTGCATTGTCAAGTGGCCGTAACCGGGGAAGGATCCTACAGATCCATTTCTTCTAAATTATGCAATCTGTAGCCCATAGGAATTGGCATATTCAAGCCTCCTGAGAGATTTAGCCAACATCTCACTGATCTAAGCATACGGATAACTGTTACAAGCCACCTCTGGCGGGTCTGTGTAACTGCAGCCTGACTCCTGGATGTGGATAAAAGAGGGTGGGAAAGACCTGTTAGGTATAATCAGTGTATATAGTTTAGGACAATAATTCTTGCTAGGCTCCAAATAAGAACAATACAAAGAGAAAGAGCAATTTACACTGCGCTGCTGAATATTCAGTAATTGAATATATTTAGACCACAATGATCCGGGACACGCTTTAAAATATCAATACATTTTATGTAAATTCATAGACATTGACAAGTAATTAAAAACAATTGTAGGAGGGTATAAAAACAGAAATGGAAAGCTAATAAAACATTTATACTGTAGCCTGAGTTAATAAGCCTATAATGAAACAATGTATCCTGGCGTCCCAGCGATGAAGTCAGATGATGGGCTCCAGGAAATAAATGAGACTCCGTTGGAATGAGGCCAGTAGGTGCAGCAAGGTTTAGTGAGGGATATTCAGCGTTTGTTAGAAAAGCTTTTGAGGTTAGTCATCAACTGCAGCAATCAAATTAGCGTGTGAGCTGACACGCATTAGAGTCCAGTTGTCAGTTCGGTAGGAAGCAGTCATATGCAATAAAAAGCAGCATGCATGAATAATCAGGGGTAGAGGGCTCAGTGTAGCCTGAAACGCGTTGGTGGGTGGAGGAAGACACCTGGATGTTTTTGGTGAGCTTGCTGGAAGTCATCTGCAGTTTTTGGGGAAGCTCTTCCATCCGGATAGGAAGGCACCCTGGAAATATCCCAAACATCTGGTGTCACGTTTTCAGTTTTTATCTGTATTTTTTAATGTGATTTTATGGACTATTGCGTATGGAAAATAAAAAAAATTTTGTTGTCTATATGGAAGATTGGACTGGATCTCTCTTTAATATCAACAACTGAGAGTCGATCCGGAAAAATAAACCATTCAAGGAACATAGGGAATTGGCAAGTTTTTGAAGATTGAAAAGAAACCTTTATATGTACATAGGGCGTGAGTAACAGGTCAGTGTGCTTATGCCCCACATACCACTTGTACCGTCTCTATGTGAACACTGAAGACTGAGGTCCTGGATAAATAGAAGAAAGGACAAAGAAACCCCTATATGAACATACGGCTTTAATTCCAGGTCAGTCAGCAGTGTTCAGATAAAACGACTAGACGGAAGGAAAAGTCCCACAGAGGAGTCCATTAAGTGTTGGGGACCCTTGGCTTCAAACGAGTTCAACACATCGGGGACACAGCGCCAATGACCACCTCTTTCTTTGTATTGTTGTATGTAGATTGGTAGTCTATTGGATGTTTAAGGTGCAGTCAATATTCATATATTTCTTTGTTGCATTTCTGCAGCCTGTGTTTGTCCCACTGTACCTTACTCTGTAGGAGCCCTGACAGGCTCAGCGCTGCCTCTGATTAAAAACCCTCCCATGACAAGGCAGCTGCTGCTGCCATCCTTCATGGGCCTGAGAAGCATATGATGAGCTCCACCAAGCAAAGCTCAGCACAAGCCTCTCCGCCTCTGACCTCTTGTGTGCAAAGTCTTATGGGACTTAGTCAACTCCCAGTAATGCACTGCACATTGGTGTAGTCAGTGTGCCTTGACTCCTGATGCTCAGCACCATTAATCATTGTCACAATGGCAGATAGGTGAAGCTGCATCACTACCCCACTCCCATACACAAAACCATTAGCTACATACATACCACAGGGGGGCCCAGGGGTACTGACCCCGTGCCCCCACTTAAATCCGGCCCTGGCTGTGGGCATTATGTGTAAGGGGTTGTACTACTATGGACATTGTGTATAAGCAATGCTACTATGTTGTACAGAGTACTGTACTGCACTACTGTGCAGCATAACATGTTGTACAGAGTACTGTACTGCCCTACTGTGCAGCACAACATGAAAAGTGAGTAAGGGGATTTACATGTGGTGTAATGTGAATGTGATTGTGCTACTGTGTGAAATTATAGAAATTCGGGTACAATTGTATGACCACAGTCCCTTCATAAAACTTATAGTTTGCAGGGGGTGCCAGAAGTCCTGGCACTGGCCCAAGTTCACCTAATTTGGGGGGGCGATGGCAGGGGAAATGAGTTCCACCACCTCTCCATGACCACTTTAAGCCCTGTGTAAACGTGTATGTAACCAGGCTCAGCCAATAAGTGACCTTGATGAGTTAAATACTTTACAAGATAACTTCCAGGTGGAATCTGCAACCTCAGGTTCACAGGGTCCAGTGACTGCAGCGCACAGCACACACTCTGTAATCGGGAAGGTGAGTTAAGATCATTGTCTGCTATTATATAGAAAATACATATTACACTTACATACTGTGGATCTTTCTTCGAAATGTCCAGCAGAACAAGGACATTGGATATTGTACAGACAGAACCTTTTCACCCTATATACCGACAGTTACTCGCAGCAGAAGGAGTCATTATTCAGCAAGATTGTTATGTGGCAACAGCCAGGGCCACCATCAGGGTGGGACAGATGGGAATATACTCAAGCAGAGAGAAAGGTCCTGCCTGCCTCTAGTCCCCTCTGCTGCTGGCTCCATTCACCTCTGCTGCCCATGACATCAATGGGATTACATTTTTCTTTTCTTTTTTTGTCCCGTGTACGTGATGTCACACATCTTGCTGCACTGGTGAAACAGAAGAGTCACAGCAAGTGAGGAGCTGCAAGAAAATAAATAAATGGTGTGTCATATGGGGGCTGGCTGGCTGTAGAGAGGAGTGGCAATGCAGAGATGGTAAGAAAGACAGGGGGCAGGAGAGACAGAAGGGTAAGATGGAAGGGGAGCTACCAAGATACAATGGAACGTTGGCTGGGAAAAAATAAGGGTGGGGATAGCTTTTGAGACAGAAGTAGGCAGTGCCAGATTAAGGTGTAAATGGGCCAGGAGCTGAAAATTATCAAGGGCCTATTATGCGCAATAATAGGGGTTGTGGCCAGCACCTAATAATGTAGGGGGCGTGACCAGTGTTCTGGGTGGGTGGTCTGCTCATGGGTGTGTCTCTATTTGTGTAAATACTTGTGGTACTTGTGTAATAGCACGGCGCCCGTTACGTAGTTAGCATAGCGTCCCTGTCAGAATCAGCGTAGTGTTCGCGCACCCAGTGTAGTTAGCGTAGTCAGTCAGAAGGAGCGTAGTGTTCCCGCGGCCTCTTAGTGTAGTTAGTGTAGTCAGCATCCCTGTCACAGCGTAGTGTTCTCGCGGCCAGCGTAGTCAGTGTCCCTGTAGTATTTCCGCAGCCAGCATAGTCAGCGTCCCTGTCAGATTCAGCGTATATTATTCACTAAAATCCAGTTACCAGTGAACACATGTTGTCATTACTGTCTCAGATGTATGATATGGCAGGTGTGAATGTGTTCCTGAAACACCCACACTATCCACGCCAGCCCGAAGCGTGGCAAGTGCACGCGTTACCTCCCGACCTTTTCATACCCCCACTATCCACATCGGTGTGGAGCTGATTTTATAAAGCGTTTATATTAACAAGCCACCGAGCCCGAAGCGTGGAGAGTGGACGTGGATTACATGTAAAGTAATCCACTGTGCTCGCCACAATTCGGGCTCGGTGGCTCGCTGCGCTCGCCACACTTTATAGAGTCAACTCCACGCCGACGTGGATAGTGGGGGTATGTCGGGGTAAAATGTCGGGAGGACGCGTAACGCATCCCCTCGCGGGGCTCGCTGCACTTGCCACGCTTCGGGCTGGCGTGGATAGTGGGGGATTCAAATGGAGGCCTTTGCCAGTATGTAAGATGGAGCACTGGCAAATGCCTCCTTTATTGTGCATGAGACGCACTTTCGGCCGCACCCACCTTTGTGCAGGAAACGCACACGCTACCAAACCCCCAACCCTGTCGGGGTTGCTGTACCCTGCCGCAATACTTACTGCGACGCTCAAGCGTCTCAGATGCTCCTGCGTCTCAGATAGATGGAGCGCCTCTCATACAGCGCCGGCGGAAAGGGGATAATGCGGGCGCCGGCGCTGTATGAGAGGCGCTCACTAGGCTTGCCCGGGGCCCCGGGGACAGAGCAGCAGCTCCCGGGGACAGTACGGTGACTAGATGCCTTACGGGGACACTACGCTGACTATGCGAGGCAGCTGTTGGGCTACCCTGACACGTTATCTTAGCCTACACTGAAAACGTAGCGTAGTCGGGCGCCGTGATAATACACAAGTACCATACTTTCAACTAATTATACAGTATATATGTATATATATATATATTTATTTATATATATATATATATATATAATATATATAGCAGGTTTTTGCAGGTTAGGCACTCCTAAATGTTCAAGAAATAACTGAGCTGGTGCAGGGCACATAGGTACATGAACAAAAGCACTTACCCCCTCTGTGTAGAAGGAATTGAAGCCAGTACTCAGCGATGTAAGTGAAAAAACAAAATAGCTTTTATTGCAAACACATCATTGCAAAAAATGACAGCTGTAGAGACCTGACAGCCATTTCAACTGCTCCCACCTCTGATGAAAACTGCCTGGGAGCAGTTGAAATGGCTGTCAGGTCTCTACAGCTGTCATTTTTTGCAATGATGTGTTTGCAATAAAAGCTATTTTGTTTTTTCACTTACATCGCTGAGTGCTGGCTTCAATTCCTTCTACACAGAGGGGGTAAGTGTTTTTTTTATTATTTTTTTTTATTATATATATATATATATATATATATATATATAGTCCAGCACAGCCACTCGTCCCAATATTCCTTAGCGTGTGCCCGCACAGTGCCACAGCATACAAACAATCAGAAAGAATGCAGCACTCCAGCAATAATATTCAGCAAAATCTTTAGTGAGCAAAAAGGTGATACAGCAACGTTTCAACACGGCAGTGTCGTCATAATATATATATAAAATGTGTGTGTGTGTGTGTGTGTTGGAAAAGGCAGGGGGCTGGCATAGAAAAAATGCAAAGGGTTTAGTACAGGGTGGAAAATGGCAAAAAGGTTGGCATATGCAAGGGCCTGGCACAGAAAAGAGGGAAAACAGAATATACTTACCTTCCAGCAGCGGCTGTAGACTTTAGGCTTCAGTGCCGACCATGTATCGCCAGCACTGAGAGAATCGGACAATATATATGCACGGCCTCCAGTCAAAGAGTGCAGTGGCATAAAATATAACATATATGTAAATATAATACATACAAACACAAATATACATATATACATACACACACACACACACACACAATATCTTCCCTGGCAAAATCGGTGTCCCAAATCTGGGTTACCCCCTTAAGGGGGGGGGGGGTGAGTCCATTCTATACGGTCGCACGAAAGCAGGCCTCACATATAAGGCTTCAAATTTAAGCAAAGTGCTGGTGCAGTTTAATGCATATATATATATATATATATATATATAATTACAAATTTCGACACTCACACTCACAGGATGCAGGTAGATATATTGCCGGGTGCCCTCCAAAGGTGCACCCGCAGGAGCAGGATGCCGATGTCCTAAGATACTTGTTGAGTGAGGCGGCACTCCAGTCATAAAAAGAATACTGAAAGCCAAAACTTGGTAGACAACATTTCAGCACCTTTTATGTGGTCACCTAAGCGTTCACAAATTAAGGGGGCGCAGCCCCTTACGCCGGTGTGAAGAGCGCCCGTAGTGCGCGATGAATCACCTAGTATACAAATCATGCAACACAATAGTAACCCCCTTATACTGTACTTGCCTCTCACATATTATGCCACATGGAATGAGCCAAAATTCACACTATGGCACACGGATTGAGTCAAAATTCACGTTATGCCACACAGATTAAGGCCACGTGGATTGAGCCAAAATACACACTATACCAAATGGATTGAGCCAAAATTCACAATATGCTTCACAAACAGGGACTTTACGCCATAATGCCCATTACATGTTAAACCACACACCATCATTTCCATTATGTATTATGTCAAACACCATAATGCCTAAAACATTATGCTACATAATTGCTGTTTACTTACATGCTCATTGCCAGGGGTTCCATGCTCGTTGCCATGTGGGATTACATGCTCATTTCCAAGGGGGAATACATGCTTGCAGTAACTGGGGGACAGCTGCCGGGCAGAAGTGACAGCCATTGACAGCCAGGCAGAGAGTGGGGGGTTGCCTGGCTGTATTCAGAGCACTGCAGGTCCCAGCTACTTAAAATAATACCCCTTTCACACCAGAAAATGCAGGGATTTACCTGGGAATATGGTCCCAGGATTATGCAGGGACATTCCGGGCTGGCCCCTTTTACACCAACCGAGTCCCTGCATAATCTGGCCCTGCCCATTCCTCCCATGCAACCACACATGGAAAGGCATTTTAAAAGCATACGATACATTGCCAGTAGATGTGCTCAGAATATGGTGTAAAATGCAGACTACAAACTTATTATATATTATGTTTCAGGACATTTACGTGATGGATTTGAACCTCTATCTCCAGCGGATTGGAATTTCAGAACCGATATCAAAATCCTCCTCACCGTCCCTTTTAACACTACGGAAGTTACATCGCCAACACCTTCTCTCGATACCTTTTGAGGGCCTCAGTATACACATTGGGGAGAAAATTATCCTGGACACTTTATGGATTTATCAAAAAATTGTTTTGAGAAACCGTGGTGGCTATTGTTATGAGAACAATGGTCTTTTCTTGTGGGTGTTACAGGAACTGGGGTACCAGCCACTGGTGCTATCAGCCAGATTCAGAGACACGGTCACAGGTATGTACGGACCGCCATTTGACCACATGCTACTGACCGTGGAGTTGGAGGGCAGGCGGTGGCTTTGTGACGTTGGCTGCGGTGATGGAATTCTGGATCCATTGCCCTTGGAGGCAGGGTGGGAAGAGGAGCAGGACAATGGCGTGTTTCACTTACTGCAGGAAGGGGAGGAGTGGTACTTGGAGAAGAAGGAGGACGACAAGTGGAGGACGATGATCAAGTTCACCCTTGAAGAGAGGAAGTTTGAGGACTTCAGGGAAATGTCTGAATTTCACCAAACCTCACCTAGGTCTAACTTTGTCTGCAAGACTATCTGTTCCCAAACTTTACTAGGCAGGAGACTGACCTACATGGGGCGCAGGTTGATCAGCACACAGTATACCAAGGGTGGTGGGAGTGTGAAGACCACTAAAGAACTCACCGATGAGGAGATCCCTGATGTGCTCAGAGAGAAGTTTGGGATCGTGCTCAATGCAACATTTGTCCCAAAGTACGAGGTGTGGATTCCTTCCCCTGATGGAAAGTGAGGCCTCAGGCGATAAACACAGTTTACCATATTAAGGAAATAAAAAGGCATTTGGGTACTTATGTAGTATCTGGGCGTCCAAATTTGTGATTGTATGCCTTACCTTAAGGCATACAATCAGATGCGATGCGATGCGATTCGATTTTGCATAGGATTCAATGTTAAGAAGGTCCTGTTCATTTCCCCACTATCCAAGTGGGCATAGAGTTGATTTTATATAGGGTGGCGAGCGCAGCGAGCCACCGAGCCCGAAGCGTGGCAAGCAAAGCGAGCCCCGCGAGGGGACGCATATTTCTTAAAAAGTATTCTGTGTCCGCTCGCCACGCTTCGGGCTCGGTGGCTCGCTACGCTCGCCACAGGTTTATATCCAACTCCATGCCCACTTGGATAGTGGGGAAAGGAAAAGGACCCCTTTTTCCCATTGAATTCTATGTTAAAATGGACTCAGACCATTTTAACATTGAATCCTATGGAAAAATCTTGACCATCGCATCGCATACGATTTGGTCGCATGCGATGCGATGCGATCCGATCCGATTTCTAAATCGGACGCCCAGATACTACATAAGTACCGGCATTTGTAACTTAGTCTACAGAATAACTACACCAAGTTTAATGGTATTTGCCACTTGTCCTATTTCTGACTATTTAGCAATATGATATATAAATCCCTTTATTGTGCAGTGTTAGATCATTTTAAGGCTCTGACTAATAAAATCTCTCAGGGGTTATACAGGTTGAAGGCCTAGGGCTAAATCCAATTATTTCTGGTCACAGAGCTGGCAGCCGCCAAACATAAAATATTTATTATTTATTTACAGTGTCTTATATAGCGCAGCAGATTCCGTTACAGTGTCTTATATAGCGCGGCAGATTCCGTTACAGCGTCTTATATAGTGCAGCAGATTCCGTTACAGTGTCTTATATAGCGCAGCAGATTCCTTTACAGTATCTTATATAGCGCGGCAGATTCCTTTACAGTGTATTATATAGCGCAGCAGATTCCGTTACAGCACCTTATATAGCGCAGCAGATTCCGTTACAGCGTCTTATATAGCGCAGCAGATTCCGTTAGTGTCTTATATAGCGCAGCAGATTCCGTTACAGTGTCTTATATAGCGCAGCAGATTCCGTTACAGTGTCTTATATAGCGCAGCAGATTCCGTTACAGTGTCTTATATAGCGCAGCAGATTCCGTTACAGTGTCTTATATAGCGCAGCAGATTCCGTTACAGTGTCTTATATAGCGCAGCAGATTCCGTTACAGTGTCTTATATAGCGCAGCAGATTCCGTTACAGTGTCTTATATAGCGCAGCAGATTCCGTTACAGTGTCTTATATAGCGCAGCAGATTCCGTTACAGTGTCTAATATAGAGCAGCAGATTCCGTTACAGTGTCTTATATAGCGCAGCAGATTCCGTTACAGCGTCTTATATAGCGCAGCAGATTCCGTTACAGTGTCTTATATAGTGCAGCAGATTCCATTACAGTGTCATATATAGCGCAGCAGATTCTGTTACAGTTTCTTATATAGCGCAACAGATTCCGTTACAGCATCTTATATAGCGCAGCAGATTCCGTTACAGTGTCTTATTTAGCGCAGCAGATTCCGTTACAGTGTCTTATATAGCGCAGCAGATTCCGTTACAGTGTCTTATATAGCGCAGCAGATTCCGTTACAGTTTCTTATATAGCGGTAGCAGATTCCGTTACAGTGTCTTATATAGCGGCAGCAGATTCCGTTACAGTTTCTTATATAGTGGCAGCAGATTCCGTTACAGTGTCTTATATAGCGCAGCAGATTCCGTTACAGTTTGTTATATAGCGCAGCAGATTCCGTTACAGGGTCTTATATAGCGCAGCAGATTCCGTTACAGTGTCTTATATAGCGCAGCAGATTCCGTTACAGTGTCTTATATAGCGCAGCAGATTCCGTTACAGCACCTTATATAGCGCAGCAGATTCCATTACAGCGTCTTATATAGCGGCAGCAGATTCCGTTACAGTGTCTTATATAGCGGCAGCAGATTCCGTTACAGTGTCTTATATAGCGGCAGCAGATTCCGTTACAGTGTCTTATATAGCGGCAGCAGATTTCTTTACAGTTTCTTATATATAGTGGCAGCAGATTTCGTTACAGTGTCTTATATAGCGCTGCAGATTCCATTACAGTGTCTTATATAGCGCAGCAGATTCCATTACAGTTTCTTATATAGCGCAGCAGATTCCCGTTGCGCTTTACAATTGGAAACAACATTGATTAAACAAACTGGGTAGATACAAACTGACATGGAGGTAGGAGGGCCCTGCTCGCAAGCTTACAATCTATAGGGATAATAGGAGGGATACATAAGGATAGAATTCCATAGCAAGGCAGTCCCACCAGGTTACAAGACAGTCCTGATGGGATGCAATTAGATATACTGTAAATGCTACTGTAGGTTGTGTGGGGGTCCTGAATATAATATGCTTGCCTGAAGAGGTGAGTTTTCAGGGAACGCTTGAAAGTTTGGAGGCTAGAGGAGAGTCTTAGTGTGCGTGGGAGGGCATTCCATAAGGTGGGTGTGGGTGCTGCCCAACAAAAATCCTGCAAGTGTAAGTGGGAGCGAGTAATGAGTGTGGATGAGAGATGAAGATCTTGTGCAGAGCGGAGAGGTCGGGTGGGGATATATTTTGAGATAAGCAAAGAGATAGAAGTCGGTGTAGTCAGAGTGATGGCTTTATATGTAAGTAGAAGTATTTTATATTGAATGCGGTAAGATACAGGCAACCAATGGGGGGACTGGCGGAGCGGATCAGCAGACGATGAGCGTCTAGCCAGGAAGATCAGCCTCGCAGCTGCATTCACAATGTATTGTAGCAGTGAGAGTCTTTTCTTAGGAAGACCGGTAAGGAGAACATTGCAATAATCAATGCGTAATATAATGAGTGCATGGATTAGAGGTTTTGCAGTGTCTTGTGTAAGGTACAGACAAATTTTGGATATGTTTTTTAGGTGCATGTAACATGATTTGGAGACAGATTGAATGTGAGGAATGAAGGACAGTTCAGAGTCGAGGATGACCCCTAGGCAGCGAGCTTGTGGAATAGGATTAATTGTTGTGTTCTCCACAGTGATAGAGATATCATGTTAAAAATATGTGGACAAACATGTGCAGCCCTGTCTCTAATACCATAACCTACCTTATTTATGAAAGGGAAGCATAACTAAATTACTTTAATACATATTGCTGAAATCCTCCATAATAATACTTTTGCCCCAGAGGTGCCATGGATAAAAATGCTGATTCTGTAGGCCACCCTGCTTTAGGAAAGTTTGGGAACCTCTGAGTCAAGCTGGCCATACATCTACAGATTTATTGCCCAATCTGCTTGGTAGGAACAAACACCTGGTAATGGATGAGAGCAAATGACAGTTGACCATTTGCTTTGAAATGCTGAAAAACTGCCGAAAACTGTCACTCAGGTACAGATGGAGCCATCCGCATTTAGCACTTTAATAGGATTCAGGGGCAGATTTATTTAGCTTGGTGAAGTGATAAAGTGTCTGGTTTTTATCACCGGCCAATCAGCTACTAACAGTGAAGTTACAGGCTTGGTTTGAAAAATGACAGGTAGGAGCTGATTAGCCAGTGATAAAAATAAGACACTTTATCACTTCACCAATCTTAATAAATCTGCCCCTAATTGAGTAATGGGATTACTCTGCTAATCCCCTACTGAATTGTTCTATGTATTGTATTGCAGCTGAGAACAATAGAACTTGGTGAGCCATGGCTCACCAAAGCTATCCAGAGATGGCTAGATGAGGATGGCTCCATTTTTACTACCAGGTTTTTGTTCCAACCAGCCAGATCTGACAATCGATCTGTAGTTGTATGGCCAGCTTTACGTGATAGAACCGCCTGATTGGAGTAGGAGTGACACAATCGTTTATGCAAAGGCTAACTTCTCCTCACCTCTATAAGGTGAAGTACCACCAGTGATCATTAGAAACAACTTGACGGAACAAATTACTACTTGGTGTGCTAAAAGATGTCATAACAGAAAGTGAAAGAAATTTTGGCAGGGACACTGATCGGTTTCAAACTTGCTAGATATAGGAGAGAGGGAGCTGTGAAGACAGAGGTTGGAGGTAGGAGCAGATTGGGACTGGGGGTGGAGAGTTCGTGATGAAATAAGCTATGCCACAATGCCAGCCTCCACCATTGACCACGCCCTTCCTGTTGGCCACACCTCATCAGTTTAACGGGACTCGGCAGAACTGTCGACAACCCTGATTGTTATAGCATGCAGGGTAAATACTGTCTGCTTCTGCATGTAGCCACAATTACAGGACAGTGGTATTTTCACACAGTAATTAACAACTCAGCTAGGACACCCTTTCCCAAATCTAAATTCCTCTGAAAATTTGTCATATATGCCCCCCTGCAGAGCAGCTTGAGTATTAAAAAAGTGCCAATTTCCGAATTTCTTTTGCTCTGCTTCCTGCTGTCAGCGCAGGAGTATTTTGTGTTCCCGGCTGTAACCGTGGTGGACCAGTGGAGGGCGCTGGATAGTTGAACGATGGAGGTCTGATGACGGACATAAACAGGGGGATCAGGGCACAGCAAACCAGAGTGTTGGCGGAGACCAGAAACAGGGGCGCGGAGTCTAACCTGCCAGCGGTATTCACCAGGGAGCCCCGCAAGGAGCTTTGGACTTAGCTGCGTCTGACAGGCAGGTCGCGGCCCCCTGCCCTGGTCCTCTGGATGCAGGCTGGGGTGATGACACTTGAACTTGGAGAGCTCAATGAGGGAAGTGCAATCTGGGAATTGCTGGGGATGTCGACGTGAGATGTCGACCGTGGTGTCGACAGATGAGGGAAGGCCCCGGGGTACTTGCTGGAAGTATAGGACAGATGATGTAGTCACTATGAGAGCAGCAGGGAGTAGTCAACCCCGGAGTCGACAGAGTCTGTCGGCAGTTTTCAGGACTAGATGGAAAAGTCACTGATGGGCTGAAAAGCCAAATGATGTTTGCACCGGCTACTCTACTGCAGGGATGGAATCGCAGGAGTCTTCTGGAGGTGGTAAGAACCAGGTAGGTATCGTAGGTGCAGGTGAACGCTGGAGTTTGAGACACAGGGAAGCCTGGAGATCTCGGAGTCTTGGGAACCTCTCTGACACAGGAAACACTGGGAACAGATTAGCAATTGTTCAAGACAAGGAGGACTCTGGGAAGCTGGCTTATATTCCTCCAGGTGATTGCTGATTGTCTGCAGCAGCAGACAGAACCAGGAAGTATGCCTTGAGTTACCTGGAATCATGTGACTGGTGCTGAACTCAGGGAGCTTCACTGGTGTTTTAATCACTGAGAATGCAGAGCAGCTGCAACAGCAGCAGCTAGGAAACAAACAGGCATGGAAACCTCAGGAAATAACTGTGAACCAAGTCAGGTTCATGACAGTACCCCCCCCTTTAAGGGGTGGACTCCGAACACCCCAATGAATTTGGTAGGAGAGCTAAGAACTCCCAAGTGAGTTTTTCACAGACCTTCTAAGTCTCCATCTTCGGAACAGGTGGACCATCCATCAATGCTGGAAACTGAATGTATTGGGGCATCTTCCTGGAGAAAAACATGGTCGTGGAGAATAGGGCCTCCCTGGAAAGAAATTTTATGCTGTATACACTCTGGACAGGATGTAACACATTCTTTGATATCTTCTCTGATCTGTGGCCATCCATCGGAGCGTTGCAGAGTCTCGAGGGTGTTTTGGGCACCGGGACGCCCGGGGAACAAAGATTTATGAACCCCTGACAACTGTCTTGGGCGGAGCTCAGGGGGCACAAATGTCTTACCAGAAGGAGGTGTAGGAGATACTTGCGTAGGAGCAAATGCGATGGAATCAGGAATGGGGTAGTCTTCCTTCATGGAGCAAGATAGGACATCAGTTTTTACACTCAGAGTACCAGAACGGCACATAATCCTATCATAGTGCTTGTTTTGTCTGAGCTGACGTGGAACCTCTTTTACTGGAGAGCGATGGGATTCTACGTCTCTGGAATCAATACAAGATCGGAGACCACCTTTTTTCTTTGCAGGGCAAACACCTATACCAGCAGGAGGATTAGAAGGTCGGACGAATCTCTTTTGAAGATTCTTTCTATTACCAGATGGCATGGCCTGATTCTTAGGGACCGATACCGGGTAGGTACGGCCTTTAGGAGGAATTTTCCCTGGGCGCAAATTGATGGAGCAATCCCACTCCTGAGGTGGTGGCAGGCAGGGGCTGGCTGGCAACTTTTAGCCTAGGGGGCAAGTCCAGAGCACTGGCCCATAATCAGCCAAGTCACCGTCGGAAGGAATGCTTTTGCGCGCCGTAGGCGCGCCGAAAAATTAGGGGCGTGGCCTATCATAAGGGGCGTTGCCTGTACCATGATTGTATTGTGTACCTGCAGATTGCACATTTTAGCGAACCTTGTAATACCCATTACACATAAAGCCACATGCCGTAATGCCAATTACACATTATGCTGAACACCATGATGCCAGTTACACATTACACCCAACACTGCGATGCTAATTACTCAATACACCGCACACTGTGATGCTAATTACACATTATGCTGCACACCTTGATGCCCATTACACCCCATACTGTGATGGCAATTACCCAATGCTCCCCACACCGTAATGTCCATTACGCCCCATACCATGATGCCCATTACACCGCACAATGTGATGTCCACAGTGCCAGATATGCCCCCACAGTGCAAGATATTCCGCCACAGTACCAAATACACATATGCCCCCACAGTGCCAGACACAAATGCCGCCACAGTGCCAGATATTCTGCCACAGTGCCAAATACGCATATTCCTCCACAGTGCCAGATATGCCCCCAGAGTGCCAGAGACACATATGCCCCCACAGTGCCAGAGACACATATGCCCCCACAGTGCCAGAGACACATATTCCCCCACAGTGCCAAAGACACATATGCCCCCACAGTGCCAGATATGCCCCCACAGTGCCAGAGACACATATGCCCCCACAGTGCCAGAGACACATATGCCCCCTCAGTGCCAGAGACACATATTCCCCCACAGTGCCAAAGACACATATGCCCCCACAGTGCCAGATATGCCCCCACAGTGCCAGAGACACATATGCCCCCACAGTGCCAAATACACATATGCCCCCACAGTGCCAGACACATATGCCCCCACAGTGCCAGATACACATATGTCCCCACAGTGCCAGATACACATATGCCCCCACAGTGCCAGATACACATATGCCCCCACAGTGCCAGATATGCCCCCACAGTGCCAAATACACATATGCCCCACAGTGCCAGATACACATATGCCCCCACAGTGCCAAATACACATATGCCCCCACAGTGCCAGATACACATATGCCCCCACAGTGCCAAATACACATATGCCCCACTGTGCCAGATACACATATGCCCCCACAGTGCCAAATACATATATGCCCCCACAGTACCAGATATGCCCCCCACAGTGCCAGATACACATATGCCCCCACACAGTGCCAGATATGCCCCCACACAGTGCCAGATATGCCCCCACAGTGACAGAAACACATATGCTGGGGTGAGGGAGGGGGGGGGGGAAGAGCATGCACTGAGAACATGTCCTCAGTGCAGGGGGCCGGCAGCCATTTTCCTGTAGCCGCGGCCGTGTTCTGTAAGCCGCGGCCAGTGCAGGAGGGCTGGAGAAGCTGATCCAGCCGCAGCACGGCCCGCAGCCAGTGGGTGGGTAAGCGGCCCGGGGGGCATATGGCACTCTGCCCCCCGGCCCAGCCCGCCCCTGGTGGCAGGGTATCGGCAGCATGCTTATCCATAAGGTATCTGTAGGTGTCAGGCCGACCAGGAAATGGTACGACATTCATGGAACCGGTTGGCAGCGCCGGAACAGTACAATGCTGACGACAATATGGACTCCAATGTTCCAACTGTAAAGTGGACCAGTTGATACTGGGGTTATGGAGTCGGAGCCATGGAAGCCCCAGCACAATGTCATAGGATGCTTTGGGAATCACAAAGAATTTTATTAACTCTTGATGCAAAGTACCAACTTTTAAAAGGACAGGTTCAGTACGGAAATGAACCTCACTGCCAGGAATCTTGCTGCCATCCATCGCGGTAACAGAGATAGGCGGAGATATGGGTACCAGAGGAATTTTCAACTTGGAGACAAGGTCATAAGAGATGAAGTTTCCAGCTGACCCGGAATCTGCTAGGGCAGAACTTGGTATGGGTCCGGCTGGAGTCTCGAGGGACACTGAAAGGACAAAGTCATTATCGTGAGGAGATTTCACCAGTTGACCTAACCTAACTTCTCCATTGTAGGTCAGGCCTTAGTGTTTTCTCTAACGCTCAGGACAGGCATCAATGAAATGATTGGAAGCAGCACAGTATATACACAATCTATTGCGCTGCCTGCGGGTACGTTCATCAGGAGTCAGGCGTGATCTACCAATTTGCATGGGTTCTTCACGATCAGGAGACACAGAACGTGATTCAGGAAGATCTCTGGGAATTAACTTCTTTTGTTTCTCCAGACCCCTCTCACGGAGGCGTAAATCAATCTTGACACATTGGGGCAGATGTATCATAGCAGCGCTTATCGCGCCGCTATGATACTTCCTGCTTCGCCTCAATAGCGAGGCGAAGCAGGAAGGGACATCGACAAAATGTATTAACATCTTGTCTGCCGAAGCGGGGGAGCGTTAACTCCCCCCTTCGGCGATGTCCCTTTCTGGAGATAGCGCATCAGTTAATACTGATGCGCTATCTCCTGTCCCCCGGCCGGCCGCACTGGGCATGCGCGGGATCTCGCTGTTCACGCGAGATCCCCAGCGCAGCCCAGACCTAACAACAGGGACTGTGCTGTCCCTGCTGTTTAGATAGGGCTTCGCCAGCCTGATGCTGGCGAAGCCAAAGCAGGCTTCGTGCGGAACGGTCAGCGATGCTGACCGTTCATACATTCGGCCTGCTATCATTTTGATAGCAGCGCCGATATGGACAGGGGCGCATAGCGCCCCTGTCCTTTACCGCATCTCACCTCCTTCATACATGGGGGAGAAGCGGTATCAGTGCACATAACGTGCGCTGATACCCCTTCTCCCCCATAACGACCCTTCATACATCTGCCCCATTGGGAGATAAGGTCTTCCAACCGATCTGGAAGATCCCAGGTTGCCAGCTCATCCTTGATGCGATCTGATACTCCTAACCAGAACGCAGCTGTCAAGGCTTCATTGTTCCACAGTAACTCGGATGCCAAAGTCTGAAAGTGGACCACATATTGCCCCATGGGCCGAGATCCCTGTTTGACCCGAAGGATATCTGTGGAAGCAGAGGCTGGGCGACCTGGTCTATCAAATATACGGCGAAAAGTCTGGATAAACTTGTCATAGTCTGCAAGGAGAGGATCAGACTTCTCCCACAGCGGTGATACCCACTCGAGGGCAGATTCGGAAAGCAATGAGACAATATATGCAATCTTGATTCTAGCTGTGGGGAAGTTGTGGGGTAACAGTTCGAATTGAATTTGACACTGATTAATGAATCCCCTGCAGGTTTTGGAATCACCGTCGTACTTGCTTGGTACCGGCAATTGCAGACTGGAATGAGCAGCGGGTGGTAAAAAATTTTGGACAGTCGACACATGAGTTGACAATGACTGCTGCATTGTATCCAGTCGACTGGACACCTCTTGAAGATATTTTATCACCTGTTGTTGAATGGTTTCTTTGGTCTCAATTCGGGCGGTAACATTTTGGAGAACCGCTGGTCCCACGCTTGGGTCTTGAGCCGAGTCCATCGGTCTTGAACAAACTGTCAGCGCAGGAGTATTTTGTGTTCCCGGCTGTGACCGTGGTGGACCAGTGGAGGGCGCTGGATAGTTAAACGATGGAGGTCTGATGACGGACATAAACAGGGGGATCAGGGCACAGCAAACCAGAGTGTTGGCGGAGACCAGAAACAGGGGCGCGGAGTCTAACCTGCCAGCGGTATTCACCAGGGAGCCCCGCAAGGAGCTTTGGACTTAGCTGCGTCTGACAGGCAGGTCGCGGCCCCTTGCCCTGGTCCTCTGGATGCAGGCTGGGGTGATGACACTTGAACTTGGAGAGCTCAATGAGGGAAGTGCAATCTGGGAATTGCTGGGGATGTCGACGTGAGATGTCGACCGTGGTGTCGACAGATGAGGGAAGGCCCCGGGGTACTTGCTGGAAGTATAGGACAGATGATGTAGTCACTATGAGAGCAGCAGGGAGTAGTCAACCCCGAAGTCGACAGAGTCTGTCGGCAGTTTTCAGGACTAGATGGAAAAGTCACTGATGGGCTGAAAAGCCAAATGATGTTTGCACCGGCTACTCTACTGCAGGGATGGAATCGCAGGAGTCTTCTGGAGGTGGTAAGAACCAGGTAGGTATCGCAGGTGCAGGTGAATGCTGGAGTTTGAGACACAGGGAAGCCTGGAGATCTCGGAGTCTTGGGAACCTCTCTGACACAGGAAACACTGGGAACAGATTAGCAATTGTTCAAGACAAGGAGGACTCTGGGAAGCTGGCTTATATTCCTCCAGGTGATTGCTGATTGTCTGCAGCAGCAGACAGAACCAGGAAGTAGGCCTTGAGTTACCTTGGATCATGTGACTGGTGCTGAACTCAGGGAGCTTCACTGGTGTTTTAATCACTGAGAATGCAGAGCAACTGCAACAGCAGCAGCTAGGAAACAGACAGGCATGGAAACCTCAGGAAATAACTGTGAACCAAGTCAGGTTCATGACACCTGCTGTGCATCAGCCCACATATGTACGATTTTATGACATGGGTCCAATGTTTGAAATGATTGCATTGAACACGTGATGTTTGTAAAAAGGTGTATGGGCAGTTTGGGGAAACCACTCCTCGGGAACCAGGCTCAGCCTATAGGTGACCTTGATGTGAATGAGTTAAATACAGGGCTCTTTACAAGATAACTTCCAGGTGGAATCTGCAACCTCAGGTCCACAGGGTCCAGTGACTGCAGCGCACAGCACACACTCTGTCATCGGGAAGGTGAGTTTAGATCATTGTCTTCTATTATATAGAAAATATCTTACAATAAAATCTTTCTTAGAAATTCCCAGCAGAACACGGACATCAGTTATTGTAAAGAGAGGATCTTTTTACCCAATATACTGTCAGCTACTCGCACCAGCAGCAGAAACAGTCATTATTCAGCAAGATAGTTATGTGAATAATGTCCACCATCGAGAGGGACTGACGGGAATCTACTCGGACAGAGATAAAGGCAGGGGCAAACGCAGGATCTTCAGAAGGGGGTTTCCAGAGAGGGGTGGAGCAAAGCACGGAGATGGACACTTAGGTGACCCAGTATATGCCGGCTCAGTTAAAGTATTATAGATAGACCAAATGTATATTAATAATAATAATAATAAAAATATATATATATATATATATATATATATATATATATATATATATAAACCACAGCAGGGTCCGGCACAACCTCCTATGAAACAAATGCTTGGGTGCCTCCAGCAGGGGAGTAGATACAGCGAAAATAGAGTGGCACTCCAAAGACTTCAATAATCCGATTTAATAGAGCAAGGACAGCAACGTTTCAATGCCGACTAGGGCATTTTCTTCAAGGCTAACAACAATAGAAAACAAACATACCTTATATACATGAAAAGGACTCCGCTTTGCCGCGAACGGGACCACGCACCCGAGCGGCGGCGCAGGAGGAATGACGTCATTCCGCTGACGCCTCGCCTAGCGTCAGCAGGGATCGTCACTAGGCAACCCTGTATAAACAAGAAAAATAGAAACAGACATTTAAAAAACATGTATAACAATCAAAACAAAGCGCATACAAACATAGTATGAACAACGGCGTGCACATGGCTAGGTCTGCCTAAGAGACCAGTGGCAGTTGCAAAACGAAAGTGCCACCGTGGGTGGAATCCTAATCGAAAAAATATCCACCCAGGAGAGGTAATAACACCTAAGCAAAAGATCATATACTATACAGTTGCTGAATAGGCCAAATATATATGGCTTAAATAGGCAGAAAAAAGATGCAAATATGAATGAAGCTGAAAACAATTATGCATAAGAAAATTTTTACAGAGATAGTACACTTATGCCTGAATGGTCATTGAGGCCATTAGGGGTCACGGTACCTAATCTGAGTATCCACCTAGCCTCACATTTAAGGAGACTCAGTGCCCTATTGCCACCCCTTAATGACCCCGGCACATGGTCAATCATGCGATATTTAAGTTGGGACATGATATGAGATGAGGTAGTCCAATGCCGGGCTACAGGTTGTTCACTTTTTTTGGATACAAGGGCATTTTTGATAGCTGACCTGTGGGCTGCCATACGCTCCTTAAAGGTGCGCTCGGTTTTACCGATATATGACAGCCCACAGGGACAGATGATCTGATACACCACAAAGCGGGTATTACATGTGAGAGTGTGGTTGGTCTTCAGGTTGTGGTTGTATCCTTCAGGTTTCTGGGTAACTTCTTATAATACCAGTAGCCCCATGATTAATTCCACATCTAAAAAGTTATGGCATATGGTCAAATCTGACCCTGATTTGGGCCTACAATCCACTGAGCTCATGGCGTGTTATAAAAGACCCAGAAACCTGAAGGATACACTGGTTAAGACCAATATCCTCATTGGCCCCAGCATTAAAATTGTTCACAAGGGTAACATTCGCTGCACATGTACTACCTGTCGGTTTTTACTTATAGGTAATACCTTTCCACACCCACAGACTGGGAGAACCATGTATATTAACCACACTCTCACATGTAATACCCGCTTTGTGGTGTATCAGATCATCTGTCCCTGTGGGCTGTCATATATCGGTAAAACCGAGCGCACCTTTAAGGAGCGTATGGCAGCCCACAGGTCAGCTATCAAAAATGCCCTTGTATCCAAAAAAAGTGAACAACCTGTAGCCCGGCATTGGACTACCTCATCTCATACCATGTCCCAACTTAAATATCGCATGATTGACCATGTGCCGGGGTCATTAAGGGGTGGCAATAGGGCACTGAGTCTCCTTAAATGTGAGGCTAGGTGGATACTCAGATTAGGTACCGTGACCCCTAATGGCCTCAATGACCATTCAGGCATAAGTGTACTATCTCTGTAAAGATTTTCTTATGCATAATTGTTTTCAGCTTCATTCATATTTGCATCTTTTTTCTGCCTATTTAAGCCATATATATTTGGCCTATTCAGCAACTGTATAGTATATGATCTTTTGCTTAGGTGTTATTACCTCTCCTGGGTGGATATTTTTTCGATTAGGATTCCACCCACGGTGGCACTTTCGTTTTGCAACTGCCACTGGTCTCTTAGGCAGACCTAGCCATGTGCACGCCGTTGTTCATACTATGTTTGTATGCGCTTTGTTTTGATTGTTATACATGTTTTTTAAATGTCTGTTTCTATTTTTCTTGTTTATACAAGGTTGCCTAGTGACGATCCCTGCTGACGCTAGGCGAGGCGTCAGCGGAATGACGTCATTCCTCCTGCGCCGCCGCTCGGGTGCGTGGTCCCGTTCGCGGCAAAGCGGAGTCCTTTTCATGTATATAAGGTATGTTTGTTTTCTATTGTTGTTAGCCTTGAAGAAAATGCCCTAGTCGGCATTGAAACGTTGCTGTCCTTGCTCTATTAAATCGGATTATTGAAGTCTTTGGAGTGCCACTCTATTTTCGCTGTATATATATATATATATATATATATATATATACACACACACACAAATACAGGGACTCAACACTCACCATAATGAACTAACTCACCTTAGTATACAATTAATCAAATAAATAATGGGGTTTTAGTTTATGAATTGATCAATACATTTAAGCTTGCAGCCCATCGCCTAGGGACCCCATTTCACTGCAAGTCCTACACTAACAATTGTCTCTCAAGAGCCTGCCAACTGCTGACACATCATAGCTAAAGTGGACATGTGTAAGTCCTGTAGGACTTGCAGTGAAATGGGGTCCCTAGGCGATGGGCTGCAAGCTTAAATGTATTGATCAATTCATGAACTAAAACCCCATTATTTATTTGATTAATTGTATACTAAGGTGAGTTATTTCATTATGGAGAGTGTTGAGTCCCTGTATTTGTATTTATTAGAGCATGTGGTCACAGGCCACTTCAACCCCAACCTGGGAATGGCGAGTGCTGCTTGTACCCCATTCGCAGGGATGGCGAGTGTTGTGGTACTCTGTATCTACAGTATATATGTGGGTTAATTTCTAATTAACCTTTGTTACTGTGATCATAGCTTTCTCTTTCACCCCAGATGAGCTAATTTATCTGTAACCTGTTACAGCTGCCCCTTTAATTCTAAGTCAGGTGTTGTGTTAGGTGACTGCCTCATCTTTAAAAGCCATAAGGCACTTGGCAGGTGAGCTTTAAACCAGGAAAAAACACATGTCCACTTTAGCTATGATGTGTCAGCAGCTGCCAGGCTCTTGAGAGACAATTGTTAGTGTAGGACTTGCAGTGAAATGGGGTCCCTTGGCGATGGGCTGCAAGCTTAAATGTATTGATCAATTCATGAACTAAAACTCCATTTTATTATATCTATATCACATATATATATCACATATATATATCACATATATATATATCACATATATATATCACATATATATATATATATACATACATACAGGGGTGTCAACAGCAGTGTAGACCCCTGGGCATAGCAATGTATTGTGGCCCCTACCGATCCTCTAGCGGTAGGGGTGGGGGAAGCTTTGATGTCCCGCGGGTGTTAGGGGGTATTATATCAACCGCTCAGCATGTAGGGCCTGGATCAGTAATTTCCACTAATTACCCCTTTACTGCACAGATGGTGGGAGATGAAGTGGGAGAAGGGGGCATTGGGCTGAATTAGAGGGCCCTGATACATAACTTCCAGGGTGGTAGAGGATGTTTAATACGCAGAGGAGGGGGGTATAGTGGAGTGGGCTTATTATTCATAATTCTCTGGTGGGAGGACAGCTTGCTTGACTGCAGATATCTCCAGTTCCTGGAAATAGATTTCTTAGATTTAATGCAATTAAAAACTAGAGAATCCCACCTACCAAATGGTACTGGGGACTAGGGGATCAGAGTTCAGGAGGCAGAGCATAAAACTACATACCAGGTGTGTGGAGCTGGAGCAGTAACCAGCTGCTGGAAGGCTGATATCTCTGGTTCTGGGTACAGTAGAGACAAGCTACTAGTGTCCATCAAACAGACAGAGGGTGAGATTCTCTAAGGTAAAAATGTGGTAAAAACCCCGTTATCGGGGTTTTTACCGCATTTCGGGATGCTCTAAGCATCCCCCGCCGGGTTACCGTGGCGGGGGGCATCGCCAGAAAAATCTGGCGATGCCCCATAGAAGCCAAAGGGCTGCAGGGAGGAGGAGAGCCCGGCGCAGCAGCGCCGGGTGTGGGAGGGAGGGGGGAGCCGCTAGGACCTGCTGGGACTCGGCAACTCTCACCGCAAAGGACAGCTCTTAACGCAAGAGCTGTCCTTTGCTATAATTATCGCATATGTTAGAACATATGCGATAATTATGATTGCGATGGGCGGCGAAGGGGGCGGAGCTGGGCGGCGAGTTTTAGAGAATCTCCCCCAGAACCTGAAATATCTGACTGGGAAGAGCATTTAACAGGCTTGGATGGGGACCACTGCTTTGAAGTCAGATATCTCCGGTTCCCAAGGGCCGATTTTAAAATTCTTGTACCCATGGAAATAGGGGACCCTCAGCTTTCAGCCTAGGGCCCCTAGACTCCTGGGGGGGTTTCTGGGTACTCAGAAACCCCCCCTGTGTGCGCCACTGAAAGGGCCTGTCTGCCTCTAGTGCAGTGGTCAGGGAACAGGTGTAAATTACCCCAAGTAGGGTAAAAATGAAATTCCTGGGGTAATGGACGGTCTCGCTGCCAAGACATAGCCGGCATGTCAAGGGCCGTAATTGGTGGGCTGCTGGGTGTCACGCAGACCTGGAGCCACCAGGTGTCTCCTCCAGTTCAGATAGTGTGTATTTTACCCATTTTTAAAACCGTGGGACTCCTTTTTTTGTATGGGTACCTGGGACACACTCCGCCCGGATTGACGTACGCACCCTTTAATTATGTTCCGGCTGGGTCGGGACTATCTGTGTGGCCACCTCTGTAGTTATCCAGCTGTGGAGGAGTCTGAGGAGTGGCACAACGGCACCACGTTACATCTCTTTCCGGGCACTGGGGCGGATTGATGGGCATGGTCGGAGGATGCGGACTGTGGACATTGCTTGACCCTCCTCATGGTGAGTAGTGCGTGTTGGAGTGCCACTCGGCTGCTGCCCCCGGTGATGCACCAACACATTTGACCAGTTGGGGGAGACACATTGGGAATGAACACAATGGCTAGGGAGGCGATAGAGAGGTATGTGGCTTCTACTAGTAGACTAATAGATTCAATAAAATTTTGAATTCAAATAATTCATGATATATGATTTCCTTCCTTTCAAATACGTCAGCGTATCTAAATATATTTTGGGGTAAAAGGTGAAAAAGTTCCCTGACCCCTGCTCTAGTGCATCCTGCTGCTGGCTCCGGTCCTGCAGTCCCCACTGACAGTAGCGGAGGGCTGGAGAGACAGTAGCGTAGGGCTGGAGAGACAGTACTGGAGGGCTGGAGAGACAGTAACGGAGGGCTGGAGAGACATTAGCGGAGGGCTGGAAAGACATTAGCGGAGGGCTGGAGAGACAGTAGCGGAGGGCTGGAGAGACAGTAGCGGAGGGCTGGAGAGACAGTAGCGGAGGGCTGGATAGACAGTAGCGGAGGGCTGGATAGACAGTAGCGGAGGGCTGGATAGCGGAGGGCTGGAGAGACAGTAGCGGAGGACTGGAGAGACAGTAGCGGAGGGCTGGAGAGACAGAAGTGGAGGGCTGGAGAGGCAGTGGGTGAGATTTAGGGCCTTATTCTGCTCGGTACGGTGGGACCGTATACGGGCGGATCAGGATTTTTTTAAATCTGCACATGCATAGCTTTCGCAATGCGCAGGTGCGGCGACCTCACACCGCTCACGGACGGGTCTCTCCATGCGAAAAAACCTGTCCGCAAGAGTACGGTCATTGTGGGCGGCATGGGGGCGTTTTTAGGGGAGCGGCCAGAAATGTCCACATGGCATCCCCTGCCGGCTGTGGCTGGGGGCGTCGTGTTGGCGGAGGCTGCTCGACTTGTGGGCCTGAAGGGGAAGATGCTGGCGGTACCTCTGGAGTAGCTGGATCTTCTAGGGTAAAAATTCAAATCAATGTCACCATCACATACACAAACAATGTCTCTTACCACAATCAATGCATGACTCTAATTTACCTGGAAACTCAGCAGCAAACACCTCCACCGGGATCTCGCTATCCATATTGGATATCCCCCTGACCTCGGCCACATCCACCACATCCACCACATCCAATACCAACAGCTCCAGGAGGGTATATTCCAAAGTGGATGGGATAGGCCCCCTCCCGGTGGACATGCTGTGAGCATACCGCTCAGCCATCTTCCTCTTCAGCCCACTTTTGAAGTCTGTCCACCTACAAATAATAAATACAAAGTATAATCAGGACATATGTGCACCACTCTGCTACTGAACATCATTACTACGTCACATTTACTAGTGTGGCTGATATGTTCTTTTTCTGCATATATTTGCCACACACACATTTATGTCACCATTATGAGGCATTACAGTGTCTCCTATATTACTCATTAGGCCGCTAAATGCACATACATATCTCAGTATGCAGAAATGAGAGCAGCCATGGCCAAAGTATGCTCCTCCAGCTGTTGTGAAACTACACATCCCAGCATAGCTTGACAGTGTTGATATTATGGAGTAATTTAACTATGGGAAGGCATGCTGGGATGTGTAGTTTCTCAACAGCTACATGTGCACAGTTTGGACATCCTTGTTTCATTAGCATCATATGGAACATGTTTCTACAAGTCTTTTACAACTACACACTTTCTGTTGTCCCATCACATACTTCACCTGAGCAGAACTGTGGCCATAACCTCACATCACACCAATGGTGCATGTTTCATAAATAAATGTGGGTTATTAGACATGGTTGTGTTCACATGTGTCATTGAATTGTTTCACTATCTACAAACACACCTTTCTATTATCCTCAAAACATACATGTAACATATGTTCACACATATTTGAATATCAGGGGGAGAAACACACTTGCCTTTTCTTGACCGCCGACAAATCCCTTGGCAGTCTTGACACTTTATTCACTTCTGTTATTTTCTCCCAAATCTTCATCCTTGCACTGGAAGACAGCTTCCTGGGAACTAATTCAATCCATTCTCGTGCTAGGGGTACTAAAACTCTCAATTCTTCCTCTTGAAATGCAGGGTTTTTCTTTTTGCTGGTGGTATCCTGCCCAGTACTCTTCGTAGATGGTGCAGATCGTTTTCTGGTGGCCCCAGTTACCTCACCATGCAGCTGCTGGGTCACACATGTTGGCAGAGATGCAACCTCTTGTTCTGGCTGGTTGCTGTGCCCTTCTTGAGCCGGTAGAGTTGGAACAGGGCCTGTTTGTGAGGAGCCCCCTTGATCTTCCGGCCTACTACTCTCTTGGGCCCTCCTTCTTCGCTCCTGTTCCCTCCTGCTCAATGATTCCAGCATGGATTCCACTCTTGCCCTCTCTAGGGCATCCTCAGCTGCGGAATTATTAGAGCCTGACATGTTTGCAGCAAAAGTGGTCTGCATCTGCCTGCATATTTATATGCTAAACTCCCGCCTTTCACAAGGGGCGTATTTTTTTGTTGCGAATTTCTGCAGAAAAATGCTGCTTAAATTACGCGGGAACAACGCACCTGAGCATTCACCTGTGCATGAATATAAACAGGTTGTTGACCATTCTGTGCTACATGGGTAAATGTGTGCACATGTGATTCCACTGATGAGTGTGTTTTCGCTGGTCTCTGCTGGAGTACTTGTATGGTTTATGGTAAAAAATTAAATACATACCAACGTCACAATGCTTTCTTTACATTTCTTATGTGTAATAATTATTCACAGAGCAACATGTTGTATGTGCGTTATTATCAGCGTATGTATTAATACATAGTTGCGTGTATAAATTTTCGCATACTGTATATACAGTTCGTGTCTCCCTACATTGAATGCATACTGTATGTTCATGTGTGCATATCGGAACAGTCAGCGAATCTTTTCATTCGCATACATATTGTTAATCTAAGATGGATTAATAAAGTTAACAATAAAAAAACTTTGTTTTCGACCAATCAGCAACCACCAAAACTTATATATGTACCTGCAATTAATAACTGCGCCATTGCCAATATGTCTACGATAAGGGCTGCGCCATTTGCTAATGAGGAGCTGCTGGCGTTGGTCCAGGTCATGGACCAGCGCCTGGGGCCCAGGGGCCCCTATGTATCAAATGTGGAGAAGCGCCGGGCGTATAACCCTGCCCGGCGCTTAATCTACGCCAGGACCCAGGTTCGGAGGAGCCTGGGGCAGGTGGAGCAGCGCTGGTCAGACCTGCGCCGCCGGCAGCCAGTCCTGCTATCCCGAATTCGGTGGCATATTAGCCGATGTAAGTATATTTTTATTCACAAATATGTATGCGTTTGTTAGCTATGTTTTAAGGAATGCTTTTAAATATGTGCATGAGTATGTGGGTGTCTGTATGGGTATATATGGGTAGTGTCTATATGGGTGTATATGGGTGTCTATGGCTAAGGTCTTATTTTGTGTGTAGCATATCTATTCATTAGCATGAGAAATGTATTAATTATATGAAAAATGTACATTTGTAATGTTATGAGCATGACTAATGTGAGTTTTTCTTTCACCCATTTTCATGATCCACAACCTTCAAATTCAATACCATCACCATGAACATTTCAGCATGCGCTAGGGCATGCATGACGGCCAGGGAAGAGGCCCAGCTGCAGGAGGCCCAGCGGCAGGAGGCCCAGCAGCAGGAGGCCCAGCGCCAGGAGGCCCAACTCCTGGAGGAAGAGGAGGATAGCACCATCTCCACCTCACCTTCCACCAGCCACTCCCCTACCCCCACCCACTCCCCAACCCCCACCCCCCTACTCCCACCCACCCCCCTACCCACACCCACTCCTCTACCCCCACCCACTCCTCTACCCCCACCCACCCCCCTCCCTAACCCCATTTCCTATCTCCCTACTACTCCCCACCACCCACCCCCAACCCTTACCAATCCCCACTCCACCCCACCACCTTAACCCCAACTCCCATCCCCCTTGCTCCTGTCCCCCCCATCCACAAGCACAGGAACCCCATCCAGCGGTGACCAGGATGGGACTGCTAGCCATAAGTAAACAATGTGCCTAATGTTTACATACACATTTCTACACATAAACAATTACAACACCCACATATGTGTAGCCCACATCATCATTAGTTGCAACATATCACTGCAGTGCGACCCTAAGCTGTGGCCTGTCCTCCTCCAGGAACAAAGGTCCCCTTGTTGTGTATTTTCTGAGTGTGGCCACGCCTCACCCCTTGAGTAATTGACATAACAGTACATCCAATGACATATCCTACAGTAGTGGTGTTGAAGTTATGTGGGCCCAGCTGTTGTGTAACTACACTTCCCAGCATGATGTGCAACATTAATTTATAGATTGGTTTGTTAATAGTGTGTGAGGCCATGCGGATGCATGCTTTACAAACATAGCTGTAGGCCTATAATTTGTACAGCAATGTCCTACATTTTAAAAAGTAAGGAGTGGAAAAGCCGCAACAATGTCATTACCCTTAAATAGCACAGGTTAATTGTGAGGTTTGAGGTGATTCCCCCAGCACAATCCTCCCAATTGTGATGCAGCATACAGTATGTGCCTATGCACATCCTTGCTGGCGGGTCGCCAGAACGTACGCGCTGGCGACCCGCCAGCAGCCTCGCCAGCGAGGAGACTGAGACGCGCGTGCGTCTCACGCGCACGCGCGTCTCAGTCTCCGTCGCTAGCGTGGCGGAAACCCTGTCCGTCTCCGCCTCAGGGAGACGGACGGGGTTAGGGGGGGGTTAGGGGGGATGCGGGCAGGCGGCGGGGACCCCGGGTTACCGCCGGCAAGCCGGCGGGGACCCGGGGAAACGTTTGGAAGCGCCGTCAGAAGGGGGCGCGCGCACGTCCCCTTCTCACGATCGCCATGGCGCTGGCGGGGGATGGCGGCTGGCGACGCCAGCGCCATCCCCTGCAAAGATGGACCGTGACCCATCTGTACATTCATCCAAGAAGGAGGAATTTATTTCATGTTATGTAATATGTACAGTATGTGTGTGTGTGTAAACATAATAGTATTTAGTACCGTGTTTACAGCAGACCCATCTTCAATGTAGTAGAAAAATGTATGTGGCCTTCACACTTAACTCACAACTTCTTATTATGTTAAAATACAACAAACATTTGGGTATATTATATATTAATTATAATGTTTTATTTTCCCTTCACTACAGAAACTGAACAGCACCAGGATGAGGTGGCCCACATTCTGTGGGAAATCTTCCTCACCCTTTTTTATTTGAACCTTCTTTTTGGGCGACTGGAGGCCCTCCTTTAATTTTTTTTTATCCCCCTTACTATGTTTTTACAAAATAAAAGTTTATGTACAGTTAGAAGTTGCCTGTGTTTTTAATCATAAATATGTTAGAGGGTTTGTAAGGGCAGGTACATACAGATGTGTAATGTCACTTATATTTGTAATTTGAGGTGAGGGGTAACGATTGCTGTGTGAATGTGTGTGTTTTTGGGTTAAATAATACAGTGAAAAGGCATGAATGTTTAATGTTGTTAGATTTAAACATCACACATAACATCAGGGTAGGTATACATGTTAAAAATTCTAAACAAACTAATTATGGACATAATTTAGTACATACACACGAACACCAACATAACTTTTTTTTAAAGTAAAAGCAATGTGGGGACACATAGATAGTGATTAAAATGCCACATTAGAACATAATAAATATACATGTAATGAGGGTTAAAATGTATTTTTATTAGGGTGTTCATTAAGGTAGACAATTGAGTTAATAGAAAACAATTATTGAATAACAATTAGAATAAATAATTAATTGTCTTAATCATAGTTAAAAGGCAAGATTTGCAGGTCCATATATGTGAAGGGTATGCCACCGTGCACGGACGTACGCACACTCTCACGATCCGTGACACACGCTGAGTTTTCCATTGAGAAAAGGCGAAACCCGTCCATGCACTGTGATGTACGCTCAGATATACGCAAGATGTCGGTGGGAAGACGGACGAGACCCGTCGTATGCGGTGGCGTACGCTCTGTTGTACGCCAGTTATCGGTGGCTAAGAGGGGATCCGTCCGTGCACGGTGGCGTACGCTCAAGTGTACGCTACCCCCCTTTGTCTGTGTTTGTGATGTCCGTGTGAGGCTGTTTTGTGGGCGGACTTACGCTCACCGTCCACGTTCGGCAAAACATTACTAAAAATCACCACACAAACAGACCACATGAGCGAATTTGGCAGAACCATGCACAGACCAGTGTGATCTGTACATGGTTCTGTCCAAAAAAGTGTAAAATGAACCCGGGCTGAAAGAACCGGTCCTGGTTTCATAAAATCACGGGGCAAATCAAATGTTACAAAACCAGCACCAGGCTCAAGGACCGGTCCTGGTTCCCAAAATACGGGGCCCAAAATGAGTAGGGGTCCCCTGTATTTCAAGAACCAGCACCAGGCCCAGCCAGCAGGGTAATGCCACAGCCGGGGGGAGACTTTTTAAACAAGTCCCCCCGGCCAAAGCATTCACCTCCTGACCGGTCAGCCTGGGGTCCTGGGGAAGTGGGGACCCCCCCAATGAAGGGGTCCCCCCTCCAGAACTTACCTGGCCAGACTGAAGCCTGGGGCTGTCCCCAGTACCCCTGGGCTGTGGATACCGGGCTGATCTTTGTGTAAAAGTTAGTATAAACCATTGGGTTTTGCTGTGGAACTATGAGTCCCAGCAAGCCTGGTCCACATAATGGGACTTGGAGAACCACAAGTCCCAGCATGCGGCCCATTATTGGGCTTGCTGGGACTCTTAGTTCCACGGCAGAACCAATAGTTAAATTAAAACACCTGAAAAATACATCTTTATTACATTCAGAGCCCATTCATACATATACTTACCTATCTTGACACGTAGGTAGTTCTCCGTCCATCCGATGGTCCTGAAGGACCTGTGGAAGGAATCTGTACTCACCAGGGTCCTCCGGCGTAGATCCTCTTGGGTCCAGGTAGGCATCTAGGGGACTTGGCAAAATAAAAACACGAAACACCCGGCACCAGAACGGACTGTGAGGAGGAGACGCAGAATGTGTTTACATCCTGCGGCTCCTCCTCCCGAATACCGATATTGGCCGCCTAGTGGCCTAGCAACTCCTGATTGGCCGCTAGGCTGCTTGGTCTTTTGAATGGTGATTCATATTCTGTAGATGGTGTATGCATTCATATTCAGAAATACGAATATGAATGTGCCATGAATACGAATACGGATTGTTGTATTTTTGGCATAGTAAATGCCAAAAATATGAATTTTTGTAGGCGTATTTGCCTTAGTAAATTTCCCCATATATCTATATACAGTCCTCCATCCATATACCTTGAGGAGTTGGTTAGTGAGGTTATATGCCACACTTATGATACCTCCAGAATTTTGTTTACAGATCCATAGGGCTGCGTCCAAAATCCACAAGCCCAGGGCCATTACAATGACAACTTGACCCCCCACAGCTAATTAATTTGAACTCTATGGACCAGACTCAAATGTTTGCTGCTCCTAAACGCACTTGTGCGCGCTTGCCGGCGGTATTCAAATGTTTCTGCAGGTGGATGGTGAGCTGAAAGTCAAGCAAAGTCACCCGTTTGGGCGTGCAAACTGGGCTTTCCCATCCCGCCCATTAGATAGGTTGGTTTTAGCCTATTTGCGCACCTAAAGGTGATCCTTAATTGACGGGAGACGGGAGATCGGGCGCGATATGGCATTTGAATCCGACCCTATATATGCATGTTCCCTTACTAATCTACGTGCTTGTATTCTACTTAGGCATTCTCTCTGTCATTTAAAATTGAAATGTATGATTGTTTGAGTATATCGTAATTAGCTGTTCTGCCATTCCAAGCATAGGGGATGTGCAAACAAGACTCCCCTCGGTAACATGTGAGGAGAACACCTCCCCTCATGTGTTTACATTTCAGGATGATTTCTCCTGCCTTCGCAAATCAAGTCAGTGAAAACTGACTTTTATCTGCGTGCGCCTAGACGAAGACCGGCTGGATGGTTGACGTACTGTGATGTCAACCGCCCGGCCCGCAGCAGGCATCGGCCCACCTGCCGGGGACCGGGCACATGCGCAGTCCCCAAAACATCAGGACGGGGCCAAACTTGCTATATTGCAAGTCGACAAGAATCACCCCCCAATTGCGTATTCTTTTTTTTTTTACACCATCCTATACCATGAAGCAGACGTGTTTTACCATTTAATGCAATTCTACGTAGTACGCACCTTTATCACTTAACTTTGCCTAAATAAGAATGCCCCATCCCTTTCCTACAACCACACGTGGAAATGCAGACTACTACTAACTTATTTTATATTATGTTTCAGGACATTTGCAGGATGGATTTGAACCTCTATCTCCAGAGGATTGGAATTACAGAACCAATATCAAAATTCTCCCCACCGTCCCTTTTAACCCTACGGAAGTTACATCGCCAACACATTCTCTCGATACCTTTTGAGGGCCTCAGTATACACATTGGGGAGAAAATTATTCTGGACACTTTATGGATTTATCAAAAAATAGTTTTGAGAAACCGTGGTGGCTATTGTTATGAGAACAATGGTCTTTTCTTGTGGGTTCTACAAGAGCTGGGGTACCATCCGCTGGTGCTATCAGGAAGATATAGGGACACGGACACCGGTATGTACGGACCACCGTTTGACCACATGCTATTGACCGTGGAGTTGGAGGGCAGGCGATGGCTTTGTGATGTTGGCTTCGGTGATGGAATTCTGGATCCATTGCCCTTGGAGGCAGGATGGGAAGAGGAGCAGGACGTTGGCGTATTTCACTTACTGCAGGAAGGGGAGGAGTGGTACTTGGAGAAGAAGGAGGACGACAAGTGGAGGACTCTGATCAAGTTCACCCTTGAAGAGAGGAAGTTTGAGGACTTCAGGGAAATGTCTGAATTTCACCAAACCTCACCTAGGTCTATCTTCGTCTGCAAGACCATTTGTTCCCAAACTTTACTAGGCAGGAGACTGACCTACATGGGGCGCAGGTTGATTAGCACACAGTATACCAAGGGTGGTGGGAAAGTGAGAACCACTAAAGAACTTACCGATGAGGAGATCCCTGATCTGCTCAGAGAGAAGTTTGGGATTGTGCTCAATGCAACTTTTGTCCCAAAGGACGAGGTTTGGATTCCTTCCCCTGATGGAAATTAGAGGCCTCAGGTGATATATACAGTTTACAATAGTAAATAAAAAGGCATTTTTAAGTTATGGCCAGATTCAGGTTGGCTTAGTAAGCTGCGATGAGACACCACCCATCCAAATGCCCGTCCCCTGTCAATTCCCCTTGAAAACATTTGAGGGTATGTGCAACGAGAACACATCCCTTCGCATGCTTCTGCTGCATGAGAAGTCATTCAGTGGTCACGACTGACTTTTATTTGTGTGCACCTGGACAAAGACGGGGCGGTCGGCTGACATCATGTGACGTCAGCCGCCTGCCTGCGTACCCATGGGAACTTAAAATTCACAAAACCCTCACTGCACCCCCCTGGGAGATCTATTATTTCTGGGATTCAATCACTTTCTTCCAATTTATCTTTTTACGTAGACACT
The DNA here is from genome assembly GCF_055691185.1 of Crinia signifera. Lineage (NCBI taxonomy): Eukaryota > Metazoa > Chordata > Amphibia > Anura > Myobatrachidae > Crinia > Crinia signifera. The sequence continues at coordinate 17,743,812 of NC_139223.1, forward strand.
TACCTACAACCTTGTGTCTCTACCCTCAGGTCTCATGTTAAAGACACCATTCATTTTCTAAAGCTGATAAGAGACATCTAGTTGAAGGACACTTATTAATTTCTGACACTTGATGTCACTAGTTTGTCTTTCAATATTCCACACGAGATGGGGATACAAACTCTCTCTAAACGTTTACTGTTGGATGATGACCTGGGGGAGAGACACCAGCAATTCCTCAAAGATTCTATTTCTTATATTTTACATCACAACTATTTTTTGTTCGAAAACACATATTATTTTCAGGTGATGGGAATGGCCATGGGGACCAGGTTCGTGCCGAGCTATGCCAATTTATACATGGGTGAAGTAGATCAACAACTTATTTGGGAGAGTGGTTTTGGCACGAATCTGGTCCACTATGGCCATTATATTGATGATTTGTTTATTATTTGGCAAGGAGATCATCTTTCTACACAATTTTTTATTAATCACCTTAATTCTAATACGTTTAATTTACACTTTACACATTCTTTTCACGAAAGTGGGACCTCTTTCCTGGATTTGACCCTCAAAGCTATAGGAGATACGATAGTTACCTCTAACTTCACTAAAGAAGTTGGGTCAAACGCGTATCTTTATTTTAAATGAAATGGGATTCTCAAGCCATGTACATTTCTCAATATAACAGCTAATCCACCTCTATTAAAAAGATTATCTCCAAAAATTACAATATATTAAAATCAGACTATTTACTAAAAGATGTTATCCCCCTTAAACCTGAGTTTGTTTTCAAAAAGAACAAAACTCTAAAAAATCAATTGGCTGAGGGAAATAAAAACAGACATGGAGCCATCTACTCTAACTTGGCTAGGCCCAAAACCCAAAGGTTTCTTTAGCTGTGGGAGCGGTACTTATGTAGTAGCCGGGCGCCCAATTAACATACGTACGCTTGCGGAAGGAAATTGCATCGCATCGCATGTCCCGTTTTAGTGCCATGCGATCCATGCAATGCGATTCCACTAGTTTATATGCATAGAGTACTGATAGTTACTGTAGCTGTGCTTTCTGAATAAGCTTAAGCTACGGAAATAGTGTAGTCAGTCAGAGCTTGTGTAAGTTCTCCCGGGCACTCACTCTTAGGAGAATAGCTGACAGTAATGGATGCTTCTCAGAGTTCTCTCATGCCCCTTTCAGACCGCACTTTTAAAACGGTAAATTGCCGTTTTTTTACCGTTTTAAAACGGTAATGTGTGCGGTCTGAAAGGTCCAGTCCCACTTAACCGGTTAGAAAATGCAGTTTTTTCTAACCGGTTAAAATGCAGGGTCCTACCCGTTTCTGAACCGGTATTTTAGCGCAAAAATCGGCTCAGAAACGGTATTTAGGACCCAGCCAATGAGCAGGGTCCTAAATTCAGCACAGTGAATACTTAATGAGCGCTCATTAAGTATTCACAGCACTGGAGCCCCCCCCGCGCGTGTCCACACCCCCCGCGCGCGTGTCGACGCCCCCCGCGCGTGTCGACGCCCCCCCCGCGTGTCGACCCCCCGCGCGTGTCGGCGCCCCCCCCCCGTGTCGACTTACCCCGTGCCGGTATCTCCGTTGTGGTTCCCGACACTGCAGCTCAGTATGCTCGGAAAGCACTTATGAAAAAAGTGTCTTTCAGAAAATGGCTGCCCCCCATACGGAAGACAGTTTTTTTAAACAGGGTTTCCTATGGGGCAGCCATTTTCTGGAAGACACTTTTTTCATAAGTGCTTTCCGAGCATACTGAGCTGCAGTCCACAACGGAGGTACCGGCACGGGGTAAGTCGACACGGGGGGGGGGGGGGGCGCCGACACGCGGGGTGTGGGGGGGGCGTCGACACGCGCGGGGGGCGTCGACATGCGCGGGGGGCGTCGACATGCTCTCGGTCGACACGCGAGGGGGGGGGGGGAGCTGCACGGAGGGGAGGGCTGAAGGCTGCACTGGCTTTGACCCTGTATTTGGAAAGTTTCCAAAAACGGGTCTGCCTGTGTCAAAAAATCGGCACTTAAACGGTAATATACCGTTTAAGTGCTGCGGTGTGAAAGGGGTTTTATCTGGCAGACCCGTTTTTGGAAACGTTTCCAAATACAGGGTCAAAGCCAGTTATGCGGTCTGAAAGCAGCATCAGTGTGACATTGACCGGTGTGCAAGGCGCAGGCATTGCAGGTGAGCAAATGTCAACGTTCACCCTGCCTACATCAGAGGAAGAGGCTGTGCTTTTTTTTCAGCAAAAGGAATTGCTGCCCGTTACGCAGACTTGCGTAAACGGCCATCCAATGAGGCTCTCTGTTAAGGAAGGGACATGGCGCTGCCACATTAAATGTTGCCGTAAGAAGGTCATCGTTCGATTGGACCACTGGTTCCCCGGGTGCCGGCTACCGTTCCTGACCCTGGTCCGGTTTGTGTACTCTTGGGCACAGGAGCTTACCAGTGTGCAGTACTGCCAGAATGAGCTGCACATGTCTATAAAGATGACGGTGCAGTACAACGGCCTCAGGAGGGAGGCGTGCACCATGGATCTCTTGTCCCAGCCGCAGACCCAAATTGGAGGCCCTGGCATGGTGGTGGAGGTAGACAAGGGCCTCTTTGTGAAGAGGAAACATAACATTGGGAGGATGCTGCCCCAGCAATGGGTATTCTGCGGTATATGCAGGGAGACAGGGGCCTGCTTCCTGACCGCCGTTGAAAGGCGAGACGCCACGACCCTAATGGCTGCCATCAACGATAATGTCACTCCCGGGTTGGTGATTTATTCTGACTGCTGGAGGGAGCGTATAATACCCAGGAACAGGGTAGGAACATTGCAGGGTGAGTCACCGCTACAATTTTGTGAACCCTGAATCAGGGGTACACACCCAAATCATTGAGCGGATGTTGAAATAAAAGACAGAGAGGCACCGCAAGACACCACTTACAATCCTATCTACAGGAATTCATGTGGAGGAAAAGTTTGGGAGCAGAAAATCCTTTTTAAAGAATTATACACGCACTGACCCTACTGCCAAAGGCTACTGCAGTGCCCTCCCAGTGACTGCTTTTTGAATCATTCTTTAATCTTTTATTCTTGTTATTATTGTTCCTAATCAGCTTATTATTCTTCATATATGTTATGAATTATCGTTATTACAGTTAAGATTCTTTGTAATTGTTCATATGTCATCATTAATAATAATCATTATTAAGTAAATTGGCAGTTTAACGTTAACATGTGTCCACATTACTGTGTCAGATGTATTGTATGGCTGCTGTGAATGTGTTCCCCTGTGTTAATAATATTCGGGGGGTGCTGTACCCAACAGTCATAAGCTGAACATATTATGTAGAAGAGAAAAAGGGACTGTTCTATGGGACGCACACTATTGCAAATTGTTAAAACATAACTTTTAATGAAATTTAATCAAATTCCCTTTAAACATGTCGAGGGAAATAACAGTGAAATAGAGAAGTTAAAATCACAGACACACACAAAACATACACACATACATAGTGCTCGAATTATATAAAGAGGTGTATTAAAACCACAGGGACGTATTATTGAAAAAATATTGTGTCTATTTCCGCACAACCTCTGCAAAGCTTCAGTTATAGAATATATCATATGTCTTATAGCATTTAACTTGGGAGATTCAAAGGGATGGTTTCAACTGACAGTTGTCCAAGTCATTGAATATATGTTATACTTAAACTTCCACACTAAGGTGTTTTACCAGCATATCATGAATTTTATGTTTATTGGAGCACCAATATTCCCTCCTTAATCAAAGGGGCTCAGTCTCCCACTTTTTCTGGGAAGCTGAGCAGCTTGTCAGCTCTCAAATGTATAGTAAATATTGGATATAGTATACTGGCCCCTTGTCAGGAACTTTAACCTCAAGGGTCAGATTATTAACAGTTATTGTTTGATCCAATAGTACTTTGCTGCCACCTAGTGGTTAATAAATAACAACACACACTTTATAGTTATAATATGGTACTAATAAGGCTAGCTTTACATTGAAATGCTCAGTAAATTATTCTGAGCAATTGACCTGATAGATAGGTACAGTTTATTTATTCATATGCTGCTACCTATCTCCTCAAATTACCTGCACCCTAATGGGTATGCAGTACTGCCTGTTATCTGAGCTATGCAATAGATTAAATCATGCTAACACATATTTCAGTAATACAGTCCTTTCCTACACGTGTTTCACTAAATAAACAGCTCTCTCAAGGCCAACCTGAGTGTACTTAATGAGAGACCTTTATTCATTTTCAATCTGCCAATCGGGATAGTTTTTTTATGTCACATGGTATGTATAACCCAATCAGTATGCTGCCATGCTGATCATGGGGAAGCTCATTCATTAGTATCCGTGATGTCAGACGCCCAACACACCTGGTAACGTCATGTGACCGGCGCCTACAACATGACGTCGGTATCTGAATACAGCAATACAGGACCACGTCGTGAAACTCCGCCTTCTCCATCTGAGGTGCCCAATAGTGCTCCCTCCATCTTACGTCACTCCCGGCGTGTCACATGTTCGGCAATTGCTCACCCGCTCGAGGGGGGGGGGGGTGAGATGCCTTGCACGGGGGGGTGCAGGGTCCCCTGGAGTACCGTCCAGGAGGGGGGGTGCGGACACAAACCCGCTGATCACCGCTGACCACACGGGGGTGGTTCGGGGTCCCCTGGAGTGCCACCCACTGACCATCACGTTGGGGGGGTTTCGGCACTAACTGTTAAAGTCCCAGGGGTAGTGCGGTTGCCACCGACCGATAGCACCAGGGGGAGGGGGTGCAGCAATCAAATGCAAGTTGGGGTAGGGGGGCGACAGCTTACCTGCTCTTAGACGCTAGGATCATTAATGCCTTCCTCTTCTTCCTGCTCCTCGGGCGGGATATTTCCTCCTGCGACGGGCGGCTGCTTGCTGCAGCTCAGTACCGCCCTCCAGTGGCCGGCGCCCTAGGCAAATGCCTGAAGCTGCCTAGTGGTGGCGCCGGCCCTATATATATGTTAGCAGTAATGAGTGCAAACCCCCCTTGTTCCACATAAGGGCCCTCATTCTTGTTGACTCGCAAAGCTATGGATTTTGCGGCTTTCCAAGTCAACCAAATGCCGCCCGCATGGCCACCTGCACCCCCCTCCCACGCCAAGTTTCCCCGCACGCATAAACATCCATTAGCAGCTTGCGGGTCAAAATCATTCGATGGTCGCGGACCATTGAACTATTTCTACAGCACTCGTAATCTAAGTCGCTCTCTGTTAACTTAGGTTTGCGGAGCACTTGTAGGGGAAGAGGGCGGGCAGCTGAAATTCAGTGACGTCAGCTGCCTGCCCCCCTCACCCGCATCACAGCTGCATTACCATGGGAATGCTGGGCGTTCCCATGGGCGCTACCCGTTCTCGCCGCCCCACGCCCCCTCCCAAACCGAGCCTGTACATGCGCATAAATGCATATTGCACTTATGCACATGCGCAGTACCAAAACAACGTACGAACACGTACGGGAGCGAAAGGATCAGAAAGAGGTCTAAGATGTATTGTACACAATTCTACTGCCAGGGAGGTGCGGGCGGTTTAAGGGGGATTGTATGCTACTTCTCCCCTCTGTCCCTGATCTCCAAGCGACCTGTGCGGGAAGCAGATGGGCAGCTGACATCTGCTAACGTCAGCACCCTGCACCCGCATCATCCCCGGATATCCCTGGGAACGACCAGCCTTTTCATGGTAACGTCCATAAAACACGGGGCGTTCCCATGGGCTGTGACCCTACTACTAGGTATGAGCAAGATGATGTAGTTCACCGTATCCACTCTCACCCTGCATCTGCACATGTGCAGAAAATGCACAGGGGACCGAATCAATCTGAATAACCCCCATTATGCCCACAGTTGTAGTGTCCCTTACACATTATGCCCACAGTTGTAGCTCCACTTACACATTATGCCCACAGTTGTGGCACCCCTTACATATTATGTCCACAGTTGTAGATCCACTTACATATTATGCCCACAGTTGTAGCTCCACTTACACATTATGCCCACAGTTGTGGCACCCCTTACACATTAAGTACAAACATAAAAGTGGTGCTATGATGATGAAAAACAATGTGTTGAATGATCATATTATATTCCTAAACATAAAAATAAATGTAATATAAAATGGATTGAGACCATACAATTTCAAAAAGGTTGCAATCAATGTCCCATTCCTAAAAAGCACAGTGACATTTGCATATTATATACATACAATGGGTCCTGCCGCTAGAGGTTTATGATCCAGTCTAATAGCATTGCAGCAGCAGTCCTCAGTTTGGGCCAGATTCTCTAAGCTTTAAAAGTGCTAAAATGGAGAGTGATAAACAATCAGCCAATCAGCTGCTACCTGCCATGTCGCAGACTGTGTTTGAAAAATGTCAGGCAGGATCTGATTGGCTGGCTTTTTATCACTCTCCATGTTATCACTTTTGAAGCTTAGAAAATCTGGCCCTTTGTGAGGTGCAGTGCCAGTTGTAGCTCCCCTTACACATTATGCCCACAGTTGTAGTGTCCTTACACATTATGCCCACAGTTGTACTGCCTCTTACATATCATGCCCACAGTTGTAGCGCCCCTTACACATTATGCCCACAGTTTTACTGCCTCTTACACATCATGCCCACAGTCGTAGCTCCCCTTACACATTATGGAAGCAATATCTGCTGGGAACTTTAGTTTAGTTTCTTCACTGTCCAGTGTGGTGCCAGACACTGACGCTATTAACATTACTGGCTGTCTGAATCTGTCTGAATCTCCAGAGCCAGACGGGTACTAACCACGGAGGCAGATAAGGTAGCGTGTTGCTGGTGCAGCTGAGCAAGACACCCTCCTCTGTGCCCTATGCCCACAACTGTCCCTGTTTACGCTGACAATACTGCTATGGTAGTAACATAGATATGATGGAGAAAGTCTCAAGGTGCTCAGAAAATTGCAGCCCGTTGTGTGGAAGCTGATGGCATGTGCAGAGTCTCCAGGGTCCAGGAGGCAGTGGGGTTGCCACATGGTCAGCTGATCTTTAGTAGAGCTCATCACCACAGCACTTCCATCCCAGACTGAAGGGTGGTGCTGCCGTGCAATGAGCACCAAGCGCACAACCAGAGAAAGTCCCTTGTGACACAGCAGGCAGCAAAAGGAATCCAAATTGGAACCATGACCCAGGTCCTCAGACACATTTTGCCTGTGTGGGGAGGCTTTTTGAAAAATAGGGGACTGTCCCTGCGATGTGATCAATGATACATTTACTTTGTGTTGCGGGCCCCCTGTTGGCCTACTGCGTAAGCACAAGTGGCCATAACCAGGGAAGGATCCTACAGATCCCTCTCTGGGTAAATGTTACAATTTGTAGCTCAAAGGGAGCGGGCCTATCCAAGCCTCCTGAGAGTTCCTGCTGATCCGGGCATTCCTGAGTGTGGATAACCCAAATTGCATTGAACCCCTTCATCCTAGCCCCACCCCCTTCCATCAGATTACCATGAAGTGTTGCTGTTTTTTTGCTGCGATAAGCAGAGTCACAATGTGATGTAGCCGGCTGCAAAATGCAGGCCAAGTTTAAAGATCAGTCACCAGCCTTGTGACTGATCTCTAAACAAGCCTGGGGACCTGTGGTGTTTACATGCTGATGCTGTAGGAGTGTGGAGCCGGCACCGTCTCCTTCATTCGCCCGAATTCATCTGGGACTTGTATGCTGAGGACACCAAACAGTGGAAGCAGGACTTGTGGTGATATACTTTTTAATATATATTTGATGTGAGTGCACTGTACTATTAAATTTGTTTCTTTTTTTAAACTTTATTGCACTATCCAGTGATCTTTGTTGAATTTGGATCATACCCACAACAATTTGTGTAAGCAAGTATATGTTGTTTGATCCCTGTATTGTATTTAGCGCCAGTGGAACACAAAATTTGTCTGTGTGCTATTACTTTGGAGAAGGCGCCATTTTGGTTTCGGTCTTTGGCACGCAAACAGCTTGGGTCTTCCAAAAGTGCCAATTCCTTTACTGTGCTTCCTGCTCTGCATCAGCCCATGTATATATTATATATAGGCTTTTTTATGGGTCCCATATTTTAAATAATTGTATTTAACATGTGATGTATGTAAAAAGGTGTATGGGCAGTTTGAGGAAACCACTCCTCGGGAACCAGGCTCAGCCTATAGGTGACCTAGATGTGAAGGAGTTAAATGCAGGGCCCTTTACAAGATAACTTCCAGGTGGAATCTGCAACCTCAGGTTCACAGGGTCCAGTGACTGCAGCGCACAGCACGCACTCTGTCATCGGGAAGGTGAGTTTAGATTATTGTCTTCTATTATATAGAAAATGCATATTACACTTACAGAGATCTTTCTTATAAATGCCCAGTAGAACAAGGATATCAGTTATTGTACAGGCAGAACCTTATTACCCCATATAGAGTAATTACGCAGCAAGCTTGTTATGTGGCAACAGCCAGGGCCACCATCAAGGGGGAACTGCTGGGACTGTTCTCGGACAGAGAGAGGGGTCCTGCCTGCCTTCACCTCCGCTGCTCTTTGCCATCACTGTATCCAGCACAGCAATGGGTCAGAGGTGTACAGCAAATGCTGGGTTCACAATAACTGTACAATCACGTACCGATGCGGTCCAAAGTCCAGAAAAGGAAGCAACATGTTTTATCAAGATCAGCGGACTGTATAAAGTACACAGATATGGACGAAGCTTGTTGCATCCTTCCCGGACTGATGCGATCTGCATCCGTATAATATTGTACAATTATTGTTTAATCACCAGTGCATTTTTTTCTTGCTTAAAATAAATCTATTCAGAATAACTCCCAGAATTTAGCAAAGATATTCCTCCCCCATCAAATATATTAGCACTTTATTTTAAAACCCAATTAGTCATTACCATCAGTTTTAACCCCTAATAGTTTATGCACATGACAATTTTATGGTGGGGCCACAGACTTCTTGATGAAAGCAATGAATTCATATATTTGAGCTTCTGAATGCAATATGCTGCAATAAAGTGATTTAAGGATGTTTACATTTCTTGTGTCACTATTCTCAAGCCCCGTACACACGGGGGAGATATATTGCTCAGTTTCTCCTTTTCATCAGCGACCAGAGATGGTCGCTGATGAAAGGGAACCTCTGCCGGGCGGTGCCGCAGAGGTAATCAGCTGGTCGCAGGGAGTAGAATGGGGCTGAAAACGGGAATGCGCACCCGGCGATTTATCGCTGGGGCACACTCCCATCACTGGCAATATGGTCGCCAGCGACCATATTTCCAGTGATTTCAGCCCCTATCGCCCCCGTGTGTACACAGTCTTAGCCTTAGTGCCTTCATACAGTAGTAAACTAAGGTCCCCTGTATCAGCTTGTATTAATTGGTTAGGAGCAATCGTGCAAACTCTCTCTCTCTCCCCCCCCTCTCTCTCTCTCCCCCCTCTCTCTCTCCGAGCGAGCCTGGCTCTCTGAACATACAGTTCAATTTGGCTATATAGCAAATTGCATGTTCAGCGAGTCTCGCTGAGGTCAGTGAACAATATAGTTTTCCGATATCATTCAGTGTGTACACACAATATCCGTGACCCACGGCCGATATGTTAACTATATCAACAGCATCCGGCATCGTGTAGTGTGTATGGGGCTTCACACATTTTACATATCACAACATATTGAAAATATATGATATGAGATTTTAATACAAGTATTTGAACAGCGGGTTACATTACCTTCCTGGTGAAATGGCAAATGTATCCATCCTTAATTGCAAATGCACATTTAAATAGATCACTAGATCATTAAACCCATTCGCAAGCCACCGAAACTCAAGCATTTGGATGTTAGTGATGCAGAACAAGTGAATGTTGAGTATATAGGGTTTGGCTGGGTACACATAAGGCGATATATTGTATGATATACTGTTGGGATGCAGATCAGAATTATGTACTGTCCATTCCGCTCAGCGGGCAATCTGATTGGTTCCAAATATCTAACTTTTGGTGAAGTTTTTCTTGTTGTCACTAGAGCTGTACCCCACTAGGTGGCGCAATAAGGAGGTTCAAATCGCCAATAGCAATATTCCATCTTCAATAGAACCTCCGTCTCAGGAAATAAACCTCTGACAGGAGAGAATATTTGGTGGCATGTCCCACAAAGCCAATGGGGACAGCAACCCAGAGGTTTGCCTCAGAGTGTCGGCCAGCAGAGATGGCTTATTGGCTCCATTCTCCATTTCTGCAAGCCACATTTTTGGTTTAAAACCAATTCCTTTCTTATCATATGTGAAAATATTGATATACTCATCCGATTATGGGATCATAAATACTGCTGTCTCCTTTCTATACTGCTTTGATAAGATTTGCAGTGGGAGTGTGTTATGGAACATCTTGTATACTTACGGCCTGATTCAGAAATGTACGCAAGCCGACTTTGTGGATGGATCTCACGTTTAGCAGTTGCTTAAGCAAATAAACAAGTCACTTAGAACATGTCAGCCACATGCGAGTATGACCGGAAGACCACTAAGCGATTGCACATGAGAGAAGTACGCAGTGCGGGTTACGCAGATGTGAGGGCGAGCAAACATATGGCTGATTACAGACCATGGGCTGCTGCAAATTTACTCCACAAGCAGATGTATAGATACAGGAAACTTTCCATGCTAAGCAGAAATACTTGTTTATTTTATAGTGTGGAAAGCAGCCAAAAAAATCTGTCCCTTACTGAGAATAGTTCTATCCTTAAACCTCCCCCTGGTGCTTAACCCTAACAGTCCCCTTTCACAGCCTAACCCTCCCCTCCAAAAGCCTATACCTAACCCTCCCCCAAGTTCCTAATCCTTACCCTACCTAACCCCAGAAAATCATGAAAAACCATGCCAACTGTATTTGTGTCAACAACCTGATTCCAAGTCACCTATTTACCGGTCAACTTTTTGACCCCATATCTATTTACAGTCTCTTCCGTCCATAAATCATAAGGAGTTGGTTAGTGTAGTTATTAATTAACTAGGTAGTATGAATGTGGCATTGTGTAGGTAATGCCACACTTATACCTCGAGAATTATGGACTTTGTTTACAGCCCCATAGGGCTGTGTCCAAAAATCCAGTCCAGAGCCATTACAATGACAACTTGACCCACAGCTAATTCATTTGAACTCTATGGGGTATATTCAATTAGTGTCGGATCCATTCAGACATTCATTTGTCGGAATGAATCAGACACTACCTACTCAAATCAGCGGCCAAATCCGGCTGTTGGAATCCTGCTCATACGGCCGGTGTCAGGACCGGGTGAGCGATGACGTAAGGCAGGCTGTGGCGGGAGCTGGGACGGCGCAAGGTGAGTGCAGCGGGAGGCTGGCAGATGGGAGGCTGGCCAAATGAGCTGCTGCTACTCACCCAGTGTCCTCCTCCATCCCACTTTATTAAAGTCGGATTGAGATGGTCGGTAACGGAGCGAAAACCTGTCGGATTTGGCTGCGTTTACCACAAAAGCATGTGGATTGGTGGCTATTTCGCCAATTCACCTAGTTGGAAAAATGCAGCCAGAACTGGATGGGTCGGAACTTCTTCTGAACTTAATGAGTTGGAAACTGACGTCTTTCAGACGCAGATTCAACTGTAATTGAATATACACTATATGTGCATGTGCCCTTAGTAATCTACGAGCTTGTATACTACTAAGCCATTCATTTAAAATAGATTGAGTATATTGTAATTAGCTGTTCTGCCATTCCAAGCATAGGGGATGGGCAAACCAGATATAATCATATCTAGGTAGAGATCCTTTTGATACACTGGTGAATTATATAAAAGGTGGTTCCACCGCAAAATTGGCATACGCCAAAATGAGGAGGTACACAAATTTCATATGCACAGAAATAAATGCATATGCCAGTAGATGTGCTCAGAATATGGTATAAAATGCAGACTACTACTTACTTTTATTTTATATTATGTTTCAGGACATTTACGTGATGGATTTGAACCTCTATCTCCAGCGGATTGGAATTACAGATCCAATATCAAAATCCTCCCCACCGTCCCTGTCAACCCTACGGAAGTTACATCGCCAACACCTTCTCTCGATACCCTTTGAGGGCCTCAGTATACACATTGGGGAGAAAATTATTCTGGACACTTTATGGATTTATCAAAAAATAGTTTTGAGAAACCGTGGTGGCTATTGTTATGAGAACAATGGTCTTTTCTTGTGGGTGTTACAAGAGCTGGGGTACCAGCCACTGGTGCTATCAGCCAGATTCAGAGACACAGTCACAGGTAAGTACGGACCACCATTTGGCCACATGCTACTGACTGTGGAGTTGGAGGGCAGGCGGTGGCTTTGTGATGTTGGCTTTGGAGAAGGAATCCTGGATCCATTGCCCTTGGAGCCAGGATGGGAAGAGGAGCAGGACAATGGTGTGTTTCACTTACTGCAGGAAGGGGAGGAGTGGTACTTGGAGAAGAAGGAGGAGAGAGGCTCCATCTGTCTGAGACACAGGAGCATCTCAGATGCTTTTGCGTCTCAGTAAGTATTGCGGCAGGGTACAGCAACCCTGCCGACAGGGTTAGGGGTTCGGTAGCACGTGCGTCTCCGGCACAAAGAGGGGGTGTGGTGTGCAAGTGCATCTCATGCACAATAAAAGGATGCATTTGCCAGTGCTCCAGGTTACATACTGGCAAATGCCTCCATTCAGAAGCAGAACTCTGGGAGGCAATGGAGTCATCTGCCGCCGGGCTTCTGCTCCCAAGGGGGCACCTCTCTTCCCCCTGGAAGTTTAAATCCGTTATTTAAAAGCCAACGATATTGCTTCTGTGGCTGAGTTCTGAAATATATATGTGTTCTATCTATCTAAACAGAAATATATATTTTATATAGGGTTATATAGGGTTGTGTGTTTGTGTATGTGTGTGTGTTTGTGGGGGCACCAATATATATCTTGCCTCTGGGCAACTGGAACGAACTTATGCCACTGCCTCCATTTGAAAGCCCCCACTATCCACACCAGCCCGAAGTGTGGCGAGGGAACGCCTTACGCATCCTCCCAACCTTTTCATACCCCCACTATCCATGTTGGCGTGGAGTTGATTTTATAAAGTGTGGTGAGCGCCGCGAGCCCAAAGCAGGGACGCTGACTACGCTGGCCACGGGAGCACTACGCTGATTCTGACAGGGACACTGACTACGCTGGCCACGGGAGCACTACACTGATACTGACAGGGACGCTGACTACGCTGGCCATGGGAGCACTACGCTGATTCTGACAGGGACGCTGACTAAGCTGGCCACGGGAGCACTACGCTGATTCTGGCAGGGACACTGACTACGCTGGCCGTGGGAACACAACGCTGATTCTGACAGGGACGCTGACTATGCTGGCCACGGGAGCACTACGCTGATACTGACAGGGACGCTGACTACGCTGGCCACGGGAGCACTACGCTGATACTGACAGGGACGCTGACTACGCTGGCCACGGGAGCACTACGCTGATACTGACAGGGATGCTGACTACGCTGGCCACGGGAGCACTACGCTGATACTGACAGGGACGCTGACTACGCTGGCCACGGGAGCACTACGCTGATTCTGACAGGGACACTGACTACGCTGGCCACGGGAGCACTACGCTGATACTGACAGGGACGCTGACTACGCTGGCCACGGGAGCACTACGCTGATTCTGGAAGGGACGCTGACTACGCTGGCCGTGGGAACACAACGCTGATTCTGACAGGGACGCTGACTATGCTGGCCACGGGAGCACTACGCTGATTCTGACAGGGACGCTGACTACGCTGGCCACGGGAGCACTACGCTGATTCTGACAGGGATGCTGACTACGCTGCCCATGGGAACACTACTCTGATTCTGACAGAGACGCTGACTACGCTGGCCACGGGAGCACTACGCTGATTCTGACAGGGATGCTGACTAAGCTGGCCACGGGAGCACTACGCTGATTCTGGCAGGGACACTGACTACGCTGGCCGTGGGAACACAACGCTGATTCTGGAAGGGACGCTGACTACGCTGGCCGTGGGAACACAACGCTGATTCTGACAGGGACGCTGACTATGCTGGCCACGGGAGCACTACGCTGATTCTGACAGGGACGCTGACTACGCTGGCCACGGGAGCACTACGCTGATTCTGGCAGGGACACTGACTACGCTGGCCGTGGGAACACAATGCTGATTCTGACAGGGACGCTGACTATGCTGGCCACGGGAGCACTACGCTGATTCTGACAGGGACGCTGACTACGCTGCCCATGGGAACACTACTCTGATTCTGACAGAGGGCAGTATTCAATGGTAATATTCTCCGTGCACGGCGAGCATTTTTTTTTGCTCGCCGTGCACTCTCCGTGTTCCGGAGGGCTCGTTGCCTCTCCTGCTGCCACTATTCAATGTTTATAAGACTCGCCGCCACTCGCGGCGAGTCTTAACCCCTGCAGCGGACGAGCGTCCGCAGCAGGGAGCTGACAGGGATGTGGCATCCAGGGAGATTAAAGTCTCCCTGGATGCCACAGAACATATGTGAGGGTAGGGGGCCCCCCTGGGACCCAGGCAGCACAGGCTGCCCCCCTCTATAGCCAGCGGGGGACCCAGTATTCACTGTACCCGAACGTGCTTCGGGTGCAGTGAATATATGAATATCTAATGAGCGGCTCGAGCGCTCTGGCCCCCTGCTGGCTGCACTGTGTAAAAAAAAGAAAAAAAAAAAAATGTAAAAAAATATTTTTTTAAAAATTAAATATATATTCATGTGCTATAGGCACATGAATAAAAATAACATGGCCCTCCACAGAAAAAAAAACCTGATTTTTTGACACCAAAATTAAAAAAAACACCCTTTTAGTTTAAAAGTTCACATTCCTGCTCTCCATCAAAAGATGGAGAATTTCTTCACGGAGAGAGACGGCGAGAATCACTAAGAAAGACGGAGAATATTTCACATTGAATAGGGTGGCTCGCCTTTGGAGAAAAAAAACCTCTCTCCACGGCGAAAAAAGCACAAGTTCTCCACAAAAGACGGAGAACTTTTCTCATTGAATACTGCCCAGAGACGCTGACTACGCTGGCCACGGGAGCACTATACTGATTCTGACAGGGACGCTGCCCATGGGAACACTACGCTGATTCTGACAGGGACACTGACTATGCTGACCATGGGAGCACTACGCTGATTCTGACAGGGATGCTGACTACGCTGCCCGCGGGAACACTACTCTGATTCTGACAGAGACGCTGACTACGCTGGCCACGGGAGCACTATACTGATTCTGACAGGGACGCTGCCCATGGGAACACTACGCTGATTCTGACAGGGACACTGACTATGCTGCCCGCGGGAACACTACGCTGATACTGACAGGGATGCTCTGCTAACTACGTAACTGCCGCCGTGAAACTACACAAGTACCAAAGTAAGTCCTGGCTGGCTACTCATTACGAGCGGAGGAAAAGTCATTCAGTAGTGAGCGAGCATTGAACGATTTTTCCTTCATGCAGCCACATGCGATGTGTACGTGTCACTGACATGCTAATGCAGGGATTCAGGCGGCAGGCGAGGGGGGGGGCACACCACATTGGGCATGGCAGTGTTTACCTGCTCGTTGGGCAGCGAGTGTACACTGCCTAGCGAATAGGTTGAATATTTACTGAACGACTAGACAAGGATAATGATCTTCACCACTTGTCCCATTTCTGACTAATTTGCAATGACATATAAATCATTGTAATTCTCTGGATAGTAAAATCTCTAAGGGCTGATACAGGCTGAATGCTGAGGGCCAAACCAAATTATTTATGGCCACAGAGCTGGCAGCCCCCAAACACAGAATATGTGGACAAACAGAGTGTAAGCGTGCGAGCAGGGCCCTCCTACCTCTATGTCAGTTTGTCACTACACAGTTTGTTTCCAGTTGTATAGCACAATGAAATCTGCTGCTATATAAAAGACTGTAAATAAATAACATGTGCTGCCCGGTCTCTGCCACATAACCTACATCATGTATGACAAGTAAACACAACTCAAGTAATGTAATAACGACTGCTGAATTCCTCCATAATATACTTTTGGCTAGGGGTGCCATTGAAAAAAGCTGATACTGTTGGGCACCCTGGTTTAGGAAAGTTTGGAAACCCCCACATTAAGAATGGAGATACAAGATGACCAGAAACAGTGGGCGTGGCCTCAAAAGGGTGTGTGGTCTATTCCAAAAGTGGGCGTGGTCTCTGATATCTGAAAAATCTAAAACAACCTTTTTGCCCATTACCCTGGCAGCTGGGAGGAGAAACTCCGTGCAAGCATCCGATGCCATTTTATAGAAAGAGGCAGTGACATGGTAGGCTGAGGCACGGGAGGTAAAACAAGACATTTTGAGGCACGGGAGGAGCGGGCTTTGTACACATTGGGGCGGGGCTGCAGTCACTCACCAGAAGCGCTGCAAACAGCCGTGTGTCATGCTGCTGTGGTGCCGGCCCTGCTGGTCTGCGCGCCAGCACCACAGTCCCGGGCTGTCCCTGACTTCGCTGCTCCTGTCACCCCGCTGCCGCGGCTGGCTTCCTGCATCCGGATGCACTATTCCTCCGCAGCCTGTCACACACAGACAGTCTCACGAGATGATGACATCATCATCTCGCGTGTCTGTCTATCTACCGGCAGCTCCGCAGCGTAGGCACACAGGTCACAGGCCGGCACTGCAGTGTCGCTGGGGAGAGAGTGGAGGGCTGGAAAGGAGGCTTTTTCAGACACCCGGAGAGAGGTGGCAACCCTAGTTCCTAGTGATAATAACGATACTTTTTAGATATGTTATCCAGGTTTTTTTGTATATAAAATTGTGATAAGGCTGTTTTATCATCCTGTTATAGCAGCTCTCTCCCCCTCCTCTCTCCCTCTGTGTTTAGGCACCAGGTCCAGCACTCCATGCAGAGACGACTGTGTAAGCTTTCTGATTTCATGCACTCGGTGTCAGGAACCAGTCTGTTTTGTTTTCTGTCAGTTTCTGTTTGGCATTTTGACTCACTGGTGACCTCCAGTGGCAGGTCTGTTGCCATTACAGCTTTGTGTTCTGGGAGCTTAGTTTATTCACTAGGCTGTGAGATATTAAGCTAATCAAGCACTAGCCTGGGAGCTCCCTGAATCTTCAGGTGTAATTAATCACCTGAGCCCTTTATAGGGCAGGCTCACCTGCAGTATTCTGCCAGTGAAAGCTTTCTGTTTAAGTTCCTGCTGCATTTGCAGGGAACTTCTGTTTGCTCCTAGCCACGCTTCCTGGTCCCTTGTTCCAGTCTCCTGTTTGGATCCCAGGATATATCCTCTGCAGCTCAGCTCCTTGCTAGTAATAGCATAAGCCTGATTACCCGGTCCCCGGAGCATTGTTGCTCCAGTCTTTGAAGTGTCCTGGTGTATACTCCTGCTCTCTTGTCTCCCAGCCTGCTTGGATCATCATCCTGTCCTGGGCCAGAGCCTGCTGGTTATTCCTTATACCATCTTTGGCCCGCCGTGGCTGTACCCCTCCGTGGGTCCGCTTTTACTTTGCGGTATCATTTCTGTTGTCCCTCCTCTTTGGTTATTGTCTGTCACCTTAGCGTTGGGTAGGCAGGGGTATTTCCCTTCTAGCTACTCCTTGTTTTGGGGAATCGCAGTCTCGGGGTGTCCCTGTTCCGAGATTCCCTATTTCCTTGTTTGTGTCTGCGACTGGGTCGCCGTTCCCCGTTCTTGGCCAGGTGCCGGTAGTTAGGGGTCTCTTCCCAGCTAGGCCCTGTAGTTAGACGGTCCTTTTGAGATACCCCCTGGCGATCGCTCACCCCTTGTCTTTACCTAACACCTGGCTGCATCGGGGTCAGAGCCGGCCTAACTGGCTCTGTCGAACGCGGCGGCTACAGGCGAAGCCTAGCACTTGCAGGGGTATTCCATCTGCCCGGGGGACTCAACAGAGTCAGTGTAGGTTTCGCTGTGGCCGTTCTAAACAGCGGTCCCAGCTGCGGGCTCACGCCTGACCTTTTTCCTCCTGCCAGCTGTCGTATCACCCAGAGCCCAGGCGAAAACCATAACACTCGGTACAGGGGAGAGATTCCTTGCAGCTCTGTCTCATGCCCGTTCCCCCTCCCTCCCATTTGCTGCTGCCACAGCTTGGAATGTACAGCAGGACTCCTAGCACAGGTAAAAGAGCGCACTGTGATTCCTCAGAAAACGGGGTCTCTCCTGAGTCCTGCCTGAGCTCCTGGCTGCTGTAAACTCCCATCCACGGTAGTAGCGCTGAGGAGGGAGCAGGGCTGTGGAGTCGGAGTCAGAGTCGAGGAGTTGGAGTCTGAGGGACTATGCACCGACTCCGAAAAGTATAATTAATGACTTCTCTATTGTAAGAATAAAGACCAATGCATGCAGTGCCTCACGTAACCACAAAACGAACACGTTAAGTGACCGTGAAAAAGCATGCTTTTCGTGTGCTTCACTATATGGCACGCAACGCACAATTCGGAGCACCAAAACTTATAAATGTATTCTCCCTTGTAGTTTACAACTTATTTCCAACGTTCAATAAGGTTTTCATTACCTCGTTGGTAGAAATCACCTGGTGTAGACTCGAAAAATTCATTCAACCAAGCTCTCCCACCATACGCACAACATCTTTTTACGCGGATGAAGATCTTGTTTCATGCGCGGGGTCGTTTGTTTACCTTGGCTAAGCCATTCCTTATGTGATATCCTTGTATTAGGGGTACGATGTTGTGTGCTAATACCTGCATACTGTGGACTATAGGCATATCTGCCATACCAGTTTATCTTATTATAAGTTACTACGAACTGTTTTAAATCTATGCCATCCCCATAGGGGACATTACATGTTTCATGGACATATATAAAGATGCCTTCACAGAAGGCAATAGAGACTCTTGTAGAAAGCAGTGTGTTTATTATTTATTTTATGCTCTGGAGCTAGTCGCATTGGACCATGTCAAATTGGAAGCTAGCTCTGGTGGTATAGAATACGCACTCACCATCACTGACCATTTCACTAAATTGATTGTGGTGGTTCCAGTTAGAGACTTGACGGCAAAGACAACAGCACGTATGTTCTTTAATCACTTCGTCCGCTTGTATGGTAGTCCAGAACAAGTCCTCACAGATCAGGGCGCCACCTTTGAGGCTACGTTGTTCAAAGAACTGTGCGCTCTGTACGAGTGCAAGAAAATTAGAACTACTGCCTATCACCCACAGACAAATGGCCTATGTGAACGAGCCAATCAAACCATCATCGGTATGCTCAGAAAACTTTCTATAGAACAGCGAGCCCAATGGCCAAATCTGTTGCCCCATCTAGTGTATCTGTACAACAACACGGAACATTGCTCCACGGGATACACTCCCTTTTATCTCATGTTCGGGCGACAAGGAAGACTTCCAAAGGATCTAGAGTTATACCGGATGGTGGATGAAGAGGAACATCCGACCAGTAGTTGGGTTGAAGAGCATCAGCGACGTATGGAGTTAGCAAAGGAGATCGTTGTCAAGCGGATGGAAGGAGTACACCAAAGACAAGAGAGAAGCTACAATGCTGGTCTGAAACCCATCCCACTCCACATTGGTGATCAAGTATGGCGTAAAAAGAACTGTCGCACCAGTAAATTGGACCTCATGTGGGAAATCAGTCCATACACAGTGGTTGGCATTCCAACTAAAAACTGTCATGCATATCAGATTCAGAAAAATCCAGGAGGAACAGTTGTTACCGTTCCCAGAGAACAGCTAAAACCCTGTACTCTCCAAGAAAGTCCATTGCTGGTAAAGGAAGCATCTCCTGAAAAAGAAACTGGTCAGTCCAAAACCAGAGTTGAGATGGATCCTGCAGAGATACTCATGTTAATGTATGATCCCAGAGTCAGACTTCCAAGTAGAAGTTGGAGTCCACCACTCAATGGTGAAATAGACTTAGAAATAAAGCCGGATAGGCCTGTTCGAAATAGACGAGGGGTGAAACCCCTTCGGTTCAGGGAATAATCAGATTGTACATTTTGATGTCTTTAACTGCATGTAATGATTCGAAATGTTGAATATAAAACATATACAGTTGAAAGTTGATTGTTGTATTATAAATGTTAAATTGCATGAGGACATGCAATATTCCAAACGGGAAGAATGTGATATCCTTGTATTAGGGGTACGATTGTTGTGTGCTAATACCTGCATACTGTGGACTATAGGCATATCTGCCATACCAGTTCATCTTATTATAAGTTACTACGAACTGTTTTAAATCTATGCCATCCCCATAGGGGACATTACATGTTTCATGGACATATATAAGGATGCCTTCACAGAAGGCAATAGAGTCTCCCGTAGAAAGCAGTGTGTTTATTATTTATTTTATGCACTGAAGTTCCCTGGAGGGGAATGCCCTTACAGAGTTAAAATGCCCTACAGAGGGAATCAAAGACAGCAATAAATCTCTGTGTAATAAAGTTTTACAGCACTTGCTGAGAGCGGGAAGCTGGAGGATCGGAGTGCTGCTGGGTTATAAATAGAACACAGCTGATAACGGAGAGGAGAGTTACCTCAGGGAATACAACTAGGCAGAGCTGTGCATCATAACAGAAACTGACAGCAGTGCTGAGGGCTAGGAGAGGTGTCTTACTGGAGGCTGGGCTGAGATCTGGTGGGGTCCTCATCAGCTCCGGTGACACTGTTGCAGGAGGGGCCGGAGTGTGTGAGGCTGCATCATACAGGGGGCGACATCAGAGGTGGAGTATGGTCCAGAAAGGAGGTGGCTGAGCCGGAGTAAGGGGAAGCCTGAAAGACACAAAGTGGGGAGTGGTGAGTGATAATCCAACCCAAAAAGCAGCTTAGACATCCCCAGTACAGCCTATATAATAGTCATAGCCACTCACAGAGACGCCCACAGGAGTGTATGGGCAGCCAAAGCACAACCCATAGTTGATACCTGGTGAAACAAAGCCCTGCTACTAATGCCCCTTTCAGACCGCACTTTGGAAACGGTATATTGCCGTTTTTTTACCGTTTTAAAACGGTAATCTGTGCGGTCTGAAAGGTGCAGATCCAATTAACCGGTTTGAAAATACAGTTTTTTCAAACTGGTTAAAATGCAGGGTCCTACCCGTTTCAGACCCGGTATTTTGGGATCAAAATCGGGTGTGAAACGGTATTTAGGACCCAGCCAATGAGCTGGGTCCTAAATTCAGCGCAGTGAATATTTAATGAGCGCTCATTAAATATTCATAGCACTGGAGCCGCCCGCCGCCGACCCCCCCGCGCGCGTTAACAGTACCCGATCTCCCGGGGTAACATCCCCCTATCTCCCAGTGCAGTCTTCAGCCCCCCCTCCCCTCCGTGCAGCCGGTACCTGAGTTCGGTTGCAGATCACGGCAGTAGTAAGGACCGATGCGCTTATAAAAAAAAGTGACTTTCGGAAAATGTCTGCCCCATAGGAAAATCCATTTTAAAAAACTGTCTTTCGTGTGAGGGCAGCCATTTTCCGAAAGTCCCTTTTCTTATAAGCAGCAGGAGGCTGAGATATTCACCCTGAGGGGACAGGACAGTCTATTTATTCCTTCACTAGGTGATTCATCGCGCCCTCCGGGCACTCTTCACACCGTCGTGAGGGGCTACGCCCCATTAGAAGTAGAAATATATGTGAGTGTGAGATCTAGTGTAATTGAGATCGCAGAGAGAGAGAGGGATCGCAGAGAGAGAGGGATCGCAGAGAACGAGATAGATCGCAGAGAGAGAGAATCCCTTTTGTGGGCACCCCTCCCGAGACCCCCCCTCCCGAAATTCGCGGGCACCCCTCCCCCCACCAGCGACACACACACACACCCCAATTCACGGGCACCCCTCCCCCCACCCGTGCCCCCCCCCTTCCGAAATTTGTGGGCACCACTCCCCAACACCCCCAATTCGTGGGCACCCCTCCCCCTACCCGTGACCCCCCTCCCGAAATTCGCAGGCACCCCTCCCCCCACCCGCGACACACACCCCCCAATTCACGGGCACCCCACCCGTAGCCCCCCCTCCCGAAATTGGCGGGCACCCCTCCCCCCATCCGCGACCCCCCCTCCCTAAAATCATGGGCACCCCTCCCCCACTCGTGACCCCACTCCCGAAATTCGCGGGCACCCCTCCCCCCACCCGCGACACCCCCCCCAATTCGCGGACACCCCTCCTGAAATTTGCGGGCACCCCTCCCCCCACCCGTGACACACACAACCCCCCGATTCGCGGGCACCCCTCCCCCCACCCGTGACCCCCCCTCTCGAAATTGGCGGGCACCCCTCCCCCCACCCGCGCCCCTCCTCCTGAAATCCGCGGGCACCCCTCCCCCCACCCACGACAACCCCTCCCGAAATTTGCGGGCACTCCTCCCGAAAATCGCGGGCACCCCACCCGCGAACCCCCCTCCCGAAATTCGCGGGCACCCCTCCACCACCCGCGACCCCCCTCCCAAAAATCGCGGGCACCCCTCCCCCCCACCCGCGACCCCCCCTCCCGAAAATCGCGGGCACACCCCCCCCCATGTGGGGGGTGCCATGACACCTTCAGCAGGGGCTGTACGCTGAGTACATAAGTACTCACTGTGGATGTCTGGCCAGGGGAGAGAGGAGAGAGTACACATGAGCCACTGCAGCAAAGGCATCCTGGGTCACAGTCAGTGTGCTCGGGTGGAGGGGGTGGTGTTCAGCAGTGGGGCGGGGTTTGGGTGGTATTTGGCCAGACATGGGGAGTGGTGGGAGAGTAGGGGGCAGGAGCTTTGTGTAGGACATAGGATGTGTAGAACTTGTAATGCAGGTTCTGCATTGTGGATAATGGTGGATGGGCCTATCAATCACCCGTGGAACCCCGCCCACCATTACCTACACTGCTTTTGAGTGACGGATCTGGCTAAATATATAAGAGATATCCCTTAATTATTAGGCTCCAGAAAACCTACTTCATTAATTACACACCCCACAGGAAGGCAGTTAAATCATTACAAGAAAACAGTAGCTGGTAAAACAGAGACTATACTAACAGTAATAAATTGGACTCGGCACCATAAATACTACACTGCTAGCAGGTCAGCAAACCAGACTTTTATTGACAGGAAACCTATATAGCAGCTTTATTGGAAGTGCAAGCCAGTCAGTATACCTCTGGAAATTAGCAAGTTTGTATACAGAAAAGTGATACACAGTTTATATCTTCATTGAGCTCAGATTACTCAGAAACTGCCCAAAATAGAAGGGGCTAAAGTGATTCTAGATGTAACAGCATTCACCTCAGCAAACGCTTGAAAGAACAGTTATCTCTAAGACTGTAATTGTATAATTTATTGCCAGTGGTCACATAGTATTCAAGCAAAGTTGGTTAAGAGAAACAATACATATAGCCAGCTGCAGTGGAAGTTAATTTATTCCAACCTCAAGACCCTATCTCTTCACTTTGTAACTAAGTACGTCAGGAGGACAGCGAGGAACAGAGTGCAGGGAATACAAAGCACAGCTAACAGCGTTTATACTGCTTTTGCGCCACCTCTGTAGACCTACACACAACATCTCAATTACATACAATAACCAGGCAATTTCATGTTTCAATTAGTAACCGTAAGATGTGAGAGGCCTCTCTATTACCTGTATTTATTATTGCGCAATAATCCTCTGACCTTACAATAGTCCTGAAATGTTCCTATCGTAACTGCAGTTACTGCTTCACTAAGTGCTTAGTTTAGTCCATTGTCTTTTTCCTGACAGGAGTTCAAGTCCCACACTGAGAAGCCGCGTTACCAGTGTATTTGTAATCCAACAGAGAGATCCTGTCCCAGTAAGTATTACAAAACCCAAAACTCTGTCCTTTCTACTTGTAGGTGCTGAATAACAGTTCCTAGACCACAGCTGATATGAATACTCTGGACCCGTGAAGGGATTAATTGACCAGAAAAATTTTATTGTACATATACACAAATTTTTTAAAAAGTGCAAGTGCAATAAAGTGCAGTTGCATAAAATTCATATGAACACATATGAATTTCTTGGTCCTTCCTTTAAAGAGTCAGTGTTGCTCTTTTTTTGGTCAACAGAGGGCAGCAGAGCATCATACAGCTTAAATAGTGCGCAGAAACAGTCACCTTGACCCCTTTCTCCAAATGTAATTGAGATGTGAAATAACCTTATTACTTTATAGGAAAAGGTAGGATTATTAGAGTAATGCATTGTTAAGTAGTTCCTGAAACCAGGCTTTCGCAGAAATTCCAGGACAAACTACTACTGTTCCAGAGAAATAAAACTTGTTTCATTTTGGTATTGTTTATATTGTATTCACTGAAGCCTGTGTACATGAAATTAATTATTGTACTGTTTGCTAACCGTGTAATAAATTGTTGTTAAACCTTGCCTGAGAGATTTGTTCGGAAAACAAAGAGAATAAATTCTTACCTAAGTGGAATATTACACTTACGCTGGTTCATATTGATGTACAGGCACCATTTTTCGTCGCCAGTAACGATTCGGTAAAGAAATTGTTCCTTGTGTCCATGAATTGAACGGTGACGAGCAAGTAAACCAGCTGAGATTGTGGCTCGTTGATTTTTGTTGTCGTCACGAAGCATGCGGAACTCATGCTCCACACTGCTGAACCTTTCCTATTGAGTGAAGATTCTTCTCTACATAGGTGCCGATTCTGTGGGTGCTTGAGGGCCCGAGCACCCACGGAAATTGATGAGCACCCACCCGCTCAGCAGTGGCCCACCAGCCCGTGTCCCACTGCACTCCCCTCTCTTGTCGCTGGCACAGGTACTGTGTGGGCATTTATGTACCTGCACTGTGGGGGCATTTATGTATTTGGCACTGTAGGGGCATTTATTTATTTGTTACTGTGGGGGCATTTATGTATTTGGCACTGTGGGGGGGATTTTTGTACCTGCACTGTGGGGGCATTTATGTATTTGGCACTGTGGGGGCATTAATTTATTTGGCACTGTGTGGGCATTTATGTATTTGGCACTGTGTGGGCATTTATGTTACATAAATGCCCACACAGTGCCAAATACATAAATGCCCACACAGTGCCAAATACATAAATGCCCACACAGTGCCAAATAAATAAATGCCCCCACAGTGCAGGTACAAAAATCCCCCCCCACAGTGCCAAATACATAAATGCCCCCACAGTGAAAAATAAATAAATGCCCCTACAGTGCCAAATACATAAATTATGTATTTGGCACTGTTGCCATAATTTGAATATTGGAGACAACTGTGCTGCTTAATATGAATCTGTATTATTTTGTGGCCACGCCCCTTTCCCATGAAGCCACTCCCCTATATTTTTGGCTTGAGCACCCACCAGCAAAAACATAAATCGGCACCTATGCTTCTCTATAGCTAGAAGAGCCTAGAAGGACTTGATGGAACAGCTTCTCGGATTCAACTGTTAGTGTTTATATTTATTTTAAAACCTGTGTGCCTGCTTATCTGTATGAGGGTAGACATGTGTACATGTTTCTGGAAGAAACTGTCTGTCCTAGGTTTTTAAGTGTGGTGCAAGGAATGTATCAAATACATTCGCATATTAATACAGAGGAGTCGGAGTCGGGGTCAGCAGTACGATGAGTCGGAGTCGGGACATTTATCTACCGACTCCACAGCCCTGGGAGGGAGGACGGACGTGGGAGAGACAGAGCTCACCTGCTACACTAGTATGTTTATTTATACTGTTTTATTAACTAGGGCAGCATTTTAAGCACCTGGCCCCTCTCCTCCGATCCTGCTTGCTTTATAACAAGGAGAGCAACTGCAGAACAATACAGGGGAAAGTGACTGTTAGCCTGCTTGCTTACTTTCTCTATTAGCCGGGCAGCTGGGAGCTGAGTGTTTGCCGATTTTCCCCGCAGCAGCAAAGAGGAGGACGTCCGCTGTCGCAGCCAGTCCTGATGTAGGCTGGCAGGCGGCAGCGGAGGTAGGGAGGCTGGACGGAGTCTCCAGACCAGCGGTGGGCGGCGGTGGGGCCTGAAGGTCAAAAACTCGCGAGATGATGACATCATCATCTCGCGAGTGCGTCTGTCAGGCTGCGGAGGCAGGACTGGCAGGCGCAGCGGCGCCACAGAGGGCCTGGACACTGGGGAGAGCATTAATGGAGGTCAGGAGGCTTTTTTAGACACCCGGACTAAAGACTGGAAAAGCCTCCTGGAGGGTTGCCACCCAAAATGGGAGAATCCCAGAAATCCGGGAGAGGTGGCAACACTACCTGTACCTCTTTAAAGGGGACCGTTAATTTGTTCTGGCCTATTTATAGTAGTGTGCACACTAAGTAGGGACTATTCCATCCTCTGATGATTTATCTTCGTGGAACCTTTGCTAGAACTCATTGACTGAGTGTTGTATCTGGGACTACATTGTTAGCATACATATGTGTAAGGTGTAGCGCCACCTGGCGGACATTTGGAGGTAAAACAGTTTAGTTACAGTAGCGTGACTAAGCGCTAGCCTTATCTTTATTGACATCATTCTTTCTCAGATCGTCTTCTTTAACTTCGTTCTATGGTAATATCTTTCTGAAGTCATTATGTTATGTCATTGCATATACAACAGGTGAATGCTATTGTCCTTTGATAAGGAATCGTAAATGAGCACTGCAGATTAGCCATTGACTTTTTCTGAGGTGTTCCTTGGCTACTAAATTCAGACAGAAATATTTAAATGTCTTTCTTTTGTTTGATGTTTGCACAAAGTATTTGAAAAGTATCGCAGCAATTGCACTACGTCTCTTGTTAATAAATATTCATTGCTGCTAGCCGTGGTTGCCATCTTTTCTTTGTGGGTCCTTCCCGGGGTGTCCTATCTCCTGCCTTCAGTGTCTGTCATCAACTAACAAGGGCCGTGAAGAAATCCCGAATTCCCTGCCGTCACCAGATCCAGGTACGTCTTCATACCGTCCACGCTTACAGGGGCTCCTGTCACATATACATATGTATGTATACGTATGTATGTATGTATGTATTCCACATTGGGAATTGACCACGCCCACTTTTGGGATAAGCCATGCCCCCTTTTCCGGAGCTTTACAATTATAGGGGTGAATCACCAGGAATCGATGAACAATAAGGTGGCAACCCTAGGTACAGGCGAGCTCCCGTTACCTAGGGTAACTCCCTGCTGGAAATGCAGCGGTCTGTCAAGGGAGTCTAGACAGAACAATAACCTCTGAGGAGGGACAAGCGAGCTCCCGTTACCTAGGGCAACTCCTTGTAGTAAATGCAACAAACAGACAGTATGGAAGTCTTACTAGACAATAAGCCCTGCGATGGGGTCAATGGCCCTGCAAGTAACTTATAGAAGCGATGGGGTCCCTCAATGGCCTCTCCTTGGTCAGGTGTGTGAAGCCCCTAAACTCAGGGGGTCTGTGGGGCTGTGACTGAAGGCGAAGGCCCGCCTTAGCAAATGGCTGGTACGGAGGTAGTGATGGGGGCAGTCCAGGTGATGGACAATGGGAGGCAGTCCCTGGTTAACAAAGGAGGTGAGGCTGAGCTGCCTATTCACTGGCTCCTGCAGCGGCACCTCTCCTGCGCCCGGATCCCGTCCTGCGGCTCTGCTGTCCGTCACCACCTCCTGAGTCCGTGCACGGTCGGCGCCTCCTTCACTCCCTGGCTCTGCGCAGTGACACGGCCTGACTCCCTCTCTCTGCCAGCTGTCAATCACCAGTCGGGACTTCACAATGGCGGCCGCTCTTCTCCCTGCTGATCTCCGGCTGCATGCTGCTCCTCTCCGGACGCCCGATGTGCACCTCTCTGCAAACAGGTCAGCCACGCTTCTGTTCTCTCCAGCAGCACACTTCCTCCCACGCTGCTCAGCTCTGCAGTCTTGTCACCTCTGACCTCTTTTCCGCACGCTATCCAGGCAGCCAATCAGGAGCAAGGCAGGCCTCCTTTACGTGAAGGAGAGCTGGGACGCTCGCTGGGACGCTCGCTGGGTTGGTTAACCCTTTCAGTACTGGATAGAAGGAACAGGGTTTCACAGGCAGCATTGGCCACCATTGCTGAGCTCCATTTGGGGTGCAGGGATATATCAGGGGCACCACTGCAGTGGGCTGCCACATATACATACATATGTATACATATACATACATACATATACATACATATGTATACATATAGGCGCTGGCGGGGGGGGGGGGGCAGCTGGCAGGCCGGGGGGGGGGGCAGTGCTGGCAGGCCGAGAGGGCAGCTGGCAGGGAGGCTCAAGTCCACTGTCAACTCACCAGTGGTTACAAGCAGGCAGCCAGCAGCAGCGCGGTGTCCAGTCCAGGCAGTCAGGCAGCAGCGGAGAGTGAAGGGCGGAGGCAGGACATGCTGGGAGGTCCACGTTTCCCAGAGGCTAGCAGCAGTGCAGCACATCATCACCAGACAGCGGGCGGCGGGCTACAGTGCGTCTGTCAGGCTGCGGAGGCAGTCCTGGTTGGCGCAGCGGCTGTTAACGTGATGGCTAGGCACTGGGACGCGGAGTGGTGGAAAATAGGGCAGGGAGGCTTTTTCAGACACCCGGATTCCGGGAGAAACTAAAAAAGCCTCCTGGAGGGTTGCCACCAAAATCTGGAGATTCCCGGAAATCCGGGAGAGGTGGCAACCCTACCGAGAACTGCTTCAGACATCCATTAGTCTGGTCTGCTCTGGTCCTGGACAGCAGGGGCTGTTGGGACATGTAGTTTTGTTTTAAGTGCCTGACTGCCAGACACCTAAAAAACAAACTACATGTCCCAGCAGCCCCTGCTGTCCGAGACCAGAGCAGAGTCTGGCTGCAGAAATCAGGGGCAGAGATAGATAGCTGGTAAGGAGCTATTTAATATTTATAATTGTAGGACCAGGTCCGGGCCTCATTCTCTGTCAGGGCCCGGGAATAGAGACCCCACAGACCCCCCCCTGTCGGCGGGCCTGAAAACGCCCTTGCTTCCCACTGCTGACACAGCTGACAAAAGAACATTCTATATCAATAGACAAAGGCATAAGTCCCCACTTTCATTGTCACATAAATACAATGGAACATTGTCACAGCTTATACTTACACATTGTACATGTCATAACATACTGGAAATATGTTAACATAATTATACGATATTTTAATACAAGTATTTGAACCACGGGTTACATTATCCCCCTGGTGCAATGGCAAATCATTTATCCATCTTTAATTGAAAATGCACCACTTACATACAGTAGATCAGTAGATCAGTGGTTCCCAATCTCAGTCCTCCAGTACCCCTAACAGTTCACATTTTCCAGCTCTCCACGTAGAATTACAAAAACATTTAACTCAGTGGTTCACAAACTTTTTTGAATCACGGTGTCCTAGAGCAGGGGTGGGGAACCTCCGGCCCGCGGCCCGGATACGGCCCCCGCACCCACTTTGGCTGCCTATATTACTGCTTAATCAGCCGCCCACCCAGATAATGTGGATGGCTGCTGCCCGCCTGCACAGATAACGGGGATGGCTGCTGCTGCCGCCGGGGAGATCATTCAGAAGACGTGCCCGCCAATCACCGGGGCTGTGGAGGTGATGCGCCCGCAGTGATTGCCGGGCAGTAGGGAGGGGGACATGCGAGGTTTGGGATGCGCCCGCCATGCACTGCATGGGTGGGAGCATTGGAGGTCAGAGAGTCCAACAGCCGCAGCAGCAGAAGCCATCACGCTGTGCTGCCGCAGCTAAATCAGTGTATTTTGAAAATAAAGGTAAATGCTGACAGATCCTGACAGATCCAGGGGTTGTCATTTACCCCTGGATTCACCCCCAAACAGGTTTATGTGATTACTGTATGTCTGATTATCATAATCAGACAAAATCACATAAACCTGTTTGGGGGTGACACTGTCACTTCCTCCACACTGTCACTTTCTCCACACTGTCACTTTGTATGAATAAATGACAACCCCTGGATCTTTCAGTCATCCATATCACCCTCACACTGCTGTGCATTAATTAGACAGCCCAGGTGTCTCTGCCCACATGTTTATGCCCCTGCCCATGTGTATAATGCCCACATGTATATGCCGCTGCCCGTGTGTATAATGCCCACATGTATATGCCGCTGCCTGTGTGTATAATGCCCACATGTATATGTCACTGCCCGTGTGTATAATGCCCACATGTATATGTCACTGCCCGTATGTATAATGCCCACATGTATATGTCACTGCCCGTGTGTATAATGCCCACATGTATATGCCGCTGCCCGTGTATAATGCCCACATGTATATGACGCTGCCTGTGTGTATAATGCCCACATGTATATGTCACTGCCTGTGTGTATAATGCCCACATGTATATGTCACTGCCCGTGTGTATAATGCCCACATGTATATGTCACTGCCCGTGTGTATAATGCCCACATGTATATGTCACTGCCCATGTGTATAATGCCCACATGTATATGCCGCTGCCTGTGTGTATAATGCCCACATGTATATGCCGCTGCCCGTGTGTATAATGCCCACATGTATATGTCACTGCCCGTGTGTATAATGCCCACATGTATATGCCGCTGATAATTTTTATATGGTCCCCGAAGGATTTTATAAATATCCAAATGGCCCTTGGTAGAAAAAAGGTTCCCCACTCCTGTCCTAGAGAATCACAATTATTTTTATGGCACCCTCTTATTAAGAATAAAAAAAAAAAATATTTAAATTAAGTAATTTGTGTTTATATGTCATTCTTAGGTTAAATTGTGTGATGACGAGCAGTGTTTGCTTCTTTTTGTGCACATAAATTATAGTTGGAAGCCACAAGCACTGGTTTTATCTACTTCATTGACCATAAATAATTTGAGTTGGTCCTGGACCACCAGCCCGAGGCAACCCTGCATCTGTTTTAAGGCACCCCAGGGTGCCACAGTACACAGTGTGGGAACCATTGATTTAGTTCCAACTGTGGATCTTTTAAATTGTTTCAGTGAATAATGAGTACACCTGTGCACCTGCTAGGTGACCTGGAGAATGTGAACTGTTGGGGGAACTTAAGGACCGAGGTTGGGAACCACTGCACTAGACCATTAAACTCATTAGGAAGCCAAACTCAAGCATTTGGAGAGCAGTGACGCAGAATAGGTAAATGTGGAGTATATAGGGTTTGGCTGGCTACACATCATTGGATGATATACTGTTCGGATGCGGGTCAGAATGATGTACTGTCCATTCTGATCAGTGTGTATCTGTGGTTTGGACATTTCCAGCTGTCGGCCATGAGGACGCCCCATCTCATTTGCTGCACATTGGATGGCTTGGCCCCACTGACGGCAAATAAATTGAAACACACATTCAATTAAGGGATTATAATTGTCATTTCTCCTTTCTATATTACTTTGATAAGATTTGCTGCGGGAGTGAGTCATAGAACATCTTCTAAACTTACGGCCTGATTCAGAAATGTACGCAAGCCTACTTTGTGGGTGATGGGCCCTGGTGCAAAAAAATATAATTTGGGCCTCCTTACTCCACCCCAACCCAAGTTTATAATATGCAACATGGCAGTGGCTGTCAGTGAGAGGCAGGGGGTGACAGTGAGGCAGAGAGGAATAATAAGACTGCGGTCAGACACTGAGAATTTAGTGGAGGGAGACAAGGCAATTGCAGATCGGCTAAATAATAATTTTTGCTCCGTATTCACTATAGAAGGAGAAGGGAAGGGACCACAGTTAAGTTGCAAGGACATTCATAAAAATAAGGTACATTTACTAAGGAGAAAGTCCTAACAGAACTCTCAAGACTGAAAGTGGATAAATCAACGGGGCCAGACGGAATACATCCAAGGATACTAAAATAACTAAAAGATGTGTTGGTAGCGCCATTAACATATTTATTCAACCAGTCACTAGATACAGGTGCAGTTCCAGAGGACTGGAGAAGAGCAAATGTAGTTCCACTGCACAAAAGCGGAAGCAAAGAAGAAGCAAGTAACTACAGGGTTGGGGTTGAGGTGAAAATGTGCAGGGGTGGTGTTGATATGCAGGGGGGGATGTTGATGTGCAGGGGGGGATCATGTGCAGGGTGGGAGTGAGGTGATAATGTGCAGGGGTGGTGTTGATGTGCAGGGGGGGGTGATTATGTGCAGGGGGGGATCATGTGCAGGGTGGTGGCGAGGTGATAATGTGCAGGGGTGGTGTTGATGTGCAGGGGGGGTGATTATGTGCAGGGGGGGTTCATGTGCAGGGTGGGGGTGAGGTGATTATGTGCAGGGGTGCTGTTGATGTGCAGGGGGGTGATCATGTGTAGGGTGTGGGTGTTCATGTGCAACTATCTTCAGTGGTGGGGTTTGATGGATCATGCAGGGGGGGGATGATATGCCGGGGGGGATAATGTGCAGTGAGGGGTGTAATGATACATGGAGAGTAGCCTGTATTTTCTGTTTCTTATGCATGGTGACTAGCCTGTTGTTTATATTATTGTAATGGTGGAGCAGAGTGCTGTGTCATCTTGTTATTAATGTGCAAGTTGTTGTGTCATGTAATGTACTGTTGAAGCTGACTCTGTTGTCATGTTTATATTGCAGATTGCTGTGTCATGTTATTGTTATTGTACTGTTAAAGCAGACTGCGGTGTCATGTTTTTGTTAATAATGTGGTACTTGTTTCCTGGACCAGATTTTCTACGTATTTTTTAAGTGTAGGTTGCTGTGTCATGTTATTGTTATTGTACTGGCAGGGCATACTCTGTTGTCATATTGTTATTGCAGATTGCTGTGTCATGTAATACTGCTTTCACATTGCAGAAATGGGTAATGACACAGTATTCTTAAATGGGACTTTAAAACGGGTCTGAGCCTTGAGACCTTTCACATTGCAGGTGAAAACCGTTTTAAAAATCATTTAATACCATTTAAACATTCAACCCGTTTAACCCCCAAGGGACACGTTTCAAGCCATTGAAATAGAGCCATTCACACTGCCTAAAAAACGGCTTTAAAACGTGTAGGACTCTGCTTTTTAACCGTGTTGAAATACCAGTTAACTTTAACCGGTAAATCAACTTTGGCACTTTCACATTGCAGCCTTAAACGTTTTAAAATGGGAAAAAAACGGCAATATACCGTTTTAAAAGTGCGATGTGAAAGGGGTATTATTGTTACTATACTGGCGGAGCAGACTGCGGTGTCATGTTTTTATTCATTTAATGGCACTGCAGCTTGCTGTTGCATTTTATTGTACTGGTTGGATTAGCATGTAATTAAATGTAACTAATATTGTACTAGATTTTTGATATTGTACTAGCATATCATTTTTAATTTTCTTTTTTTATCTTTCTTTTGTAGTCGCTGTTACCAGTTGAAAAAATTAAAGCCCATTTCAGTTTATCGTCCCATCATTGTCAAAAAGGTAAATTTTTGTGGAGTTATATTGCACATTAATCGTCATATTTACCTTTCCAGTGCATTGTATTTTCCATGGAGTATAGCCTTCAATTATTCAGAAATGTTTTTGTTTTCATAATATTTTTCAGAAATGCCTGGAACAATGGGCCATAAGTTTTGGGGAAGATTCATCGAAATCTACAAGGAAAACAGCTGCCTCTGGAAGACCGATCACGGGGACTATCGGAATCAGGCAAAAAGGAATCAGGCGTAGAACAAATTGATTGATTACAGTAGAACCTGTGACAGTGCTGAAAACACTCGGTGGGTTCGGAGGAAGAACGCAAATATGCGAACAGTGGTGGTGAAGGAGCACAATCAAGTCCTGGAATCGCAATGTTCTGGAGCCGGGACTGATGACCTTTACATGCCGAAATTGTGGTACTATGAGCGAATTACGTTTATCGTTGAGCAAGCTTCAAGGAGAAGAGCAGAGGGAACTCCTACGGATGAAGACTCACCGTCAAGTGATTCGGAGAGTGCGGACATAGTAAGTTTTTGATATGACATGTCTTGTATGTAACCAAGGAAGAAACAGTCCTCCCGTCCGACCAGCTCTGTTCCAAGTGGCCAAGAGCATTGTTGTAGGCATGCGGAGGAAGCTCACAGAAATCCTCTGGATTATTTTCAAAATTTCACCAACCACATTGCCGGTGAGATGCGGTCCATGGATCCAGACCAGTTCCGCATCTTTAAGCGGTTAGCAAATTGCGGTATGTCACGCGCAGCAGACAAAAATTTGACTGATGAATGTGACATACTGCCATGTCCTATAAGACACAGGCCATTGCCCCCACAGCCCAACTACCCACATCACCGCCCTATGTACATTTCGCCGGTTAATCCTTCGCCTCCCCATTCTTTTTATGTGCCGGGACCCCCTATACCATCCACCTCTGCCACTGACCCCTCTTCAATGTCTGGTGGTGTGTACTCAGCTTCCCCTACCCCAGAGGATGATGTCTTTTTTAAATAATTCATATTTTAATTTGGCTTCATTTTTTAATTTAATTGCTTATAACGAAGCTCTTGTTCTTCTCCTTGATTTGTTTGCTCAACGATAAATTTCTTTGCTCATTTTACCACAATTTCGGTTTGTGAAGGTCACAGTACGGTACTTCTGAACGTTGCGATGTCCGTACTTGTTGTTCTCCTTCACAAACCACTGATCGACATATTTGCATCTTCTTCCGAACCCATTGGAAGTTAGCAGCACTGATTACAATGTTCTACTGTAATAATCAGTAGTTGTATGCCTGATTCCCATTTCCCTGGTTGCGATAGTCCCTTCCACAGAGGCAGTTGTTTTCCTTGTATATTTCAATGAATCGAGCCCACACCAAAAAAATAATAATAATTAAATTTAAGAAATGTGTAGTCTCATTTATTTTAATGTTGACTGTTGTTGTAATTACAAATGTATATATTTGTGCCAATTCTTCCCTCAGGTGCTGGATGATATGTTGTGGCCGACAGGCAGGATCCCAGTTTACAGGTGATACTCTCCCTCTTGGGATTCCATGACTCCCATTGACGGAGAGTATAATCTGTTCCTAAAACACCCCCACTATACACACCACCCCCAC
This sequence comes from Crinia signifera, assembly GCF_055691185.1. Classification (NCBI taxonomy): domain Eukaryota; kingdom Metazoa; phylum Chordata; class Amphibia; order Anura; family Myobatrachidae; genus Crinia; species Crinia signifera. The sequence continues at coordinate 17,778,815 of NC_139223.1, forward strand.
TATCCAGGCCACCCCGAAGCGTGGTGAGGCAAGCGCAGTGAGCCCCGCGAGGGGATGCGGAATACATGTAAAGTAATCCGCGACCCCTCGTGGGGCTCGCTGCGCTCGCCACACTATATAGAAACAACTCCACGCCGACGTGCATAGTGGGGGTATGAAAAAATCGGAGGATGCGTTCCACCGCCGCTCGCCACGCTTCGGGTGGCGTGGATAGTGGGGTCTCATTTTAAGCACCCATCACATCACATGACATGAAATATCGCATCACATCACATTCGGTGCATCGTATCGCATTTGGTGCCATGCGATCCTTTGCGATATTTCATTGTATAAGCACTCCTGTGCAGTTAACATGGACATCGCATCGCATTGTACAGTACTATAGACAGTATGCGATATTTCATCGCATTGTGTACTGTGTATAATGCTGTATGATGTGATTGTATCACATCGTATCAAACGCATCGCACAGCACTATAAACAGTACGCAATGCGATGCGATTTCCCTACGCAGAATTAGCATAGTGGGCGCCCAACTAACATATAGGTACCAGATAGTGTTATGACTATATCCGAACTAAACCCCCTCTCTGTATTTGACAAACTGTAGTACACATAACACTGAACAAAATGCAGTTGGTCCAGTTCATCAGCATTTCAGTTTAAGAAATGTGATCCATTGTTTGAGGCCAGAGTGCAATGGGGAGTAGGTCACTACCCACCACCAGAGCAGTGCATTCTGGGTATAGGTATATAAGTTCAGGACAAGCTGAACTCTTCCTCTTTGACCATCACACCCTGGACACTCCATCCAAATACAGCGTGCTTTGCAAGGTATCATTTATACTGTACATTTAAACATTGCAATATTTTTTATATAGAATGATAATCTTGCCATCTATATCTATACATTTACACTCTATGAACTGTTTTCTGACTATCCTATCTGTAATACAATGCGGATCTATCTCTTTCTCACCTCTTGGCCTAGTCACACAGACACACACGCAGACCACAGACCAAACTGCTACATCTCTCATGTGTAGCAGACAGCGGATACGGACATAAGGTCGACAAACATTCAGTTGACATGCAGAAAGCTCGACATCGGCCTAGGTCGACATCAGTGGCGTAGCTACGTTTTGGGCGCCCCCCCGCCGTTAGGGGGGGGGCGCCCCCCCCCCCCCCCGTCGCCGCCCCGCCGAGCACCCCTACCCTGCCGCCCATGCAAACCCCCCCTCAATCCCCCACAGCCTTACCTATCGTGCTGGTCCCGGCGGCTCCGTTCTTCTGCTGAGGACCACCAGAATATGGCCGCCCCCATACAGCAGACAGTTTCAGAGAACTGTGTGCTATATGGGGGCGGCCATTTTGTGGTGGTCCTCAGCAGAGGAACGGAGCCGTCGGGACCAGCGCGATAGGTAAGTCTGCGGGGGATTGAGGGGGGGGGTTTAACTATAGCACCGCAGCCCCCGGCGCCCCCACATGCACAGCGCCCCCCCGCGGTGGAGGGGGCTGCGGTGCTATAGTTACGCCCCTGGTCAACATGCCATTAGGTCGACACAAGCATTAGGTCAACATGGGCAAGGTCGACAGTCAAAAGGTCAACACATAGTTTCTGCCTTAGCCCCCCCCCCCGCCCAGCGTTATACACAAACCCACCCCCCTAGGGAAAAGACAAGCGTTATACACACCACCACCCCTTTGACATCACCTCCCCCCACTCAGCCAGGGCTACAGTACACACCCACCATCCACCATTACTCCACATCCACCAGGTGAGCGGCGGGTCTGCCCGCACAACCCCCCCCCCCCTCCATAAGTGTGTCTGCCCACAAACCCCCACCCGCCCCATCAGTGAGTCTGCACCCCCCCATCAACACCAGTGCCTGCCCCCTTCCCTTCCCTAGGGCAACGGTTTTACCCGCAACCCCCCAACCCCAGAGCAGTGGGTCTTCCCGCTCCCCCCCTCCCCATCACCCCGTAAGCGGGTCTGCCCGCAAACACCCCCCCCCCCCGCGCGCGAGCGGGGCTGCCTGCAAAGCCACCCCCCCGCACAACGTGTCTGCCCGTAAACCTCCCCCATCAGTGGGTCTGCCCACACCCCACGCGAGCGGGTCTCCCTGCACCCCCCCCTCTGCCAGCACCCCTTCTCCACCCCCCCAAGCGTGTCTGTCCGCAACCCCCCCCAATCAGCGGGTCTGCACTCCCCTCCCCGATCAACACCACTGCCCTCCCCCCTTCCCCCCCCGCTGCAACCCCCCCAACCCCAGAGCAGTGGGTCTGCCCGCACCCACCACCACCACACCGTGGGCAGGTCTGCCTGCAAACCCCACCCCCACATCCCCTTGCGAGCGGATCTGTCTGCACCACCACCACCCTGAGCGGGGCTGCCCGCACACACCCCCCCCCCCATCAGTGGGTCTGCACGGACATCCCCCTGCGAGCGGATCTGTCCGCACCACCACCACCCCCCCAGCAGGTCTGCCCACACCCCACGCGAGCGGGTCGCCCTGCACCCCCCTCCCTGCCAGCACACTCACCCCCCCAAGCATGTCTGTCCGCAAGCCCCCTCCATCAGCGGGTCTGCACCCCCATCAACACCGCTGCCCGCACCCCCCCTGCTGCATCAGCAGGTATGGTCGCCCACAACCCACCGCCCGGAGTATTGGGTATGCCTGCCCTCCCCCGGAGCGGCGGGTCTGCACGCAAACCAGCCCCCCTGGATGGACCCCCAGGTCTGCCAGCACCCCCCGTCTGCCCGCGTCCCCCCCCCCGCGAGCGTGTCTGCCCCTCCCCTCTGCCAGCACCCCCTTCCCCCCCACCAGCATATCTGTCGGCAACCCCCTCCCCATCAGCGGGTCTGCACCAGCCCCATCAACACTGCTGCCCTCCTCCCTTCCCTCCCTCAGGGCAGCGGGTCTGCCCACACCCCCCCCCCGCTGCATCAGCAGGTATACCCGCACCTCCCCAACCCCAGAGCAGCGTGTCTGCACCCAACCCACCGCCCGCAGTAGTGGGTATGCCCGCCCTCCCCCGGAGCGCAGACCTGCCGCTCCGGGGGAGGGCAGTCACACCCGCAGCTCCAGCGAGGGTGGGTGGGTGGATGCAGAACCGCCGCTCTGGAGGAGGGGGAAGGGCAAGCATACCCGCTGCTCCGGTGGGGGTGGGGTGTGGGGCCAGACCCGCTGCTCCAGGGGGGGTGGCCCCTTACGACGGTGTGAAGAGCACCCGGAGGGCGCGATGAATCACCCAGTCTTACATTAAATACATACATACACAAAGAGCAAAGACTGATAATACACATACATTATTTCTATCTTTAAACATACAGGCTAATACAGTGCTTGAAGTCGAAATTTTTAAATGGGGATATGGAAAAATAAAGTATGTAGTTATAAGCCCACTGGAAAAGGGGTGTGGCCGCTCAAAAGCAGGCATGTCTTTAAGTGTAGTGTACTACACCACATAGCCCTTATACACCATATTAGTAGGACCCCCTAAACTATCTAGTACTAGTGCCCCTTACACATTGTGCCACACAGTATAAGCCAAAATTCAATGACAAAGGGACAGGAAGAGTTACAGCAGAGATAGAGTGACAACAGGGCCACAGGGACAAAGAGAGTGATAGCAGGGACATAGAGAGAGTGATAGCAGGGACAGAGAGATAGTGACAGCAGGGACATAGAGAGAGAGAGCGATAGCAGGGACAGAGAGTGACAGCAGGGACAGAGAGCGCGTGACAGCAGGGACACAGAGACAGATGAGAGAGAGTGACAGCAGCAACACAGAGAGAGTGATAGCAGGGACACAGGGACAGAGAAAGAGTGACAGCAGGGACACAGGGCCATAGAGAAAGAGACTAACAGCGGGGACAGAAAGTGACAGCAGGGACATAGAGAGTGATAGCAGGGACTGAGAAAGAGTGACAGCAGGGACACAGGGACAGAGAGAGTGATAGCAGGGACATAGAGAGAGTGATAGCAGGGACACAGGGGAAAAGAGTGGAAGCAGGGACACAGGGAAAGAGAGAGTGACAGCAGGGACATTGAAAGTGATAGCAGGGTCATAAAAACGGAGAGTGACAGCAGGGATAAAAAGAGTTATGTGGGGTACACACCAGAACGACCACAATCATCCTCGACCGATAGACGACCATGAAACGATTTCCCATGGACTGCCCGGGAGCTCCTGGGCAGTCCCCAGCAAACGATTTGCAAAAAGTGTGTTTTTTTGCAAAACAATCTTGATCCAATCCCGATGCGATGGTATTGGACTGTCCACGATGGACAGTTGGTCGGACTGGTATTGATGGATCCTACCTGCAGCATGTAGGACCCATGACGCGACCAAAGGAGCGGCGGGTACGCGCATCGGATCGCAATCGGATCAACGAAATTACAAAAAAGCACAAAAGTACATACAATCTACATACAATCGGTATTGTATCAGGATTGATGGGATTGAGGGAAAATCATCCTGGTGTGTACCCAGCATAACAGCGAGGACAAAGGGGCAGGAACAGTGACAGCGGTGACACAGAGACAGTGACAGCGAGGATACAGGGACAGAGACAGTATGGAAAGGGCTGTAACTATGTGGGCTCCATAGCAAAATCATGAAAGCCCCCCTCCCTTCCCTAACTATTATACCATCTGTACTGCAATAAAGTCTAAATACAAGCACATATTGGGATAGGGGTGTTTGTGGGGGCTACAGAGGAACAGAGGACATATTAAGAGAGACCGTTCACAGCACCGTATAGTGTGGGTGGGGGAGTGGGTGTTTTGGGGGTTGTCACGGTGGACAAATATGCACAGTATATGGCACAAGGCACATATTTGGGGGTGAGTTGGTGTTCACCCTGCAGTGGATAGCTGCGGGGGGGGGGGGGGGGGGCTGCTGGGATCAGCACTCACACTGCATGGTGTATAGTTAGGAGAAGGGTCAGAGCACAAATTTGGGGGTTTGTGTGAGTGCTCAATTTTCACAAAGTATAGTGGGGGGGAGGGCGCAGTGTATAGTGGGGAGAGGGCAGAGTGTAGAGTTAGTGGGGGGGAGTTCACAGTGTATAGTGGGGGAGGGCACAGTGTATAGTGAGGGAGGGCACAGTGTATAGTGGGGGAACACAATGTATAAAGTGGGAGTAAGGGCACAGAGTATAGTGGGGAAGAGGAGTGGGCACAGTATATAGAGAGGTGGAGTGGGGGCACAGTGTAAAGTGTCAGCACAGTGTATAGTGTCAGCACAGTGTATAGTGGCTGAGGCACAGTGTATAGTGGCAGCACAGTGTATAGTGGGTTGACACAATGTATAGAGTGGGAGTAAGGGCACAGAGAATAGTGGGGGGGACTGGAGGCACAGTGTAGAGGGGGTGGGGGCAGAGTGTATAGTTAGGGCACAGTGTATAGGGGGTGGGGGCACAGTGTATAGTGGGTGCAGTGTATAGGGGGCAGTGTATAGGAGGTGGGGGCACAGTGTATAGTGGGGGCAGTGTATAGGGGGTGGGGGCACAGTGTTTAATGGGGGCACAGTGGATAGGGAGGGCAGTGTATAGGAGGTGGGAACACAGTGTATAGTTGGGGCACAGTGTATGGTTGGGGCACAGTGTATAGGGGTAGGGGCAGTGAATAGCGGGAACAGTGTATAGGGGGTGGGGGCACAGTGTATAGTTGGGGGACAGTGTATAGGGAGTGGGGGCACAGTATAAAGTGGAGTGGAGGCACAGTATATAGGGAGTGGTGGCACAGTGTAAAGTGGGGGGGTGGGGGAACAGTATAAATTGGGGGAGTAGAGGCCCAATGTATAGTTGGGGCACAGTGTATAGTGGAGGCACAGTGTATAGGGGGTGGGGGCACAGTGTATAGGGTGTGGGGGCACAGTGTATAGTGGGAGCACAGTGTATAGGGGTGGGAGCACAGTGTATAGGGTGTGGGGGCACAGTGTATAGTTGGGGCACAGTGTATAGGGGGTGGGGGCACAGTGTATAGTGGGGGCAGTGTATAGTGGGGGGCACAGTGTATAGGGGTAGGGTCACAGTGTATAATTGGGGAACAGTGTATAGGGGGGGCACAGTGGAAAAGAGGAGCGGGAACAGTGTATAGATGGGGCACAGTGTAAAGGGGGTGGTGGCACAGTGTATAGTGGGGGCACAGTGTATAGGGGGTTGGGGCACAGTGTATAGTGGTGGCAGTGTATAGGGTGGGCACACACTGTGTATAGTTGGGGAGGGCAGTGTATAGTGGGAGCACAGTGTATAGTGGGGGCACAGTGTATAGGGGGTTGGGGACAGTGTATAGTGGGGGCACAGTGTATAGTGTGGGCACAGTGTATAGGGGGTTGGGGACAGTGTATAGTGGGGGCAGTGTATAGTGGGGCACAGTGTATAGTTGGGGGAGGGCAGTGTATAATGGGGGCACAGTGTATAGTGGGAAAGAGCACAGTATAGAGTCGGGGCGCAGTGTATAGGGGGTGGGGGTGCAGTGTAGAGTGTGGGAAGTGTATAGTAGGGGCACAGTGTATAGGGGGTGGGGGCACCGTGTATAGGAGGTGGGGGAACAGTGTATAGTTGGGGCGCAGTGTATAGGGGGTGGGGGCACAGTGTATAGTGGGGGCACAGTGTAAAAGGAGTGGGGACACAGTGTATAGTTGGGGCGCAGTGTATAGGGGGTGGGGGCACAGTGTAAAAGGGGTGGGGGCACATTGTATAGTGGGGCACAGTGTATAGTGGGGGGAGGACAGTGTATGGTGGGGGCACAGTGTATAGTGGGGGAGGGCACACTGTATAGTGGGGGCAGTGTATAGTGGAGGCACAGTGTATAGTGGGGCACAGTGTATAGTGGGGGGAGGGCAGTGTATGGTGGGGGCACAGTGTATAGTGGGTGAGGGCACATTGTATAGATGGGGCACAGTGTAGAGGGGGTGAGGATACAGTGTATAGGGGGGTGGGGGAACAGTGTATAGTGGGGGCACAGTTTATAGTGGGGCAGAGTGTATAGGGGTGGGGGAACAGTGTATAGGGGGTGGGGGCACATAGCACATCTTTTTTTTTGTGGGGGGGGGGGAGTACTCACCCTGCACAGTGGTCCTTGTGGTGGTGGTGGTGGTAGGCTGGGGTCTGGTAGCCAGCATGCTGAGGAAACAGAGGCACAGGAGTGCAGGTAGGAGATTTAATTCTAAATGTTCAGCTGGCAAGTTAATGGGGGCTCTCTCCCCGCAGCCTGGCTGTTCTCTTCCTTCTCCATGCTGGATGAGAAGAATGGGAGCAATGGCTGAGAGAGACCGGGGTGCCTCCCTGTCTGCGGCCCCCACCATGCACAGCAGGCTGCTCAATGTGTGGCTGTGTGCTGAGCTGCGCACTGGCACCACCGCTCCGGACTTCCAACATGCTCAGCCTGCGGGCAGGGGTGCTGAGAGAGGGGGGGAGCAGGTACAGTTTACCTGGGCCCGGGCCTATCAGGGGGGCCCTGGTCTGGACACACAGTTCCCATTCCAGCCACCACCAGCAGCAGCAGGTGCCAGTGCCATGTCTCCAGCCCAGCAGTCCCAGACCTGGTTCCCCACCCATGTCTAGGTCACTGTGTTCCAAGGTGGAAGGTGTGTGGCTGGTTGCTCTATGTCTGCTGCCTCCCTGCATGCTGCTGGGGCTGAGATCCGACTCTGGAAGTCAGCATGTAACCCCTGACAGAGCATGTACTGTAACTCCATGGCAATAAGCATGTTAACCCCTGGAAAGCATATACATCCATGGCAATGAGCATGTTAACCCATGGCAGAGCATGTAAATCCATGGCAACAAGCATGTTAACCCCTGGCAGAGCATGTAACACCTGGCAGAGCAGGTTAATCCAATGGCAACGAGCATATTAACCCCCTAATATGCAATAAGCATTACGGTGTGTGGAATAATGTGTAATGGGCATTATGTCATGTGGTAAAATTTGTAATAGGTATTACGGTGTATGGCATAATGTGTACTTCCCACTACAATGTGTGGCATAACATGTAATGAGCATTATGGCATGTGGTATAATATGTAATGGGTGTGTGACATGTGTAATAGACATTACGGTGTACATTTTTGTCCCTGTATCCACCTTGAAAGCAGTGGCGTAACAACAGCTCCGCAGAGGAGCTCTGTCTGTGGGGGCCCCAGGAAGTTGTTGTACCGGGGCCCAGGATTTCTCTTGCTGGTCCTGCCTGCGGGAGATGGGTATCTCACCTGTCCCCTCATCAGCATCCCGTCTCACTGTTGTGGGGTGTGGTATCACTCAGCCTGCAAGCTGGGCAGGGAGAATGAACGGGTGCAGCAGAGGCGGAGACTAGTCAGAGCTTCCTTGTCTGCAGCTCCTCGGCATGTTCTGGTACACAGCCCATTACTGGATGCATGTGTGACTTGGTGCAGGGGCAGCAACTATAGGGCCCCATAGCAGCTGCATCCCCTGCACCCTCGTTAGTTACACCGCTGGGGCGGCGAAGGAAGCGCTCCCTTTGAAGTGGGGCATAGAGCCAGGAGTCGGTGAGGGGAGAAAGTTCCCCCTTGTGCACAGGTTCTGCACCGCTGTAAAAAAAAATAAAAAAAACAGTGCTCGAAGAAAGTGTCGGTATGCCATACGGGTCTATACCGGCCCACTTCCAGCACTGCGCAAATATATATTTAGATACTTTTAGTCTTGGCCACCAGAATTAATGTAAGAGATGGTTTCTATGGGTCTTTAACATTAAATGTTCCTCTATCTAAATTTAAAGACCCATAGAAACCATCTCTTACATTAATTCTGGTGGCCAATACTAAAAGTTATAAAAAATTCATTATGTATACGCCCATATCTAGAATTCAGTTATTTATATTCCCCATTGTTTACACCATTTCTGGAGGAAAATCCTTCCTATGATGGTGGAATAAGAACATACGTTCCAGGTGCATATTCACCAGAGACCCTATAGCTGGGACAGTAGAAATGCTATATTACCCTTAATGTTTTCTGCAATAGGAGCTGTTGAAAGCTTAGTGTTCTAACACCAAATATGGCCAAAACTTGTATGTCTTCCTATTCAGATTGCACTTACCTATGGAAGTAACCAAGTTTTAGAAAATTTCTAAAATGTTTTTTTTGTGTCATTAATTATGTATCTTCTGTATCATCCTATAGATGGTTATAATAATGTTTCCCTAAGTCCTATGACTATATTATTGTACAGCTGTATTGTACTTATACTATTTTATAATTTTGTATAACAACCCCTGATGAAGTCATATATTGACGAAACGCGTTGGGTTTTATGTTTACTGCGAAAATGTTCCATCTACGCTCAAAAAGTGGCAAAAAAAAAACTGTAACCCAGCATCTGCCATTAAGTGAAATTTTATCAACTTTAATGAACTTTTTATGAAAATAAATACACTCAAGGACTTTGGGACTTTTTATTATTGTTGTTGACTGCCAATCAAGGCTATATATTAATAAGATCTGCCCCCAGGGCGCCATCTCACCATTGTTGTTTTATTCTTTGTTGTTTCCAATCCATCAGGAAACTGTGTGAGACAGGCAGCCTTTTTCAATTCAATATACAGTATATAAATATCTGTAGGCGCAATTGAGGAAAATTGTGTGTGTGTGTGTGTGTGTGTATATATATATATATATATATATATATATATATATATATATATATTCACATATTAACACAAACAAATAATCAATGAAAAGTAAAGTGAATTTAGGGTCAGATTTGAACTGTAAACTCACCTCTGAAGTAGCTTAGAAAGATATATCTGACATGTTTGTTGAAGCTATACTGCATTATCTGTATTGTGTGTAACCATTTTATGTATTGTGAATATGATTTTGATGTTATCTTTGTAAGGTAAAAGACATTGTACTTTATCTGTTTGTTTGTTTAGGTAACAGAATGAATGAATGGTTCCTTTATGTTGATGATGTAGAATAGTGACCTGGACTGTAGATTGGGCAGGGTAGCCTACTTTTCCAGTCTAACTTATTAGTTAGGCATACGCCCAACTAATAGGGCATGCCTCAAATCAGATCTATGCATATTTCGTAATTGCCCCCGAATTGTATGAAAATAAATAAATGCGTATTGTTTTTTTACACCATCCTATACCATGAAACAGATGCATTTACCATTTAATCCAATTCTACATAACACGCACCTTTATCACTTAATTTTCCCTAAATGAGAATGCCCCATTCCTTTCCTACAACCACACATGGAAAGGCATTTCAGTAGATGTGCTCAGAATATGGTGTAAAATGCAGACTACTAACTTATTATATATTATGTTTCAGGACATTTGCATGATGGATTTGAACCTCTATCTCCAGCGGATTGGAATTACAGAACCAATATCAAAATCCTCCTCACCGTCCCTGTCAACACTACGGAAGTTACATCGCCAACACCTTCTCTCGATACCCTTTGAGAGCCTCAGTATACACATTGGGGAGAAAATTATCCTGGACACTTTATGGATTTATCAAAAAATAGTTTTGAGAAACCGTGGTGGCTTTTGCTTTGAGAACAATGGTCTTTTCTCGTGGGTGTTACAAGAGCTGGGGTACCAGCCACTGGTGCTATCAGGAAGATACAGGGACACGGTCACCGGTATGTACGGACCGCCGTTTGACCACATGCTACTGACCGTGGAGTTGGAGGGCAGGCGGTGGCTTTGTGATGTTGGTTTCGGAGAAGGATTTCTGGATCCATTGCCCTTGGAGGCAGGATGGGAAGAGGAGCAGGACAATGGCGTGTTTCACTTACTGCAGGATGGAGAGGAGTGGTGCTTTGAGAAGATGGAGGACGACAAGTGGAGGACTCTGATCAAGTTCACCCTTGAAGAGAGGAAGTTTGAGGACTTCAGGGAAATGTCTGAATTTCACCAAACCTCACCTAGGTCTATCTTTGTATGCAAGACTATCTGTTCCCAAACTTTACTAGGTGGCAGATCCACCTACATGGGGCGCAGGTTGATCAGCACACAGTATACCAAGGGTGGTGGGAGTGCGAAGACCACTAAAGAACTCACCGATGAGGAGGTCCCTGATCTGCTCAGAGAGATGTTTGGGATCGTGCTCAATGCAACATTTGTCCCCAAGGACGAGGTTTGGATACCTTCCCCTGATGGAAAGTAAGGGCTCGGGCGATAAACAGTTTACCCTATTAAGTAAATAAAAAGGCATTTGCATTCTTTACAGAATAACTACACCAAGTTTAATGATCTTTACTACTTGCTCGATTTCTTGGTAAATTAAGCGGTGATACATGAGAAAAAATGAGCGCTAATTGAGATTGAAAAAGAAAGTTTTTTTAGAAGCAGTAGAAAAGAAAAAAAGGATGAAGAAGATAAAAGACAAAAAAGCACCTGTAAAAGAAAGGGTTAATGAAAGCAATGTTTACGCTCCTTTGTAGGAGTGTTTGTGTTGAAGTCCGTGGGGAGCCCTGTTGCTATCCCTCTCTCTATCCAGACTCTGAGTGCAGCATACAGCGTGTGTGGAGCGGGCGGCGGTGTTTGTCGAAGCCGCGTCTGTCTCCGCTCCGTTGCTCAAGCATGTCAGCATGTCTAGGCGTTGCTTGATAAATTCTTCGCCGGACTGGGACTGGGTAGCGGGGTGAAAGCGGCAGGATCTTCTCTCCTCCACGGGCAGCAGGGATCAACGCGTGTCATGCGCCAAGCGCACTTTTTCAAGATAACTTCTGCTGGTTTCTGATGTCTCTTTTATAGGATAAACTTTATTAGTAAAAACGGAAGTGGTCATCCAAAATTTGGTGGGAACCACATTGTCAGGCTCAATTTTGAGCTTGATTGTTCTATTAGAAGGTTAAAAATAAGAATAAAAATAATTATTAAAAAATAAGCCAGTGTTTCTCTCGATGGCTATTTTGGAAAAAATATAGCAAATGAAAAAAGCTTGATAAAATTATTTTTAAAGCAATTCAAAAATTAGTTAAAATACAATTAAATACAGGTGCCTTTTTTGTGAAAGAAGTAAGACTTAGAAAAGAATGAAAAAGGAAGAAAAAATTGAAGAGAGAAAATAGAAATGATTTTTAAAGAAATGCATTTAGTTCGAAATCTATATTCATGCCTTTTGTTTGGAGGCTTTGTAATTCGAAGATCCACTTAGACTCAATTTGTTTCAGACGTCTCTCCAGCTTGGTTGAACTCTTTGGATTCCAATAAAGGATAAGCCTTTTGGGTGTTTTTCATGGCAGATTGAAAAGTGGTTTGAAAGGCTATGTGTAGATAGGCCTCTTGATATTGTAGATATGTTCAGAGGTCCTTATTTTCAGCTGGCGTTTCGTCTGGCCAACATACTGGTATCCACAGGGGCACTGGAGGAGATAGATAACTCCCTCTGAGTCGCAGGAAATAAATTATTTTATTTTATATTCTTTTTTGGTGCTGTTGGAAAGAAATTTGGTGACGGGATTAGTTGATGATCTTCCTTTGTTTTTACATGCTCTGCATTTTAAACAGAAATGGAAGCCCTTTGTTCTCTCTCCTTCTTCATTTTTATTCTTATTTTTAACCTTCTAATAGATCAATCAAGCTTAAAATTGAGCCTGACAATGTGGTTCCCACCAAATTTTTGGATGACCACTGCCGTTTTTACTAATAAAGTTTTTCCTATAAAAGAGACATCAGAAACCAGCAGAAGTTATCTTGAAAAAGTGCGCTTGGCGCATGATACGCGTTGATCCCTGCTGCCCGTGGAGGAGAGGAGATCCTGCCGCTTTCACCCCGCTACCCAGTCCCAGTCCGGCGAAGAATTCCATCAAGCAACGCAGAGACAAGCTGCAGCAACGGAGCGGAGACAAACACCACCGTCCGCTCCACACACGCTGTATGCTGCACGAAGAGTCTGGATAGAGGTAGGGATAGCAACAGGGCTCCCCACGGACTTCAACACAAACACTCCTACAAAGGAGAGTAAACATTGCTTTCATTAACCCTTTCTTTTACAGGTGCTTTTTTGTCTTTTATCTTCTTCATCCTTTTTTTCTTTTCTACTGCTTCTAAAAAAACAATCTCAATTAGCGCTCATTTTTTTTCTCATAAATTGCATTATATTTATTGAGCAGCTTTTTACACTGTTTAGCGCAAGTGAAATCCCTCCCTTAAAGCGGTGATACAGGTTGAAGGCCTAGGGCTAAATCAAAATTATTTATGGCCACAGAGCTGGCAGCTGTCAAACATAAAATATGTGGACAAACATGTGCAGCCCTGTCTCTGATACCATAACCTACCTTATGTATGAAAAGGAAACACAACTCAATTACTTTAATACATATTGCTGAATTCCTCCATAATAATACTTTTGCCCCAGAGGTGCCATGGATAAAAATGTTGATTCTCTGGTTTAGGAAAGTTTGGGAACCACTGATCTAAGTGATTTAACAGCCGTGGATAAAGTTAAACTTCTGCTCACCTCTATAAGGGGAAGTACCACCAGTGACAATTAAAATATGTCACAACAGAAAGTGAAAGCAATTTTTGCAGGGACACTGATCAGTTTCAAACTTGCCGGATGTGGAGAGAGGGAGCTGTGAAGACAGAGATAGGAGCAGATAGGGACTGGGGGTGGGGTGGAGAGTTTGTGGGCTAAAAACTGTCACAGCTCAAAGTGAAAGTCAAAACTGTCACAGCTCAAAGTGAAAGTACATTGCAGAAGCCGTCATTTTGATGGGCTTTTAACTGGATATATATAATTCAACCGAATACATAGAGGGTCATTAAGACTATAATCACCAGATTTCATTTAGTAAATCTTTTATGTGATGACTGGCTAATTGTAGGGTCCAGATGTAACCTGTGATTCCCTGCATCCATATAGTTATGTGTCAGGACTGCCATTTATGTCTTGTTTGGTTTGCAGTACCTCTGGTTACACAGAGGTGCTGCTGGTGTTATATTCAGCTTGCAGTACCTCTGTGTGGCCAGAGGTGCTGCTGTCATTGTTTGGTCTGCAGTGCCTCTGGTTTGCCAGAAGTGCTGCTGTTGTTATATTCCGCTTGCAGTACCTCTGTGTGGCCAGAGGTGCTGCTGTCATTGTTTGGTCTGCAGTGCCTCTGGTTTGCCAGAAGTGCTGCTGTTGTTATATTCCGCTTGCAGTACCTCTGTGTGGCCAGAGGTGCTGCTGTCATTGTTTGGTCTGCAATACCTCTGGTTTGCCAGAGGTGCTGCTGTTGTTATATTCAGCTTGCAGTACCTCTGTGTAACCAGAGGTACTGCAAACCAAACAAGACATAAATGGCAGTCGTGACATTATGGTTATAATATACCTATCAGATATCATATTCTATGTTTCTATAAGAACCATTTGGCTCATCTAATCTGCCCCTTTAGGGTGTGGTTATTAAAGTTAGGAATTAGAGTTGGATACTTGTGTTGTTCTCCCCGAATTACCTACAGATACAAAAAAGCAAAGTCTTGTTTTTTGTTCACTTCAATAAACAAATCAACACTTTATGTATGTACATGTTGAGTATCCTTAATCCAAAATGCTCGGGACCAGAAGAATTTTGGAAAACGGATTATTCCATATTTTAGAATACTTTTAGGTACTTGTGTACTAGCACGGCGCCTATCGCATCGCAGACCATTTTAAATTGTATACCATCGAATTGTATGGCATTGTATGCCATTCTGTCGCATATACAATGGTATGCGATTTAAAAATGTATAAGCACCCTAATGGGGGCTTCCAATGTTAAATGCACCCCCACGCCACCCCCAGTATGAATGTGATCCCGAAGCGTGGCGAGCGCAGCCAGCCGGCGAGGGGCAGCGGTATGCATCCTACGACCTTTTCATACCCCCACTATCCACGTCGGCGTGGAGTTGATTTTATATAATGTGGCGAGTGCAGCGAGCCACCGAGCCCGAAGCGAGGGGACGTGGAATACATGTAAAGTAATACGCGTCCCCTCGCGGGGCTCGCCAACTCCACGCCGACATGGATAGTGGGGGTATGAAAAGGTCATAGGACACGTTCATATTGGGGGTGGCGTGGGGGTGCATTTAACATTGTAAGCCCCCATTAGGGTGCTTATACAATTAAACATCGTATAGGGGGCTTATACAATTTTAAATCGCATCGCACTGCATCGGGTGTATGCCATGCGATGTGATTATTTGTCATGCAACCAAATATCGTGGGCGCCGTGCTAGTACACAAGTACCTGTTTTTAGATTTCAATGATGCATCTTGAGGTATCTTGCATTTATGTTGTACAAACATCAAACAAACACAAATATATTTTATTTGTGCATAAAACAAGGTTTCAAAACATGAAACGAAGTTTGTGTAATATCTCAGGCACTGAGGGGGACATTTACCAAAATGGATTCGTAGAAAAAAGGTGTATTCGTAGGGTATTCACAGGTATCAGCGTCCGCTCGCCACGCTTCGGGCTCGGTGGCTCGCTGCGCTCGCCACACTAATCTATTCTCAACTCCACGCCGACGTGGATAGTAGGGGAATGAAAAGGTCGGAGGACGCGCACCGCCGCCCCTTGCGGGCTCGCTGCGCTCGCCACGCTTCAGGTTCGCGTTAATCGTGGGGGTGGCGGCCACAATGGGGGGCCATTATTTTTTACACACATGACGGGGCCATAGCCAATGAGAAATGGCCCTTATTCGGCCTTTTCCCATTTTTTACTATGTTAAATGGACTCAGTTTTAATGTTAAAATAATTAAACATTGAAGCCTATGGACAAATCGGGTCCATCGCATAGGCTTCAATGTTAAATATTTTAACATTGAAGCCTATGGGGAAATCGTGGGCATCGCGTCGCATCGTGTGCCTTAAAGTTAATGCACACGACAAATCGGGTCCATCGCATAGGCTTCAATGTTAAATATTTTAACATTGAAGCCTATGGGGAAATCGTGGGCATCGCGTTGCATCGTGTGCCTTAAAGTTAAGGCACACGATGCCTGCGATTGTGGCCGTGGTAAGAAACAAGTACCAAAAATAGAAAAATTTAATAATTTAAAAAAAAAACAGCGTGGGGTCCCCCCCCACAGCTGTAACCAGCACCAGGCTGAAGGAGCCGGGGCCGGTAATTAAAAATCAGGGAACCCGACAAATAGGGGTTCCCCGATTTTTAACAACCAGCCCTAGGCTCCAGGTCCGGGGCTGGTTCCCAAAATACGGGGGACAAAATGACTAGGGGTCCCCCGTATTTTAAGAACCAGCCCCAGGCCAAACCAGCCAGCAGGGTAATGTCACAGCCGGGGGACACTTATGATATAAGGTCCCGAGGCCAAAACATTAACCCTACCGACCAGTCAGCCTGGCCAGGGGCCCTTGGGGAGTGGGGACCCTCCCAATGAAGGGGTCCCCCCCCTCCAGGACTTACCTGACCAGGCTGAAGCCTGGTGCTGTCCTCAATGCCCCTGGGCATCGAGCTGATTCTGGTGTAAAAAATAGAATAATCTATTGTCTAAGACTGGGGCACTATGAGTCCCAGCAAGCCTCCCCCGCAAGCTGGGACTTGGAGAACCACAAGTCCCAGCCTGCGGGGCATTAAAGGGCCCGCTGGGTCTTGTAGTGCCACAGTATTAAAAATAGAAAATAAAACACACTGACACACATTTAAAATAAAACTTTAATACATACAAAGCCCACACATACTAATACTTACCTATCTTCTTTCCGTAGGTAGCCCTGGTCCTGATGTCCTGCAGTCCTGTGTCGGCGTTCTTCTTCATGTCGACGTCCTTCAAGTCGACGTCGCTGTCGGCGATGGCGTCCGGAGTCCGACGAAATCCATGGTGGAAGCTGTGGAAGGAAACCATACTCACCTGTCCCGGGGCGACGTAGTCCAGGTAAGGGTCTTTGCAAAAAAAAAAAAAAACGAGAACGCAAAACCAGCCGGACAGCAGGGAGCCGCACGGTGTTTGTGTAAGGCGGCCAATAGCGGCATTCGGGAGGCGGAGCCTCTCGATGTACACAAACACCGTGCGGCTCTGCTGTCCGGCTGGCTTCGCGTTCTCGGTTTTTTTTTTTTGCAAAGACCCTCACCTGGACTACGTCGCCCCGGGACAGGTGAGTATCGTTTCCTTCCACAGCTTCCACCATGGATTTCGTCGGACTCCGGACGCCGACTTGAAGAAGGACGTCGACATGAAGAAGAACGCCGACACAGGACTGCAGGACATCAGGACCAGGGCTACCTACGGAAAGAAGATAGGTAAGTATTAGTATGTGTGGGCTTTGTATGTATTAAAGTTTTATTTTAAATGTGTGTCAGTGTGTTTTATTGTACTATTTTTAATACTGTGGCACTACAAGACCCAGCGGGCCCTTTAATGCCCCGCAGGCTGGGACTTGTGGTTCTCCAAGTCCCAGCTTGCGGGGGAGGCTTGCTGGGACTCATAGTGCCCCAGTATTAGACAATAGATTATTCTATTTTTTACACCAGAATCAGCTCGATGCCCACCGCCCAGGGGCATCGAGGACAGCACCAGGCTTCAGCCTGGTCAGGTAAGTCCTGGAGGGGGGGGACCCCTTCATTGGGGGGGTCCCCACTCCCCCAGGGCCCCTGGCCAGGCTGACTGGTCGGTAGGGTTAATGTTTTGGCCGCGGGACCATGGGCCTTATTTTGGTTCATTCTTTCTGACAAAATCCTTCTTAGATGGGCAAAACCATGTGCACTGCAGGTGGGGCAGGTGTTACTTGTGCAGAGAGAATTAGATTTGGGTGGGGTTTTACTTCAAAGTGAGATCTAGATGTAAACCCCCAGTTGAGAAGGGGTTAACTATACCCCAGCGCAGCACCTTCCAGCCCGCACAGGGTTAATTCTGTCGGGGGCAGGGACAGCCAGTGACCGACAGGCTGGAGTGGCTGGCGATTGGGAGAGACCAGGAGGAGGAGGGCTGGCTGGAGGAAGAGGAAGGAGAAGGGAACTCACGTGAGAGAGAAGAGCGAGACGGCGTGGACTGGAGCAGTGAACCAGCAGTGGTGACCGCGGTGCAGCCCAGCAGACGAAGTGCCGGAGGAAGCAGGGAGGCGGAGTGACGTCACCGGAGCGCGAAGAGGAGAGCCTCGCATCGCGGTGACCCCCGCCGACCCTGAGCAGAGTGAGTGTGCCGGGAGGAGAAGCGCAGCAGCGCCTGACTCCCCAGCCGCACCGGGCACACAAGGGGTGAAGCCGACAGCAGTGAGGGGGCCAACGGCTTGGCCCCTCCGAGTAATACAGCAGCGGGGGTAAGGGAGGAGGCAGGCGCAATGAGGGTTAGGTGGTCACCTACCCCTTACCCCTCCCTAGATGAAGTAGCAGCAGGGTGCCAATATGGGCACCATACCACTACAGGCGTCCCAGCATAGTGGCAGCATCCAGCCCAGCAGCATCCGCAGAGCCCAGCAGCAGCCGGAGATACCATGCAGCTGAGTGTGGCAACGCCTGGCGCCCACACTAGCGGTCCCTTGAAGGGTGCACGGTGACCGGTGAAGAACCCCTACCCCCAGCTGGAGCTGGCATCAAATGAAGGTACTCTAAGTCGGTGACCCAGGCCCCTTACCTCCTGGCCCCCACCTAAATCCCTTACAGTTGAGCCTCTTGGAACTTCCCCTAAACGTCCCTGCAGCAGCTACCCCTGTAGGCATACCTTAGAACTGAAAGGGGTGACGAGATAATATAAGTCAAGAGCCAGGAGTTTACAAGTTTACTAATTCAGGACTTAAATCAAGATCTGTGGAGTAACAGTGCCACCCGGTGGCCTAAGGATCAAAGTACGGCCCTCAGTTAATATTAAGAAATATCGTTAAAGTCCCAAGTGTGATCTCCTTATTGGGCTTTGAGCATTGTGCACAGGTTCCGTTCAGGACTGCCGGCCTTAGTAATAATCAGTACCCGGGTACATGGGGTTTGAGGAATGTTGTGATATTAATGTTATGCTCTACATATATGTGTGTAATGTAAAAGTCTGAGTTGCAACTCTTATTCGGCTTCGGCGGTGACACTGCATTCAACGTCATACAAATGTACGTAATCGGTATAGGCATACCATAATCCATGTAGTTGGGAAGAAATTGGACAACTTCCTTTGTTGGGCAGTGACACCGCGAATACCGAATAGCCTCGGTGCACCTAGCGAATGTTGATTTTGAAGTTTGTTATGCGGTCATTACAGTAATTATGGTGGAAAGATCTTGATACTGTGCATTGTGATTATTTGCTTATGTTCTTGTAGTGTCATAATTGGTGTTGAGGTATTTGCCTGTTGTAGGGCTAAAAAGGTTGGCGCCCCAGTTGCAGGTCCAGAATAAACGGTCAAAAGCATATTCGTGTTGCCTGTTTCTTGCTACCCATCCCACAGAGCGAGAAGACTCCTGACCGGATACGGAGAAGAGTTGGTGAGGACCGATGGTAGCCGGCAAAGTAAGGTACCCACGCCCCCGCGCCCGGGGCCTACATATATTGCAGTGTAAAAATAAAGCAGTCAGTATTTTCCCTGCACAGAAACAAAAAAACTCACCCAAATCTAATTCTCTCTGCACATGTTACATCTGCCCCCCTGCAGTGCACATGGTTTTGTCCATCTAAGAAGGATTTTGTCAGAAAGAATGAACCAAAATAAGGCCCCTTATATCATAAGTGTCCCCCGGCTGTGACATTACCCTGCTGGCTGGTTTGGCCTGGGGCTGGTTCTTAAAATACGGGGGACCCCTAGTCATTTTGGGAACCAGCCACGGACCTGGAGCCTGGGGCTGGTTGTTAAAAATCGGGGAACCCCTATTTGTCGGGTTCCCTGATTTTTAATTACCGGCCCCGGCTCCTTCAGCCTGGTGCTGGTTACAGCTGTGGGGGGGACCCCACGCTGGTTTTTTTTTAGATTATTTAATTTTTCTATTTTTTTACACCTTGAAGCCTGCACGGATCTGACTGATCCGTGGAGACTGCCTGTACGAATTCGTATTAGCAGCCGTATATATGTGCCGCTAATACGAATGGTTACACCATCGGAGGGTTACAAAGCAGTCGTATATGACTGCTTTGTAATTTCCCCTCCGGAACACGACTTTGCATATGACTGAAACAGTCGTATGCAGTCAGAGGGGAAATACCAATACGAAAAACTAGGTTTTTCATATTGGTAAATTTCCCCCTGAATGTGAATGCCAAGCAATCAATGTAATTTCACATATTTAGTGGCAGTTATATATCATGTCCTTATTAGTGCGAGTTACATATCATGTCCCCCAGTAGTGCTGTTACAGATGTCCCAAGTACTGCCAGTTACATATCGTGTCCCCACTAGTGTCAGTTACATATTATGTCCCCTAGTAGTGCTGTTACAGATGTCCCCAGTACTGCCAGTTACATATCGTGTCCCCAGTAGTGTCAGTTACATATCATGTCCCCCAGTAGTGCCAGTTACATATTGTGTCCCCAGTAGTGCCAGTTACATATCATGTCCCCCAGTAGTGCTCTTACAGATGTCCCCAGTACTGCCAGTTACATATCGTGTCCCCAGTAGTGTCAGTTACATATCATGTCCCCCAGTAGTGCCAGTTACATATTATGTCCCCAGTAGTGCTTTTACAAATGTCCCCAGTAGTGCCAGTTACATATCATGTCCTCAATAGTGCCAGTTACATATCATGTCCCCAGTAGTGCTAGTTACATATCATGTCCTCAGTAGTGCCAGTTACATATCATGTCCTCAATAGTGTCAGTTACATACCATGTCCTCAGTAGTGCCAGTTACATATCATGTCCCCAGTAGTGCCAGTTACATATCATGTCCTCAGTAGTGCCAGTTACATATCATGTCCCCAGTAGTGCCAGTTACATATCATGTCCCCAGTAGTGCCAGTTACATATCATGTCCCCAGTAGTGTCAGTTACAAATCATGTCCTCAGCAGTGCTGCTACATATGTCCCCAGTAGTGTCAGTTACAAATCATGTCCCCAGTACTGTCAGTTACAAATCATGTCCTCAGCAGTGCTGCTACATATGTCCCCAGTAGTGTCAGTTACATAGCATGTCCCCGGTAGTTCCAGTTACATAGCATGTCCCCGGTAGTGCCAGTTACATAGCATGTCCTCAGTAGTTGAGGAAAAAGGATGTGTGTGCGTGGTGCGCAACCAAACAGCAGCTGACACGGGGTTGTCAGACCCCAATGGATAGAAAAATTAAGAAGAAAGGAGTGTCAGCGCTGGCTATGCCAATAATTGGATCAGACGGTTCTCGAAAATATAACAAATTTAATATACATAAAAAATACAATGATATGGAAATAAAAATGAAATTAGATAAAATCGGTGTGAATCAATAGACTGAGTGTCCAATTTTTATCTTTAAAAAGTATATCACGGGGATATTTGTGTTTGGTGGCGCTTAATAACTGACAATCAATGTTACCATCCTGGGTGGTCTGGTGTATGGATGTATCCAGACTGGTGACTGGAAGTGTCCTGAGTTGTCCTATATTTTCAAGGACTCACGGTTCCCACTTATGTAGACTTCCTCTTGTTTTTGCTGGAATAATTAGGGATCAGGCTGTTATCCCAATTTCAATTGATCCAGTTGAATATCGAGGGGCATCTGTGGGTAGGTCGGACAGGTCACCGAATCAGCAAGGATGGTGTCAGTAGGCCAGGTTTACTGCAGCTCAACGCTTTTCCCCGAAAGGTTTGTGCATCCGACTTCTTCAGGAGCAAGTGTCCAAATAAGAGCTCAAGGCTTATATATATATATATATATATATATATATATATATATATATATATATATATATATATATATATATATATATATATACCAAAGGACTTGATTGTCTAATTGATTCACCTGTGTGTAATTTTCACACCAAAAGATAAGATACTAAATAGAAAAAGAGAACCGTCTGAGAAAAGTACACATTTAACAGCTAACATACATATAAGGCAACTTCTGATAAAATATATTTCTTTTTACTTTTAATAAAGCAACATTTTGGCAATTTCTAAACACAATGTGTCCTTTGCGTGCAGTCAGCGAGTCATGTGACCCGGAAGTGATTTGCATAGACTCTGTATTACGAGAATAACTAGCGTCATATTATGGGAGCGTGTTGCTTAGTGTCAGGGCAGCCTCGGACACCCTAGGGCGCCACGCCGCCGTGCCCCGATTGCCGGTATCGGGACAAGATCAGCATGACACCCGCCTGTAATTGTTTTTGTAATTTTTTGACATCCTCTTTGGAAACCCATGCTACTCACAATCATTGTAGAGGCCATTCCTTATAATGAATGTGAATATTTATACGAAATTTATTGTATATGGAAACTGTTATAATCAAATCATATGAGTGTATCTATTATATCGATATGGTACTTATGTAGTATCTGGGCGTCCGATTTAGAAATCGGATCGGATTGCATCGCATCGCATGCGACCAAATCGTATGCGATGCGATGGTCAAGATTTTTCCATAGGATTCAATGTTAAAATGGTCTGAGCCTATTTTAACATAGAATTCAATGGGAAAAAGGGGTCCTTTTCCTTTCCCCACTATCCAAGTGGGCATGGAGTTGGATATAAACCTGTGGCGAGCGTAGCGAGCCACCGAGCCCGAAGCGTGGCGAGCCCCGCGAGGGGACACAGAATACTTTTTAAGAAATATGCGTTCGCTCGCCACGCTTCGGGCTCGGTGGCTCGCTGCGCTCGCCACGCTATATGAAATCAACTCTATGCCCACTTGGATAGTGGGGAAATGAACAGGACCTTCTTAACATTGAATCCTATGCAAAATCGCATCGAATCGCATCGCATCGCATCGCATCGCATCTGATTGTATGCCTTAAGGTAAGGCATACAATCACAAAATCGGCAGCCCAGATACTACATAAGTACCATCGATATAGATAAAAAGATTTCTTTCATTTCATTTTCATTTCATTTTATGATAATTAATTGTGTACTATATTGATTATGGTCCCTCAACAAAATGACATGCAGCCAAACCCATAATTATGTGATAACAAGCTGTTACAATTACGACTGTTCTATTCCTCAATGTACTTTAATGCGGGTGCCTTGTTTTGATCCTTGGATCATGGTCCGGACGTTGCTAAGCGACGTGGGGACGCTTCACCGACATTTCCGGAGCTGGGTAGGATCACTGCTAGTCATGTTTGTTGCCTAGCAGCGCCATGGATGCGGCCGCAGGTGGGTGTCATGCTGATCGTGTCCCAATCGGGGCACGGCGGCGTGGCGCCCTAGGGTGTCCGAGGCTGCCCTGACACTGAGCAACACGCTCCCAGTAGTGGCAGTTACATAGCATGTCCTCAGTAGTGCCAGTTACATAGCATGTCCCCAGTACTGCCAGTTACATATCATGTCCCCGGTACTGCCAGTTACATATCATGTCCCCGGTAGTGCGTTACATATCATGTCCCCGGTAGTGGCAGTTACATAGCATGTCCTCGGTAGTGCCAGTTACATATCATGTCCCCAGTAGTGCCAGTTACATCTCATGTCCTCAGTGCCAGTTACATCTCATGTCCTCAGTAGTGCCAGTTACATATCATGTCCCCGGTAGTGGCAGTTAAATAGCATGTCCTCAGTAGTGCCAGTTACATATCATGTCCCCAGTAGTGCCAGTTACATATCATGTCCCCGGTAGTGCCAGTTACATATAATGTCCCCGGTAGTGGCAGTTACATAGCATGTCCTCAGTAGTGCCAGTTACATATCATGTCCCCAGTAGTGGCAGTTACATTGCATGTCCCCAGTAGTGGCAGTTACATTGCATGTCCTCAGTAGTGCCAGTTACATATCATGTCCTCAGTAGTGCCAGTTACATATGTCCTCAGTAGTGCTGCTACAGAAGTGCTTTTAGCAACTTTTTTTTTTTTTTTTTTTTTTAAGTTTCTGGAATGTATGGTTTTCAGAGTAATTTGGCTAATGGATATTTATATAAGGGATACTCATCCTGGACATGTTGTAACTTGATATTTTTGATATTTGAAAATCATAAAAAAGAAAAACAGCATAATAGAATAAATGCCAGGCAATAACATAATGAGAATAATAAAAAAGTGAGCAAAAAATAAATAAAGGAAGAAAGCTGATCCAATAGGTACCGAGCAGATGTAGAGACACATGTATTCAAAGGGGAGATTTGGTAAGGCCAAGCATGGAGGACCACCATAAATGAATGTGATAGTAGAGAAGAAGAGAGGCATCAGGTATATCTGTATGAAGACCCTAAAGTGATCTGGAGTAGGAGGTGCCATCCTGTATGATCAAAAAACTTATGTCCCTGAGCCTGGATTAGGGGTGGTTGCATGTCAATGTATATACCTATTTTTTGTGAAAATTCACTATGAAGTCTCTGCACACCTCTCAAAGCAAATGTGTTCAGCAAGAGAACACCTTACCCAGGGGAAGGGCAGAATGGGAGAACCAATTCCATTAGATCCTCGTGCTAAAGTTAGAGAAATGGAGATAAAGTGAATGTGGGACTTCAGAGGAGCCAGCAGAGGAAGGGAGGTTACAGAGGTCCCTTACTTCGAAAGTTCAGGAGAGTGCAGTTTTTTTTGTTTCTCAGAATTTATGGCAGACTGCTTTGGGCATGTTGTAGTAATGTGTGCAATGTGCACACATATCAGCAATTAGTCTTCCATGTCCTTCATGACACTTTCCTTGTGATGGCCACTGCTCAGTGGGTTTGGGCATCTCTCTAGGGCCCTCTGGAATCTTCACTATGCTTAATGCAGTCACATTATAGTCTGCTCCCCTGCTTCTGGAGCAGGTTCAAAAGTTCCTCCAGCTCAGAGAACTCACTAGGTGCTTGGCATGTGGCTTCTCAGCTGGTAAAGAAGGTCTTCATACAGCATCCTCCATAATTGTGTTCCAAAGCTGATATGTAGTCTTGGGCTATAGTATTTTTGCACCTGGCCCATGGCAAGAGCTCCATGGCTCTATCACTTACCAGATTCTAAATATTGACACTCCTCTACATTGTACAAAGCATCATGTCTACAGGATTCCTATCCTTCTGCTGTAAATCAACCTGTCTACTAAACACGATGAGGAACATCTCACATTATGAAGGACTAGGTCCCTCAGCTTAGCCTTTAGTTTCCTTCCAAGTTCTGTCCTGATGCAGAAGATGATATTGTCCAGGTTTGGTTGATGGTTTATTGCTTCGTACATGTGTATTCTGCTATGATTTTAATTTGTACAAATTCTACCGTGTTTTGTAAATCACTGAGAGGCATTTGATGGCTGAGAATACAATCTCTAATCAACAGGAACATTAGTTAATTTACCCTCAGCAGTTCCCATTACAGATGTCATGGAGCAACATTACCAGGATAGGAGCCAGCGCAGCCGTCTCCACAAGAAGGAACTCCTGGGTCTCATCCACAAGGTTAAGGCAGGCATGTCCAAACTATGGCCCTCCAGCTGTTATGAAACCACAAGTCCCATCATGCCTTGTCACGGTTTTGCTATTAGGGAATGCTAAAACTATGGCAAGGCATGCTGGGATGTGTAGTTTCACAACAGCTAGAGAGCCAAAGTTTGGACATGCCTGTGTTAAAGTACTTTGGGTCCTGACCATGAAGCTTTGATGTTTTAACATTGCTCTGGAGATTAGAACGTCAGCTGTCCCCGTAATCCTATCACTGACCTAGGGTTGCCAATCTTGGGATCCAGCCCCGAAATTGCTGGGATTTTGGGATTAGACTGTGCAGCCCGCTGGCCGCACAGCCCACAGCTTCTGTGCAGCTTCCGGCCTCACTGCCGGGGAATCCCGGACCCTCTGCCTCTCCCGTTGTCCCGGCCACTCTACAGTTTACAGCCACACCACCAGGGAATCCCGGATCCTCCCGTTACCCGCCCGCACAACCCGCGTAAGTAAGTGTGCAGGGCTGGCAGTGTGTGTGGGTGAAGAGGCGGGGAAAATGTTTTTTTGGGAGGCCAATGCTGGGATCCCAGGATTGAGCATTTCACAATCCCAAATGCCCTGGGATTGGCTTCCCTACACTACTCCCCTTGCATCCACTGCCAACACTCCAACAGCCCGTAGGCACACACACACACACACACACACACACACACACACACACACACACACACACACACACACGCATTCACTGCCAGCACCCCAGCCACACACTACCCTTCTGCATTTACTGTCAACACCCAAGCAGACCCAACCACCCCCCTCCATTCATTTCCCCTGTTGAGAAGATTCCCTCTATCGAGTTGCCAGCGTCAGTATTATGACAGCTGGCATCCCTAAACCATCCATCTTAAACACCAAATTACCTGAATGCCAAGGTCAACACATTAACCTGACATGAACCCAATCGAGCATTTATGGGCCGTGGGAAGCTGACCAAGCATAGATTAATAATGTATTGTATATTAAAAAAAAAAAAAAAAAATTACCATCATGGGTCTCTTAGTCTAGTTTATTGTTATCAATTAACAAAATGCAAAGTGAACATAAATTAAATCTAAATTCAAATCAATATTTGGTGTGACTGCCCCTTGCCTTCAAAACAGTATCAATACTTAGAGTCTGGTATTTTGTAGGATTATAGTCCGGAGTATGATTAAGAGGACACGCCAAACAAATAATGATCATTTTCATATTTCGGTTGAAACCGTCATTAACTGAAACAGAATCAGCTGTGTAGGAGACGTAAAAGTGGGTAAGGAACAGCCAGGGCCGTTTCTAGACTATTTGGTGCCCAGGGCGAAGTTCAAAATTGCGCCCCCCCCCCCAAAAGGGGTGTGGCCTCTTAGAAAGGGGCGTGAACTTTGGAAGGTGGTGTGGCTTTGCGGAAAAAAACTACTTTACACCCCAGTTTCGCACAGACAATGGTCACCAAATGAAAAAATATGTTCTGATTCATGCCCCTTAAATTATTTATGTTTCCTCAAAAATACCACCAATACTTTAAGGCACATACCATTATGCCCATGATACATTATGCTTCACAGTATGATATCGATGCCATCATATACTATGGGTGAAAATGAGAGATTCAGAAAGTGAGAGATTTGGTAAGAAATCTCTAGTTTTTTTATAGCTGCAATCATTTACACTGCAAAATCAAACTGGTTTTGCAGTGTAAATGATTGACGCTTTAAAAACAATGGAGATTTCTTACCAAATCTCTCACTTTCTGAATCTCTCATCCTATTAATTTTCACCCAATGGCCCCTATTCTGATCTGATCACAGTACAATTTTTTTGGGGGAAATGTGCCAAACCAGGTGCACTGCAGGTAGGGCAGATGTAACATGTATAGAGAAAGTTAGATTTGTGTTATTTATTTTGTTTCTGTGCAGGGTAAATACTGGCTGCATTATTTTTTAACTGCACGTTAGATTTCAGTTTCAACACCCCACCCAAATCTAATTCTCTCTGCACAAGTTACATCTGCCCCACCCGCAGTGCACATGGTTTTGTCCATCTAAGAAGGATTTTGTCAGAAAGAATGAACTAGAATAACCCCCATTGTGAGAGATTTTGCTCAGAAGCCCCTTTCAGAATTACATCTTTCACAATATCCTCTAGTACAGTGGTTCTCAAAGTCGATTCTCAGGACCACACACAGTTCACGTTCTCCAGGTCACTCGACAGGTGCACTCATTACTTACACATTTAAACATATCCAGAGGTGCAGCTAATTATCTACTTGATTTGGTGAGGAGACATGCAAAACATGCACTTTGTGGGTTCAGGAGGACTGACTTTGACAACCTGTGCTCTAGTGTGTGGGGGCGTTAGAATGTCCTCATACCTTGAGAAGTGCCATATCCACTGCACTATGAAAGGCAATATTTCAAAATAAGGTCAAACTCTAAGAAAATTCAATCTGACAGGGACATAAGCGATGCTCATCACTATCACCTGGCGATTGATAACCAGCATGCTGTATAAATCTATATTTATAGGTGTCAGCGCCAATGTTCTCACCGGAGAATACTGGCCCTGACAGATTGCTCAGCACACATTGCTGCATGCTGAGCAGTCTTGCCTACACACAGGGAGATGCTAAAACGTTGTGAGAGATGCTAGATCGCTCAGCACACAGCGATGTGTCAGCACTGTGTGCTGAGCGATCTGTCGGGCCAGTGTTCTCTGGTGACATCAGCAATTACAGATTTATACAGCATGCTGGATATTAATCGCTGGGTGATAGTGATGTGTGAGGCCGTGCATCAATTTGGTCCCTACACACGGATGGATGCAAGGGCATTTTCAAGGCAATTTCTGGTGACAATGACATTGTAAATGGTGAGTGGAGCAGACAACACTGCGATCTAATGAGGAACAAGTTGTCCCACTCCCACTCTACCTCTTCTACACCCAGTGATCATATACACTAGCCCCATCCCCCCAAGTAACATACAGCACCAGCCCTACCCCTCCCCAACGAAATGCACTACTCCCTTACTACCGTAGTGCATGTCACTTGGGCGGGGTAACAGGGTGGGTGTTGTATGTCACTGGGGCTGGTAGTAGGGTGGGTACTGTATGTCACCCGGGGAGGGGAGGGGGAGCGGGTGTTTAGTATATATGATTGCGGGGGTAGGGGGGAGGCAGAAGGGGCTACCCCTTCTACCCCAGTGATCATATAAACAAAAAGCCTCCCGCCAAAACCTGACCTGACCCCCCCCCCCCACGCCACGCCACAGCAGTGAACACACTAATAGTCATAAACTCACCAACAAAGCACCAGGCTGCGGTGAGGCAGCAGCAGTGTGCAGAAAACAGCAGTAAGGTAGGGAATGGACAAAGAGCCTGAGGCTGAGTGACTCTGGAGCAAGAAGTAGAGGAGCCAGCAGCAGACTAAGTGCGCAGTAAAATATAAAATGGCGCCGGCGAAAAGACAAAATCCCTCACCCTCCCCTACCCCCTCTCCCCAAGGCCACAGCAGAAGCACAGTCATCATAATTAGTTACTTACATAAATTTAGTCAGCGTCAGCGTGTGGAGTGGGTCACCGTCTGCTGGCTGCTGGCTGTGTCCCTCCGCACTGCAGTGACAGCCTGCCTGCGCATAAGCGCGCGGGTACCTCCCTCCTCTGTCCCCTGCTTGGCTAACAGAGGAAGGGGGAGGCACTACCCGGCAGTCACCGCTCGGTGACACAGTGACCGAGCTCCGCCTCCACCGCCGGGTCCACTCTGCTGTGAGTGGTCTCCCCGGCTGAGGCTCCCCCTATGCCCGCCTCCGCTCCTAGTTCAGCCACCCAGACCACCAGTCGCCGCCCTGTGCGCCGCTCGGCGCTCACAGACAGCCACAGCCGCCTGTCAGTCTACACATTGTCATTGAGTGACAGGCGGCTGTGTCTGTGTGAGCGCCGAGCGGGGCACGTAAATAACACTCACACACTGTTTGCAGCAGGCAGGCTTGTAGCCGCTGCCCGGCGCCCGGCTGCTCTACACAGCTACAGCCAGAGCAGAGGCAGCATACAGGCGCCCAGACTGTCCTGGCAGCATTTAAAAAGCGGGGACGAGCCGTGCGGCGCCCCGGGCAGATGCACGGCTCGTCCCCCTGTAAAAACGGCCCTGGGAACAGCCAAACTACTACAAAGGTGAGGTTGTGGAAGAGTTTCATGTCACAGATCATACACCATGGGAGATTTGAGGTGTCCTGTTCAAGCTCTTTTAAAGTACAGAGAAACGGGCAACGTTGAGGAATTACACCGCAGTGGCCGGCCAAGGAAACTTCAGATGAAGCATAAGATGAAGACTGAGGTCATGCGTATTTCCTTTCAAAATGGGCAATGGGGCCATCAGGTCAGAACTAACAAACCAGTGAGACCCAAGGCCGACGTGGAGACCACAGGAAAAAAACAAACAAGAAAAACAGCGCAGATAAATGGATGATTGACAGTTATTTATAGTAAAGATAAAATTATTATTATAATCAATCGGATTGGTTATAATTCAATGCAAAAAACAATATATAAAATCTATTGACTAGTGTATTGGCTTGCAGTATAATTCACAATGACAGATAACCGAGCATCCCCGGTTCTTCAGTACCTGAATGATAAACTGCAATCAGTCCCCTGGATATGGAGGTGTATTGTGCGTATAATAGTCTGGCACCAAATTGCATCATAATTTGGTGCATGGTCAACCGATATCAATCAAAAACTTGTCCACCTTGTCAATGTTGACAAGGTTCCGGTCATCCTTTTGCTTGCGATTATCTTCTTTTACAGTCGATCTAGATGCTGACAACTTTTTTTTTAGGCATCTAACTAGATAATCTTCAGTGGTCAACCACGTTATTGTGGATCTAGACATCGCTGACCCGCTATACCGGAACCAGCTGGAGAGCGGTAAATAATGATTGCAGGCAATAGTGAGGCCTGGTGGAGGTTCCTTGCAAGTTTACAGCAAATGGAGTTGGGTATTTGGTCAGGATTAAGGACTTCAAAGTGGAGAAATACAGGTAGGCACTAATCCATCATGCAATACCATCAAGGAGGCAGCCGGTTGGCTCCAAGTTTATTCTGCAGCAGCACAATGACCCCAAACATAGAACCAATGTCATTAATTTCCCTTCGGATCATTCACTCTGAATTTTGTGAATTAAAAAAATATCCATTAACACTTCCTTTACACCTGTAATAAAAGTGCACATTCATCTGTACAAGCCCCGCATGGTCTATAATACCCATCATGCATCCAGAGGCCTACTCCCAAGTGGAAATGAGGTCACCACTGCGCTCCCACTGTCACACAAACCACCACCTAAGATCTAAGCATGTACCAGTCTTAAGAAGAGGACTGATTACATCTGTGACACATCCAACACGTCGCTGAACATTCCAGGCTCGTACCATATGCAATAGTTGAAGGCCACAACACGGTACTTCTGGTTTGCAATTCAAGCCATAGAAGTCCGTCACCCGCTACATACAAGCAAACCAGCCACAACGGCATAGAACAGAACAAGCCTCAGACACGTTAAGCCCACACAAAAACACCTGTATAAAAACACTACGAACGTTCTACTGAAGAGCATAATATACAAGACTTTAAAATAAATCTACGGGAAGACCTTGGACGTAGACTGGCATTACACCCCATACATTAAAGTAACCACCCACACAACAAAGACCACAAAAAAAATTTCAAACTGTAAATTACCACAAAAATAAGGCTCATCCAGCATTGTGTAAAAAAAATAAAAACAGAAAAAGGATGCACACAATGGGGTAATTCTGAGCTGCTCGCTAAGCTGCGTATATTCAGAGCAGGTTAACGCCGCCCCGCCAAATGCACGCCCTCTGGGCAGACGAATCCCCTCGCTACACTGCGAGCAAATGTGTACGCTTTCACGTTCTTTTGCAAGCGCCCGATGATAAATCATTTGCTTGTTACTCACCATGGAAGGACTTTTCCGCTTACTTTTCTTGTGCACGGTTTTCTGTGAATTGGGGGCGGGCCCTGTCGTCATGTGACATCATCCACCTGCCTCCGCTGACATGTTGGATTCTTCAGCAAGGTGTTCAAGAAGTCCTCATAAGAATGTTCTAGGCTTGGATCTTAGGTGGTTGTTTTTAATGCGGTTCATGTATAAGTGACCATCAGAGCAAGGTGAGGTCATTTCTGGGGGTGTGGATCGTATTGTCGACCAGAGTTCGGTCGACAGACATTATGTCGACACCATTCCGTCGACAGGCAGCAAGGTCAACATGGTTCTAGGTCAACATGGGTGAAGGTCGACATGGGATTTTTCACTGTTTTTGACCCGAATGTCGACACAGTCCTAGAATCCTGTCGACCTAGTTGCCTGTCGACCCAATGACTGTGGACATTACGACCGTATCCCCATTTTTGTTAGCGCCACATGGAGGGGTGGGCAAGAATACAGATGGGTTTGCACATTACTTACAGATGTCAAGTGTTTTGTAATAAACTCCATTCTAATACAATCAAACGGTTAAAACCCACATTTCCAAAATACATGCAGCCAAGCCGGAATAGTGACCAGTTCATGACCTGGCTCTTTATTGCATATAAAATAGTAATTTAAGAAAATATTAGACTTTATAGACCCTGAACATAGACTTAGGCAAATTTCATACTCTGAAGCTTACTGGAGGCCAAACAGAAGATTTAATAGGGGTGTTCTTATTGTAGTCTACGAGGGTTTCCCACCAGCCACTTATTGTGCAGTATCCTGTAGGTCACACACTTGAACAAGGTGTGTGACCTACAGGATACTGCACATCGCAACTTGTTGCAGTTTTGTGACCATTTTGACAGTGTCCGGTATTTACATGGCTGTAATATACAGCTCCGGCCTAGCAGCATAACTTATGTCAATACACAACTGATGAGCTTAAAAACAACTTTACGGACATTTGAGGGAGCGATTACAAACCATCTAAGAATTTATGGGGCGCATTAGAAGTCTGAAACCCCATTCTTGCAGACAATTGATCATAAGAAATTTTAAGTTATAAATCAAATATTGTGTCCGCTAAAGAGAAAGCCACAAAGGACGAAAAAAAAAAAAAAAAGTCTCCAGCTCTGATTTGTGTATGAATGGTCCTGAGCTGTCCACGGAAGACAATTGTCCAAATGTCGATGTCTCCTAGCGAGCCCAGCTCAAGTTGGTGGTCTCAAAAACAGCCAGAGAGTCTGGAGACCATTCTTATCCCAACTGCACGTTCGGTCAATGCTGAACAATCCGCTCATACCCACACCTCTATGAGGTCATCACTTTCCAAGCCAAGCTCCTCGGCCGTGCTCTTCTCTTTCAGCTTCTTCCCTTCGAACATGAAGCACACCTTTTTGGAAAGGCCCATGGCGGTTTTGTACTGATCCATCAGGGACTGCAGCGGTTCATTCTGGGAAGAACCGGTTCCGTTAAACACAAGATCACAGAAAGTCACCTATAGACAGCTAGGAGGCGACAGCCATTTTGTGGGCTGAACCAATATCTACAGTCTATGACTTAGCTAGGAAATAGTGGTCCGTGAATACGGGTCACTAAGTGTTTGACAGCACCGGTTCCACATCAATGGGTTGCACTCTTACAGCAGTCATTGGTTCAGGCCACAAAATGGTGGCCTCTACTATGTGGACACAGTCTTGTAACATTCCCAACACATGCAGCCCTCTTACCTTCCCGATGGTGAGACTGAGGTGGGACTCCCTGTCCTTGCCCTGGACCTTCAGACAGATCTGATCATCAGCTGCATCACCAGATCCCATCTCTCTGGAGGCAGAGAGGACCACGCAGTCTGGAAGCACAACGGGCACCACAAAATCATCAGCTATGACCAGAAGCTCAGATAATCCTCAGGTTCTTAAGGATATCCTTGAATAAGTCCAAAGCATTAAATAAAATTGATTGAGGCACTGATTAAGTCACCTGTGCTCGCACAAAGATAATCTTAAAACCTGGACTGTAATGAATGTTTGGGAAGCTCTGACCTAGACTACCAGAGCGTGGAGGGTATTCTGGTTGCTGCATTTCTGGGCATGTGCTTGTTGTCGTGCGGCCTCAACGAACAGCTTGTTAATCAGATGCACGCAAGCAACCTTGCAGGCGGGGGGCGGAGTGGGGTGTGGGCCTGCCACATTACCATATGGTAACACCCACCTGTGCATTCTCATGCTAATGACTCATGACGGACAGGCAGGGGGGCGGGCAGCTGAAATCACCGGATGTCAGCTGCCTGCCTACTTCCCCCCGAACAGACACACATCTGTAAGGTAGAAAAAAAGAGAACCACAGGCACGGCCAAAGCTGCTGTACAGGGAGTGTGTAATTCTCCCAATTATATGAAAAACAAGAGAAAGGGTATGTGTACAGCGCTAGGTTTAAATCTGAAAAAAGTATACACTACCACATGTAAATATAAATATAACATTTATTAATACAAAAAATAATTAGATGAGAGCTCTCATAATAAACCATATACAGTAAAATTATATATTAAAAACAATTCATATGATTGGACAGAGGCTCTCTGAGAATGGGCTCCACAATATATTGCACCAGCACGTTATATTTACCAGAGGGGGACTGGGAGATAATGGAGTGTCTCCTTGATGGTATAGCTGCATGGGATATGTCCTGATCCGGATAAATGTCCAGTGGGTCCTGGTGTCACGGCAGATATGTTGTAGGCAGTCCTTATGGTATGTGTATACCCGGCATGATATTGCTGGTGGCTGCTGAAACGTAGAAGTCCTGGAAACAAAAGTAAAACTGGTCCGGAGTAAAGTGCCGAGTTTGTTGCAGTCCTGGTATTGTGCAAAAAGGCAATGTGGTGCAGTGGAGAGATGCTGGAAGCTGCTCAACGCGTTTCGACGCTAACTCGCGTCTTCATCAGGAGCTTGGGTATGGGGTCTTGTCCAAGGACCCTGTATATATACCCTAAATTGATTGTTCCCATGATTACAGGTGTGAGAACTCCAATAATCATTATGTTAAATACTATTAAAAACACATATCAAATACATTGAAAACAAACATGTGGTAGGCATGCACAGGAGGAATGCACAGAAGTCTATTATACATAATAAGAGCAAAAAACGAGTTTTTGAAAAACAATATAATAGTCATGTGATCATGTCACATGATCGGGGCTGATCACATGACCCCGGAAGTGACATTTGCGATCTGTCTCAATGAGATTTAAGAATATATGGCACAGATGGTAGATAGCGTTTATGCACACAAGTGTAACAGTCATCTGAGAGACTATTGTCTAAGAGATTGTTTTCAGCCATGTATATAGCGAATATATTAATCTAGCCTCCGTGGTTGGCGGAGGTGTCCGGCTATTGCACTTCCGGCTGGCGGAAGTCTTCATGGTTGGCGGAAGTAGCCGCTCGGTTGGCTCTGATTGGAGCTGATGACATCAGGAATGTGCTGCGCGGTGATAGGAGCTCCTACACCACTTGTTGATTGGGTATGTTGTACCGGTGTATGGTTTCGCCGGAAATGACGATTTTGGATGGCGGAAGTCCAATCTCGTTTTGCACATTGGTTGGCATTATCGTTTTAGAAAACTTGAATATATTGGGAAAGACAGCATAAGCAACGGGATATCACAAAAAGCATATAACCAAACAATCAACGATTGCATAGAGAGAGTATAGTGGATGGGAGATCATATGACAGAGAGAGTATAGTGGATGGGAGATCATATGACAAAGAAAATCTCATTATAGATGTATAATGCATAATATATGCAAAGTGAGGTCTATGCCTTGTCTGCAAATATAGTATGAGACAGAGATACATGCAGTTTCATATACTGTTTTAATATATGTCCTGAGGGGTCACCCACAGTGATGTATTTAATATATATCATATACATTTAAGTACCAGACATATAAATAAACTAAGCTGTGAGATCCCCAGGCAGTCGATAGTATACATAGTTCTGTACAGCAAGGGCTGTGTATAATTCAAAGGGTGTGTATATTCCCAAGACAAAAGGGGAAAGAAGGATACTGAATCATAGTACACTATTTAGCTATAATGCCTCATTGAGGCCATCCGGATGTAAACTATTTAATTTAAGGTCCAGAAGACCTCTTGGCGACAAAGGGTCTTGTACCTATCCCCCCCCTCCCTCATAGAGGGGGGGATGTGTTCTAGCCCGATAATCTGCAGACCTCTAGGGTCATTTTTATGGAACTGAGAGAAGTGTCTGGAGAGGCTGTGGCTGGTCAGACCCTTAATGATGATATCGCGGTGTTCCATGAAGCGGGTTTTTAGTGGGCGTGTAGTCCGCCCTACATATTTCAGATTACAAGGACACATCAACAGATATATAACAAATTTAGTGTCACAATTAATACAATTTCTTTGTCTGTACCTGTAGGGTTCTATGGGTAACATGATTACATGTGGTACAGCGGTTTTTGCCACATTTATAGAACCCTGCAGGTACAGACCGAAGATGAATTAGTCTCAATAAGAAATTGTATTAATTGTGATACTAAATTTGTTATATATCTGTTGATGTGTCCTTGTAATCTGAAATATGTAGGGCGGACTACACGCCCACTAATAACCCGCTTTATGGAACACCGCAGCAACATCATTAAGGGTCTAACCAGCCACAGCCTCTCCAGACACTTCTCTCAGTTCCATAAAAATGACCCTAGAGGTCTGCAGATTATCGGGCTAGAACACATCCCCCCCTCTATGAGGGGGGGGGGGGGGGGGGGATAGGTACAAGACCCTTTGTCGCCAAGAGGTCTTCTGGACCTTTAAATTAAATAGTTTACATCCGGATGGCCTCAATGAGGCATTATAGCTAAATAGTGTAGTATGATTTAGTATCCTTTCCCCTTTTCTTTTTTTTTTTTTTTTTTTTCTTGGGAGTATGCACACCCTTTGAATTATACACAGCCCTTTCTGTACAGAATTATGTATACTATCGACTGCCTGGGGATCCCTCACAGCTTAGTTTATTTATATGTCTGGTACTTAAATGTATATGATATATATTAAATACATCATCACTGTGGGTGACCCCTCAGGACATATATTAAAACAGTATATGAAACTGCATGTATCTCTGTCTCATACGATACTTGCAGACAAAGTATAGACCTCACTTTGTCTGCATATATTATGCATTATACATCTATAATGAGATTTTCTTTGTCATATGATCTCCCATCCACTATACTCTCTCTATGCAATCGTTGATTGTATTGTTATATGCTTTTTGTGATATCCCTTTGCTTATGCTGTCTTTCCCAATATATTAATGTTTTCTAAAACGATAATGCCAACCAATGTGCAAAACGAGATTGGACTTCCGCCATCAAAAATCGTCATTTCCAGCGAAACCATACACCGGTACAACCTACCCAATCAACAAGTGGTGTAGGAGCGCCTATCACCGCGCAGCGCATTCCTGATGTCATCAGCTCCAATCAGAGCCAACCGAGCGGCTACTTCCGCCAACCATGAAGACTTCCGCCAGCCGGAAGTGCAATAGCCGGACACCTCCGCCAACCACGGAGGCTAGATTAATATATTCGCTATATACATGGCTGAAAACAATCTCTTAGACAATAGTCTCTCAGATGACTGTTACACTTGCGTGCATATACGCTATCTACCATCTGTGCCATATATTATTACATCTCATTGAGACAGATCGCAAATGTCACTTCCGGGGTCATGTGATCGGCCCCGATCATGTGACATGATCACATGACTATCATATTGTTTTTCAAAAACTCGTTTTTTGCTCTTATTATGTATAATAGACTTCTGTACATTCCTCCTGTGCATGCCTACCACATGTTTGTTTTCAATGTATTTGATATGTGTTTTTAATAGTATTTAACATAATGATTATTGGAGTTCCCACACCTGTAATCATGGGAACAATCAATTTAGGGTATATATACAGGGTCCTTGGACAAGACCCCATACCCAAGCTCCTGATGAAGATGTGAGTTAGCGTCGAAACGCGTTGAGCAGCTTCCAGCATCTCTCCACTGCACCACATTGCCTTTTTTGCACTATACCAGGACTGCACCAAACTCTGCACTTTACTCCGGACCAGTTTTACTTTTGTTTCCAGGACTTCTACCTTTCAGCAGCCACCAGCAATATCATGCCGGGTATACATATACCAGTGGTAGCCAACCCTAGCCCTCGAGAGCTACCAACACTTCACATTTTCCAGACAACCTAGCTGCTGCACAGCTGCACTCATTAATCACTGACACATTTTAAAAGATACACAGATGGAGCTTATTAGCTCACTTGTGATTCTGTGAGGAGACCTGCAAAACATGCACTGTTGGTAGCTCTCGAGGACTAGGGTTGGCTACCCCAGACATATACCATAAGGACTGCCTACAACAAATCTGCCTTGATACCTGGACCCACTGGGCATTTATCTGGATCAGGACATATCCCATGCAGCCATACCATCAAGGAGACACTCCATTATCTCCCAGTCCCCCTCTGGTAAATATAACGTGCTGGTGCAAAATATTGTGGAGCCCATTCTCATCAGAGTGCCTTTGTCCAATCATATTAATTGTTTTTAATATATAATTTTACTGTATATGGTTTATTATGAGAGCTCTCATCTAATTATTTTTTGTATTAATAAAGGTTATATTTACATGTGGTAGTGTATACTTTTTTCAGATTTAAACCTAGCGCTGTACACCTACCCTTTCTCTTGTTTTACACATCTGTAAGGTTCTGCTCTGAGGCAACCTTACAGATGCGTGAGGCCTTCACCATCATTCAAATGATGGGGGGGGGGGGCGCGGATTTAACTAACTAATGAATATTGACTGATTTTGAGATGAGATGATATGAATAGATTATTTGGTACTTATATGTTAGCTGGGCGCCCGTTACGTAGTAGTGTATTGAGAATACGTTGTCAGCGTAGCATAGCCGGGTGCCCGGCTAACATAAGTACCGATTATTTATTCATCTACATTTGTGTCCTGCACCCACTAAACAAATGAAGCTAAAAGATGATCATAGCTTACCAATAATGTCAGCCACTGATAGGTTTAGGGCTTTTGGGGTGTCCTGGGTATCGAGTTCTTTGTCCCCCTGCAGCAACATTATCTGCGACGAGTCAACTTCGAGGCGAGACGCCATAGACTCCACCAGACTCTGCAAGGGTTCTGTCTGCATAGGTACAGCATAAGTCATGTAACACTAACCATCCCAGTACACAGGGACAGTCACAACACCCCAAATCTGCCACGTTTAAGCTAAATACGCCAGGCCTGGATGATCTGATAGCCAGCATGCCCGCAGCCATGCGAAAAAATGTGGCTGCATCTGGCACGGGCTGTTCAGGAACATCTGATGTACTTAAATTCTTCCCCAACAAAAACCCTGGTACTTGTGCAGTTTCACGGCGGCAGGCTACGCTACATTTACAGCATTTACACTACGCCGATTCTGACAGGGACACTGACTACGCCGATTCTGACAGGGACACTGACTATGCTGGCCGCGGGAACACCACGCCGATTCTGACAGGGACACTGACTATGCTGGCCGCGGGAACACCACGCCGATTCTGACAGGGACACTGACTACGCCGATTCTGACAGGGACACTGACTATGCTGGCCGCGGGAACACCACGCCGATTCTGACAGGGACACTGACTATGCTGGCCGCGGGAACACCACGCCGATTCTCACAGGGACACTGACTGCGCCGATTCTGACAGGGACACTGACTGCGCCGATTCTGACAGGGACACTGACTGCGCAGATTCTGACAGGGACACTGACTGCGCAGATTCTGACAGGGACACTGACTGCGCAGATTCTGACAGGGACACTGACTGCGCAGATTCTGACAGGGACACTGACTGCGCAGATTCTGACAGGGACACTGACTGCGCAGATTC
Source organism: Crinia signifera (assembly GCF_055691185.1). NCBI lineage: Eukaryota > Metazoa > Chordata > Amphibia > Anura > Myobatrachidae > Crinia > Crinia signifera. The sequence continues at coordinate 17,818,216 of NC_139223.1, forward strand.
TGACAGGGACACTGACTGCGCAGATTCTGACAGGGACACTGACTGCGCAGATTCTGACAGGGACACTGACTATGCTGGCCGCGGGAACACCACGCCGATTCTGACAGGGACACTGACTGCGCCGATTCTGACAGGGACACTGACTGCGCCGATTCTGACAGGGACACTGACTGCGCCGATTCTGACAGGGACACTGACTGCGCCGATTCTGACAGGGACACTGACTGCGCCGATTCTGACAGGGACACTGACTGCGCCGATTCTGACAGGGACACTGACTGCGCCGATTCTGACAGGGACACTGACTGCGCCGATTCTGACAGGGACACTGACTGCGCCGATTCTGACAGGGACACTGACTGCGCCGATTCTGACAGGGACACTGACTGCGCCGATTCTGACAGGGACACTGACTGCGCCGATTCTGACAGGGACACTGACTGCGCCGATTCTGACAGGGACACTGACTGCGCCGATTCTGACAGGGACACTGACTGCGCCGATTCTGACAGGGACACTGACTGCGCCGATTCTGACAGGGACACTGACTGCGCCGATTCTGACAGGGACACTGACTGCGCCGATTCTGACAGGGACACTGACTGTGCCGATTCTGACAGGGACACTGACTGCGCCGATTCTGACAGGGACACTGACTGCGCCGATTCTGACAGGGACACTGACTGCGCCGATTCTGACAGGGACACTGACTGCGCCGATTCTGACAGGGACACTGACTATGCTGGCCGCGGGAACACCACGCCGATTCTCACAGGGACACTAACTGCGCCGATTCTGACAGGGACACTGACTGCGCCGATTCTGACAGGGACACTGACTGCGCCGATTCTGACAGGGACACTGACTGCGCCGATTCTGACAGGGACACTGACTGCGCCGATTCTGACAGGGACACTGACTGCGCCGATTCTGACAGGGACACTGACTGCGCCGATTCTGACAGGGACACTGACTGCGCCGATTCTGACAGGGACACTGACTGCGCCGATTCTGACAGGGACACTGACTGCGCCGATTCTGAAAGGGACACTGACTGCGCCGATTCTGACAGGGACACTGACTGCGCTGGCCGTGGGAAAACCATGCCGATTCTGACAGGGACACTGACTACGCCGATTCTGACAGGGACACTGACTACGCCGATTCTGACAGGGACACTGACTACGCCGATTCTGACAGGGACACTGACTACGCCGATTCTGACAGGGACACTGACTACGCCGATTCTGACAGGGACACTGACTACGCCGATTCTGACAGGGACACTGACTACGCTAACAGCGGGAACACTACGCTGATTCTGACAGGGACACTACGCTGACTACGTAACTGCTGCTGTGAAGCTACACAAGTACCAAAGCCCTCACGTGTTCTCAGATGAACTCACCGACTGGATGTTTAAGCGGTAGATTTGCCCTCTCCGCCGCACTTTAATGGTGAGCTCTGGTGCTGGACTGCTCCCGACCACAATCACTTCATTGTCATCGCTGATGGACTTGTGTAACGGGGACAGGACAGTGCCCAAATCCTTAAGACGAGCTTCCATCTCCCTGCCAAGGAGTAAGTGACTAGATGAGTAGAGCAGGCAGGAGACCTGGCTGCACAGGATGGGTGGGTGGATCAACAACAAAACCTCCATTATCCTGCTGCGCCGAAGTCTCATTTTCTTGGCTAGATCAACAATTCAATTTTTACCACTGGCAAGAAAGCTGGATGGAACCTAAACATTTACATATCTACCCACCTGCCAACCCTGAGCTAGATGGCTGCCCATGTAGACTCAATGTAAAAGTGAAGTTAGCCTACATACTGCTACCTTTGTCCACTCATGGCAAGTCAGCCCCTATTTCCAGTAGGTACCAGTCCAACGGATCTCTGAGGAATCCAGACCGATCTATTTACAAACCTAGACAGACTCCTTCAGGTACATAACTGATACAGGAGGCCAGGTCACTGGCCAAGGACATCATGTTCATACACAACAGGCACTTGTAGGCCTGTGTAACACCCAGCGGTACTGCTCACCGACCACCAACAAGATCTCTCAGACTGAGAGCTACATGGAGGTTGTGGACAGACTCAGAAGGGGATCCAGGTCATTTTGTAAGACTGGGATGTATTATGCTACCCCATAAATACAGAGAACATAGCTGTGGGAATGTATCCAACATCATGTGTAACTTGCCTGACAGGTGAGGAAAAGTTTACACCCCCCCCCCCCCCTCATTCAGCTGACCCCCTAATCCATGCACATGGCTGTAGCAGCCTGTGCATCTCCTGCAGTCCATAGAGGAGGTGGGGCAATACCAGGTAACTGGTGAGCGCATGGTATTTTAACTGGTTTGGAGGACTAGCCCGAAGCAGTGTCTTGGTCTGTAGTGCCGTTCCCAAGAGAAAGCTACCTAATACCTACCGAGCAATAAAGGTGTGAAAAGGGGTTAAAGTGGGTGGGACCGGGGTGGAACAGAGGTCCACCACATCTAATAGTAGGAGGAACTAGTTCCCCCTCCACCACAGCCCTGCACAGCAATGCCAATAGAAAGCCTGTACCAGCAGCTTCCATTTCTGGCATGGTGTATGCAATGTCATGCCATCAACAATTTATTATTGCTGTGGGCATGATGTGTAAGGGGCAATACTACAGTGGGCATTGTGTATTAGGCAAATCTACTGCATCCCATACATGGTTGAGGAGCACTACTGTGTAGCGTAACATGAACAAGGGACACTACTGTGTGACGTAATGGTAATAAGGGGCACTACTGTGTAAGGAGTACTAATATGTGGTGTAATATGAGGGGGTTTGCACTTGCACCCTGGCACTGGCCCGGGCTCACCTAATGTGGTATCAGGGGAAATGAGTTCCACCACCTCTCCAGGACCACTTAAAGCCCTGGGTGTGAAGGAGAAAAGTTAAGACCCTGTATTCGTCAATGCAGTAAGTGCATCCTGCTGAGCACTCACTACACCACCCTGCATGAGAACTATACTGCGGGAAATGTGGCAGCCTCTGATTTGTAACCGTACAAAGAGGTGTAAACCTGCCCAACGCTGCCATCTCCTCAGTGTATGTTACCTTAACGTCTTGTTCTTACGACCTTTCCTTACTGGCGTCTCCGGGGTGGGGGGTGGTGAAGGGGAGGAGTCACGGATCCTAGGAAAGAAATAATGATTAACACACCAGTGCAGAAGGGGAAATCAAGCCGAAAGACTGGGATCAGTGGTCACCTCTGACATGGGACATCTGATTTCTCGTTCTCCGCATCAGAGTCTGACAGATCGTACGTCCGTATTTTCGCCTTTGTGGGCTGTGGTTCGGGGGTCACTTCATTATCTAGGTCAGCTGGAGGTGGAGACATCACAATTATGTCCAAGAAACTTCCAAACACAAAACACTTTTTAAAGCAAAAAAAGTCTTGTGTGCAGGGTTCAATTAATCTTTTGCCACACTACAGATACACGGTGCATGCATAGCTTTCTCCAGTCCTACTCCATACCAGTCACCTGTCATCCACCAAATCAACTGACCACTCCGCCCCGAGCAGTCACCTGACCCCCGTCAGCCATTACTGCCTACTCTATACCACAATGACGGCAAATACCATCTATTGCCGCCTGCTCCACCACAAGTGCTCATAGCTCACCATCGCAGCCTTGCTTCATCTGAAGCTCCTTCTCCATTTCAGCCAAGGTACTGAGGCCATCTGAGAGCAACTTCAGAGAACTGTTCACCTGGAGGGAATGAGACAGGCGTAAGACAGATGCTGACCAACACCACAGTTAGATAGAATGCAGGAGGACAGTTTACACCTGTACCTAGACCTCACACCCAATCATATGTGCAATACAACCGGTTAGGGAGCCCAGGTGGAAACAGGCGGCTTGGCAACGGTTTAATCCACCTGCGCTCCACAATACCATTTATTACAAGATCAGAATGCATTATGAACATCCGGTAGCCAAGCATGGAATGGTGATGCAGAGAATAGCACCGGGACTGTTGTACACAGCAGTGTCAGACTGTACAGTACCTTGTTAGAGTACACCGTGGGCCCAATAGTAACAGTTCCAGGAAGAATCCGTCTACGTTTCGCTCTGTGTGGCACCACTACCGCTACGTCACTGTCGCTGCTGCTGCTGCCGCCATCACTCTGCGGGATACAGAAAGCCACAGTTGTCATAACATAACAATGGCCTACAATTATCATAGATCTGTACGGGGTTTTGTCTCCTCCCTGATCTCAGATCACCACTAAATCCATATTATACACCGATATCTCCAGACAAGTACTGGGAGCCTATTCAGTGTTACCATAGTGCAGATTCTATTAGGACACTTGTTATGTTCCTGGTAAAATGAAGACAGGGTTACAGTCCATATATAAATGGACGACGACCCCAAAACATATTTAAGTTATAAACTGTATAATTCGATTTTAAGGTGTAGATTTACAGCTTTAAATTTTGTATTCACATCCAAATTGGAAGAAGTTTAATCATTAGATATTTAATATGTATCCCCCTCTATTTCAAGTTATTGGACAATTGACTCAAAAGCTGCGTCATGGACAGATCTGGGCTGTTGTCTTCATAAGTTAAGAAAGCAAAAAGAACATGGGGGCGGGACTTCCGGGTGTCGGAGCTATGCTCCGTGTCCCGACACCTTAAAAAAAAAGGAAACATCACTTCTCCTTTGCCATCGATGTAGGGAAACCATCTGGTACTCCCACATCGAAGGCAAAAGTATTCGACATTGGCCTCAAACCATTGAAATAATCGATGGTCATCCCTAGTTGAGTTACAGTTGGAACGGATCGAAAACGGCCTGAATATGACTGTCGGGAAAAGGATTGAGTACCCCCCCCCCCCATAAAAACCATAGGTTCTGTTGACCTCAGCAAAATAAAGCTTGTCAATTCCCGGCCATTCTCGGCATAACAAGCCCGACTGCTTGTGAAGTCGGGCTCGTTCTGCCGAGATTCCCTGTTTAATGCTGTTGAGGAAGACAGCATTGAATAGGGCCCCGCCGCCATTTCCCCTGTCGGAAATGCCGGTGGGAGATTGAATCCGTATCCCTAAGACAGGGATACGGATATACGTTGCATCGTGATGTTTCACTACCATGCAGTGGTAGTGGCTTTACCATTCAATGGCGGCATTCCGATGTTTGTCGCCATCATGTTAAACATTCGTTGGTGTCAAAGGCAATATCGCAATGGACCAGAGAGTAGCTGCCAGGAGGAAGAGACAGGAGCCTTACCATGAAGTGGATTGTGCACTTAGAAAGTGCAGTATTGGTTCAATTATATTTGTTTATTTATTATGTTTAACCTTTTACTGACCACTTATCTTATTGAAATGTTTGCAAGTGCCTGTACTATAGACCATCTGTACTGTTAAACATCAATATTGTATTCCATATAGTATTCAGAGTATAAAAATATCAATTTTTAGGGCTATTACCGCTCCACATTGCAGTGCTTCTGCACATGCGTGGCTGTGTTTAAGATGTTTGCACATGCACCAATCATATTATTTATTTTGATGCAATGATCAGTGACCATCACATCGAAAGATTCGATGGTGGAAGCCCAGCCATCATTTGATGGTGGACTTCCGATGTCCATCCCTAGTGAGGAGACACTAGATTGGCCAACCTGGGCATGCAGTGTGTGGTAGAACCACAAGTCCCAGCATGGGCTCTATAACAGGACATGCCAGCACTGGTCATTCCACCACACCTGAGGAACAGAGAAGGTCAGCCATAAGCTCTGCCTCAGCGACCACAGGGGGAGGTCTACACCCCGACATCCTGGCCACTTACCCCACTGCTCTGCACAGGGCCTGTGGCACCTGCAGGATAGACGCCAGTGCCCCCACCAGCGATATTATACCAGCACCTGCCCCCCTTATTAGTATCATACCCTCCACCCCGCTATGCGGCCGCTCTATACTCACATCAACTACTGTTACTGATCCATGATCCGCCATCGCTTTCGTTTTATAGTCCCCGCCTAACACGTTCCCCGCTCATTGGCTGAGGCAACTGCCACTCACCGGCATCTCGCGGCTAATTGGCTGCTCTCTTCCAGACGCGCTTCTCGGGCCGGGCAGCGCAAGGAATGCCGGGAGTTGTAGTTCTGGGGAAGGGAAGCAGCGTGGAGAGAGACTGAGCGCACAGGCAAGGGACCAGGGTAAGGTAAGGGACGGGTCAGCTGCTGGATTGAGGAGAAGGGGAGGGGTGGTGCGAGCTGGGAGCTGTCACACTGGGTCTGGGTATAACAAGGCAGGATATAGAAGGAGGAGCCACAACATTGCATATTTGTATAGACATACACTAATGCAACAGAAACAGGAAATAATCTGGTACTTGTGTATTATCACGGTGCCCATTACGTAGTTTCCGTAGTGGTGTATTGAGAATACCAATACACCACTTTGTTGGCTACGTAAACAAAATAACTTTCAGGAGTTGTAATACACAATGGTTCATATCCCCAGTATCCACGTAACATACCTCCCAACTTCTGGCCGGAGGAAATAGGGACACTCGCGCGGCGTCCGAAAAGGGGGCGGGGCGTATGCAAATGAGGGCGCGGCTTATGCTAATTAGCCGCGACCTCATTTTCATACGAGAATATGCGCACAGCGTCTATTCTACTAGATTGGGGGGTCTCCCAACTGCCACCCCCCGCAGCGGGACAATGCCTGCCGCGGGTGGGACAGCGGGACAGTACCCGAAAATCGGGACTGTCCCTCTAAAATCGTGACAGTTGGGAGGTATGACGTAATACCCCCAGAGGCGTAGCCGGTGGAGCACAAGCTCCAGGCGCAGGATTATCACCTGGCGCCAGAGCCCTGCATCCTGCCACCGGCTCCCCCTCGCCCTACTCGCCCGCTCCCTGTGGTGTCACTCCGGCAATCAAACCCCCCCCCCCCCTCTGACCTCTGAAGCCGCGCAGAACGTCAGCTCTGACAGAGCATCAAGAGCGGCTCCAGCCTCCAAGGGTATGCGACTGAGGAAGGCCGCCACCCCCACAGTCAGTGATTCGGCCCCCAGCTGCATGCTCCAGTCACTGAGAGAGCCTCCATGGCAGCAGGTAAAGTGCTGCTGCTGCTGGGGCGCTCCACCGTTACGCAGGAGGTTCTTCATGTTATGCTGCTTCTCTGTGGCCAGCGCGAATTTCATGCAGCCCGGACCCAGGATATAGAGATAGTGGCCTGGAACAGTTCCATCTGATCAGCGGCAGTGGGGGAGTCTCCTCACTGCCGCTGATCAGATGGCTGCTATTATCTCTACATCCTGGGGCCAGGGCCAGGCTGCGTGAAAGTCGAGCTGGCCACAGAGAAGGCGGGGGCAGGATGCAGGAACTCCGCAGCTTAATTGTCTCTGTCACACCTGCTGTAATAGAGCAACTCAGTGCTCTGCTTGTGGCTGTGACCCTGAGCTGTTAGGAGATAGTGTGTGTGCAGGGCAGCGTGCAGGGAGGGGGCGGAGCGGCTGTCACTGTGTGGACCAGAGAGTCCTGACAGCCTCCGAACTCCGATATCCAGGAGTGTCAGATAACCAGTATGTGCACTCTGTGGGGGGAGATGTGGGGGCCTACTGAGAACCAACAGTGACTGGAGATCACTTATGAAATGTGCAGAGAACTCCTCTGCGGTTGCTGCTCAGCTGCCCCTTAGAGGACCCCTTGCTGGCTGGTCTTCCACAGCCACGTGTGTGAGTACAGAGCCTGCCGACTCCTAGTAGCAGCATGATGCACCCCAGTCCCAGCAAAGATTGAATACAAAGTCAATAAGTTGGAGGAGCTCCCCTGCCCCTGCTCCCTGACCCTACAGGTGGTCAGCACCCTGCACAGGTAATAGCATTTACTATTGAAAAACGTTACTTTTCTGCTGCAGCACTGATTCAATGTATACTTTAGTATATAGGGCATGGCCTGCTCTTAATACTGTGATTCGGTGCTGCAGTTTAGGACTTTAAACCGTGATTGAGGTCCCCAATTATCATGGGATGTGGTCAGCATCCCAACAGTCAGGATGCCAGCGTTCAGTATACCGACACAGGCATCTGAACTGCCTGAGCGGGGGCTAGCGCCATGACCTCAAAACGGATCAGGATGCTAACACTGGAATCCTAACAGCTAGCATCCTGATTGGTGAGTTTGCGGGGAGCAGTAGCAGGCAGTCAAGGAAGGGGGTTTAGTCTGGGAGGGGGAAGCTTGGGTTAGCCTACGGGGCGGCGGCTAGGTTTAGGCAGCGGGTTATTTTTAAACACTAGCAGGGAGGGATAGGGTTATGGTCAGGCTGCAGGGGGAGGGACCACCAGTCTTTCTCCCTTCTTTCTGCGCACACACACACCCCCCCTCCCCGAACACATATCGGGTGCAAACGTGTTTGTATTTTCCTGCGGGCCAGTCCTTATATATTTGGTGCATGGCAATGGGCAGTGTAACTGCATTAGCATAAAGTTGCAGATGCAACTGCTGCGAAAGTTACAAGAAAGGCTGCAACTTGGAAACCTACTCTATAAGTAGGCATCCTGCCCCCTTTCACAGACCCCACACCCTCAGCAGACTCCACCTCCATTAGGGCTGCTTTCATAAATTTCCGGGCTGGTTTTCCATCCCAATCCGCCCCTGTTCCACCCACACCCCCCCCCCCCCCCGCCCCAAAGCCAAAAATGAAAGCCCTGCACTCATCCTGTCACACACTGTGTAGGCTGGGTCTTGACGCTGTGAGCACAGGAAACAAGCAGCGCCGCAATGAGGGAGAACTGTCACCTGTCAACATGGATGATTTCTAGGTATGTGTATACACACACACACACACGAAAAATAGGAAGCCAGCACATCCAATTGAATGAAGCAAAATGTTTTATATAGAAAAGAGTTCAATGAACTCTTTTCTATATAAAAGATTTTGCTTCATTCAATTGGATGTGCTGGCTTCCTATTTTTCCTAAACCATTAACCTTTAAGTGGCCTTGGCACCCGCAAGATGATATTTAAGTGTGCAGTTTGCCTTTTCATCATTATATATATATATATATAGTCAAAAACAATCTGCACACTTGTATAAGCATTAGTGGGCGGGTGCACAGTCACATAAAAGTAACTAGCAATATTGACATGAGAAACTGGCACACCAGATATGCAAAAGTAGAAAAATTTATTTCATGAGGGCCTTTTCAAAAGGGCCAAATAAAGTCCATGCAGTGGGAGTAAATGAAAAAAATCACAAAAGTCACAAGAATATACTCAACACGATCCCCTGCAGGTCCGCCATGCGAGCATGGCGGACCTGCAGGGGATCGTGTTGAGTATATTCTTGTGACTTTTGTGATTTTTTTCATTTACTCCCACTGCATGGACTTTATTTGGCCCTTTTGAAAAGGCCCTCATGAAATAAATTTTTCTACTTTTGCATATCTGGTGTGCCAGTTTCTCATGTCAATATATATATATATATATATATATATATATATATATATATATATATATATATATATATATATATATATATAGATACTAGGTGATTCATCGCGCCCTACGGGCGCTCTTCACACCGTCGTAAGGGGCTGCGCCCCCTTAATTTGTGAACGTTTGTATATGAGAAATATGGTTAGAATTGTATGAAAGATGCCCTGTATTGCAACTTAGGTGTCCGCGAATCGCGGGAGGGGGGGTCGCGGAGGGTGCCGCGAATTGCAGGAGGGGGGGTCGCGGGGGGTGCCGCGAATTGCAGGAGGGGGGGTTGTGGGGGGGTGGATGCTGCGAATCGCGGGAGGGGAGGGATTGCAGAGAATCGCGGGAGGGGGGTCGCGGGGGTGGGTGCCGCGAATCGCGGGAGGGGGGGTTACGGGGCGGGGGTTGCGGCGAATCATGGGAGGGGGGGTCGCGGGGGTGTGCCGTGAATCACGGGAGGGGGGGTCACGGGGTGGGGTGCCGAGAATCGCGGGGGAGGTGTGTGTGTGTGTGCCGTGAATCGCGGGAGTGGGGGTTGTGGGGGGGGGGGTGTGACGCAAATCGCCACAAGAAAAAATCAACACAGAAAGGTCAACACATGTAAATGTTGACATAAGTGTGGCACTTCATTGGTGTCCATGTCGACACATGACAATGAATATGAAAATATTCAAAAACTGAAAAAAAACCTTCAAAAACTCATGTCAACCTTTTTCATTGTCGACCATAGCCATGTCAGTGTTTTCCATGTGCAATTTAATTCTGGAGCTGCCGCGAATCACGGGGGGTGCCGCGAATTGCGGGAGGGGGGGGGTCGCGGGTTGGGTGCCGCGAATCGCGGGAGGGCGGGGTTCACAGGGGTTCCGGTGGGGGGTTGCCGCGAATTGCGGGAGGTGGGGGGTCACGGGGGGTGCCGCGAATCGCGGGAGGGGGGGTTGCGGGGGGGTGTGACGTGAATCGCCACAAGAAAAAATCAACACAGAAAGGTCAACACATGTACTGTCAATGTTGACATAAGTGTGCCACTTCATTGCTGTCCATGTTGACACATGACAATGAATATGAAAACATTCAAAAAATGAAATAAATCTTCAAAAACTCATGTCAACCTTTTTCATTGTCGACCATAGCCGTCCCAGTGTTTTGCATGTGCCATTTAATCCTGGGGCTGCCGCGAATCGCGGGGGGTGCCGCGATTTGCGGGAGGGGGGGGGTTGCGGGGGGTGGGTGCCGCGAATCGCGGGAGAGCGGGGTTCATGGGGGTTCCGGTGGGGGGTTGCCGCGAATTGCGGGAGGGGTCGCGGGGGGGGGGGGTGCCGCGAATCGCCACAAGAAAAAAATCAACACAGAAAGGTCAACACATGTAAATGTTGACATAAGTGTGGCACTTCATTGGTTTCCATGTCGACACATGAGAATGAATATGAAAATATTCAAAAAATGACAAAAAAAACTTCAAAAACTCATGTCAACCTTTTTCATTGTCGACCATAGCCATGTCAGTGTTTTCCATGTGCAATTTAATTCTGGAGCTGCCGCGAATCACGGGGGGTGCCGTGAATTGCGGGAGGGGGGGTCGCGGGGGTGGGTGCCGCAAATCGCGGGAGGGCGGGGTTCACAGGGGTTCCGGTGGGGGGTTGCAGGAGGTGGGGGGGTCACTGGGGGTGCCGCGAATCGCGGGAGGGGGGGTTGCGGGGGGGTGTGACGCGAATCACCACAAGAAAAAATCAACACAGAAAGGTCAACACATGTAAATGTTGACATAAGTGTGCCACTTCATTGGTGTCCATGTCGACACATGACAATGAATATGAAAAAGTAAAAAATAAATCTTCAAAAACTCATGTCAACCTTTTTCATTGTCGACCATAGCCATGTCAGTGTTTTGCATGTGCCATTTAATCCTGGGGCTGCTGCGAATTGCGCGGGGGGGGGGGGTGCCGCGAATCGCGGGAGGGGGGTCGCAGGGGGGGTGCCGCCAATCGTGCAAGGGGGGGTCGCGGGGGGGGTTCTTTTTGCCGCGAATCGCGGGAGGGAGGTCGCGGGGGGGGGTGTTTTTTCCGCGAATCGGGGGGGGGGTCACGGGGGAGGGTTTGCCGCGATTCGCGGGAGGGGGGGGTCGCGGGGTGGTGGTTATGCCGCGAATTGCGAGAGGGGTCGTGGGGGGGGGGTCTTTTTGCAGCGAATCGCGGGAGGGGGGGTCGCGGGGGTGTTTTTGCTGCGAATCGCGGTAGGGGGGGTCGCGGGGGAGCGGGTGTTTTTTCCGCGAATCGCGGGAGGGGGGGGGAGCGGGGTGGGGTGGGGTTGCCGCAAGGAGGGGGGCGCTCACCTGGTGGCTGTGGAGTAGCAGTGCTGGGCAACATGGGAAGGCAGTGGGTGTCTGTGGGCTCACTGGGCTGGTTCTCTGTCACATACCTCCCAACATGACCCTCTCCAGGAGGGACACAATGCTCTGTTTCTAGACTTCCCCTTAATGTATGATTGCCATCACCTGTTTTAAACAGGTTAATTTCTCAGAAAGGTGTTCAGCACAGATGAAGGCAATCACACATTAAGAGGAAAGTCCAGGAACAGAGCGTTATAGACACAGACACCCACTTTGAGTGACAGATGTAGCCAAATATATAGGAGATATAGATAGAGATAGAGATAGAGAGATAGAGAGATAGAGAGATAGAGAGAGATAGAGAGAGATAGAGAGAGAGAGAGAGAGAGAGATAGAGATAGAGAGATAGAGAGAGAGATAGAGATAGAGAGATAGAGAGAGAGATAGAGATAGAGAGAGAGAGAGAGAGAGAGAGAGATAGAGAGATAGAGAGATAGAGAGAGAGAGAGAGAGAGAGAGAGAGATATATATACACACACACACATATACATATATATATATATATATATATATATATATATATATATATATATTTGTGTACAAATTGGGAGGGGGGCGCGAAACATGCCCTTGCTCCAGGCACCGTGGCACCTAGCTACACCACTGAATACCCCCAGTATCCAAGTGGGCGTGGAGTAAATTTTATAAAGTGTGGCGAGCGCAGCGATCCACCATGCCCGAAGCATGGCGAGCTCCGTCAGGGGACGCGATAACGCGTCCTCGCCATGCTTCGGGCTCAGTGGCTCGCCATACTTTATAAACTTAACTACATGCCCACGTGGATACTGGGGGTATGACGTGGATAGTGGGGATATGACGTTAGTGTGTGTATGGTGCTTTATACTTACATGTCCCCAGCGGCAGCATTGTGCTCCCCCTCCTGCGCTTGTCACTATGCCCCGCTGACCGGTCACTGTGCGCCGGTGCCAGATCCCCACTCCCCAATGTACGCAATTAGCATAGTGCCGCTGGGGGAGCAGGGAAACCATGTGATGCTCCCCCAGCAGCAGTACGCTGCATTACGTACATTGCTTGCACCATGTGCCGCTCTCCCATCCTACAGTCTCCCAGCCAGGTGTGTGCCGCTCAAGGCCCACCACCCACCGAGTAAGTATAAAGCACCATATTAGCAGGACGCCCGGCTAAGCTACGTTGTCACCTTAGCCTAGCCGGGCACCCTGCTAATACACAAGTACCGATAATCCGAATATATAACATTTAATGAGGATTATTTCAAGTCGCTGTGCATGAAACCAGCTGAAATGCAATTTACCAAACCAGCTACAATTTGATTGTATTGCACATATGAATCAATGCAACATGTCCTTGATGAGTCTATATACAATAAACTTTGGGAAGCGCGTGCATAGGGCCTGATTTTACCTTGGCGTCCAACTACTACAGCTATAAATATCTATGGTTCTGTAATGCTACCATTCACAATGCATATGGAAATTTCCCAGTCAATAGGCCATCACTCCACACATGAAAAAAAAAAAAGTCCACCACATTTTTCACTTTGGTTTAATGGTCGATATGGACGACTAATTAGCATAGCACATAAATGGGAATGTTGCATTGGCTCCACACTTTACCTTTTCCCAATTGTAGTCCACATGGGTGGTAAAGCATGAAAAAGTCCATAAAATGAAGGAAAAAAATCATAAAAAACTCATGTGGTCCATTTCACATGTCAACCTTTTGTTGCTGAACTGCTGCCTAAACCTATCATCCGGACACCATTTCTAATGCAGCCCAGCACACATTGCACTTCTTCTAAGGTTTGGGAATGCGGTAGCTGTGGATGGTGAAACCGATGGGCTGCAGCGCGGTCTGAACAGGTCACTTCTGGCTGCTCCATAGAAAAGAATAGACTGAGAGCACTGTTCCCATGCTCCCAGCCAATCCAGCCACTTCCCCTTTTGCGTCTATGGAGTGTTATCAAACGACTCACAATGCCGTGACTACACAAAGGGGAGCCCCATTATTTCATATGCCCCACACACATCACCACTAGAGGTGGGAAATAGCCCTGTGCTTCCGTCAAGGGGCTGGATGACATTTTGTTGTGTGGTGCAGTCTCTGTGGGGTTCCAGCCCTGGGCTTACCAATTTGTGGCTAGTTAACAATATTGAAGGGGGATGTTACTGTAAAAAGCCATAGATAGACACATGAAAAGGGTCGACATACCTGGTCGGCATGGCCCAAAGGTCAGTATTGGAAAGGTAGTTATGAAAAAGGTTGAGTTTTTCACAGAAGCATGGCGAAGGGACACAGAACGCTTCTACGGTGTCAATGATGACGCATGTCGACAGATGCAAAAATGTTAAAAAAACCTCGACCTTTTCATGTTGACCCATTGTTTGAATCGACCTATGGCCTGTTGACCCTATGGCCCATACCCCTTGTGCCTTCCCCCCTGATTTTCCAATGGCAAGAGGTCCAGGGGTAGTTACAGCATACCCTCCAACTGTACCGATTTTGCCGGTACAGTACCGTTTTTTAACAGTCTGTACCAGCAAAATCATTTTATACCGAATGTACCGTTTTTTTGAGATGAGAGACTTTATCCCACTGTACAGTCACACGGCCGTCTAGCCCCGCCCCGTTCGGTCTCCTCTCCAGCGACCGTCGCTGGCTGTCATGCTTTGCACTCCACAGGTCAACATGTCTCTCTTGCTATTCTTAAATAAAGTTTGTTTCTGTCCCTGGTTCGCAGTGTATGTTGGGAGATGTAGTTCTTGTCTGACCGGGACGCATTGCAGGACGGGACTCGTCACTCAGAGCTCTTGCCTGCCACAGGAAGACGCCAGGATCATTCTGCGGTCACCCTGGAAACAGGTTACCAGCGTTCTGTCATGTAACGGGACCTCATATAGCCACCGGGTAACCCCTTGTACATGTGATGCAGCAGCATAGTAACCGTTTGCTCTGGTGCTTTCTGTGCTGTTCCCATGTGTTGTGCTGCAGCACAGGTCCCGTCCCGTGCAATTGGAGGACAGGGCATATACTTTTCCAGCCACAGAGAGAGGCCCTGTTATCATAGATTTACAGCCATTTCCCTGATAACGGGTGTTTTAGCTTCAGATATGCAAGTAACACCTAAATGTAAAGGCAGCTATACACTTTGCCGAGGTATCACACACAATTAGGATTGCCCTCCTCTCTTCTCCTGCATTTTAAATACATATATGATCTGAAAAAATGCCCAGTATACAGTCGGAAAGGGGGCGTGACCACATCCCTTTATCCGTGGCCACGCCCCCTTACAGTATGTGTACCGATTTCTGCCCTAAAAATGTTGGAGGGTATGTTACAGTATGGACTGGGGGGGGGGGGGGGGGTAGACCCCAAGCATTTGGTTTCCATCAAATAGAACTAGCTGCTCCTTGCCTGGAGGCTCTGGTTGGTGTCTAGCTGCAGGCTGGTCTCTTGTTTTATAATAACTGTGTAGATTTCGCTCTGAGCAAGATCCTTCACATTATCCTCTAGTGTGTATGGGGTCTAAGACCTTCATCAGGAGACACAGACGCCACTTACAACTTGTGCCACTAGCAGGTAAGAAGCCTCATTTACCTACCGCCTCGTACCTTTGAGGTGAGGTCTGTGTGCAGGTACTGGATTCAGCCTGTGTAGCTTCCACCAGCGGTTGGGTCACAGGGACGTCCGGGGCATGCAGTGGTTCTGTGACCTCTTCCAGCAGATCCTCCACCAGAGTCTCCATCAGTGCGTCAGACGGAACCACACTCACATCAGTGCCCTTCTCTGCGTCTTCTGCCACAACTGTAACCACAGTATCCTTGGGAAGTTTCTTTGGGAGCTGGGAACAGTAGAAATTAGTCAGACTTCACTGAATTACAACATATAGGGGGGGGGGGTGTATCAAATGGCAGCCACCCCTGGTAGTACACGGACGACACCTCAGCTGTATTATGTACTGAGAATTGAGTTGCTAATGGTTACCTGCACCCTGCTGTAGTGCTTTAGTTACAGTTATGTATAATTCTACATACCCTGCATTGTTCTAATGTGTGCCCTATGTGCAGCGCTGCGTACCACTTATAAATATAATAATAAGCAGCAAGAGGGGCCCCCCGCATTCACTCTGCGCCCCCACACAGCAGGAGTGGCCCCGTATTCACTCTGCGCCCCCACACAGAAAGAGGGGCCCACTTTCACATAAAAGCATATGCATACAACTAAAATAACCCATTAAGAAGAAGTCCCAAATATCCATATAAAGTTGGATGATATTTGTAATGATTTTGTTGATTCCGACAAAATCTAAATCTTGTCCAGTGTGTACACACTATGGGGGTACTCAATGATGCTCGGATTGTTCCGCTTTTCTGCCGTTCCCCTTTGTTTAAAGAGGACTTTGCATCCGCGGAAAAGGCATTTTCTACTGACACGTGGATTTTTGCCAATTTTTCTGACCGTTCAAAAATCAGCACTTGGGGTAAATTTACTTACGGTTCTGAAAGTGAAAAGAGGTGATGTTGCCCACAGCAACCGACCCAATTCTAGCTATCATTTGAGGATGCAAATCTGTTTGGCTTCCAGAGGTAGAAACACACATTTACTAACAGATGCTTTTTTTACAATTATAAAATATTAGAACACATGTGTTTTAGCCCTGGAAGCCCATCATCATTTAAAATCGACCTTTATTAAATATACCCCCCTAGTGTGCATGTACCTGTGCTAGGGAACACATATGGTAAGCTCCACTCTTACCTCCAGGGCACAAGTACAGTCGGAGACCTTAGTGAAAAGTAAGCTTTACTTGGTCTTTCTGACTTAACCCATTGGTCAGTGTAGGCATTGGCAAATGCAGGGGGGGGGGGGGTGTTCCAGTTACCCGGCCACTTCATGCTGTGTGAGGGACAGAGCAGCTTCTTCTACCAAGTTTGCTGTGTGTGGATACTGGATATGTGTTCTCAATCAGTGTACTGGACCAGAGAACAGCTGCCTGGAAGAAGAGACAGGATCCTTACCATGAGGTGGGAGGATGTGAGCTTACAAAGTGCAGCACTGGTTCTATTATCTTTGTGTGTTTATTATGGGATGTGTAATGCTTTTCCGACCACTTATTTATATTGCGTAGATTTTTTTTTATACGGTTTGATCTGCAGTGCTAAATATTAATATTCTGTTTGATGACAGCGGAATGCACATTATTATTCCTAACATCTAGTACTGTTCAAAGATATGATCAGAGCCATGCAGGCTTCCCTGTGCAGTAATTATTGTGTGCGATATATATATATATTCCGGACACATATTGATTACACAGGTTCAGTGGCAGTTTAAAATCAGGTGAAATGGAGTCTTGAAGTCAGCCAGCCACAAAACCTGTGTAATTAATGTGTCCGGAATGAAAGGGATGAGGTTGTAATCCTTAGGGCTATTTCACGCACTCCGGCTCCTGCCAGGCGGCGAAAACCCCTTCCAGTGGCGTGATCCGGCTGCAACAGTGTGGCCGTCCCGTGTGAATGGACACAATAGTGTCCATTCACAACTAATGTGTGCGGCACGGCTCCCTGGCCGTGCAGGATTTCGCCGTCCGGCAGGAGCCGGAGTGTGTGAAACCGGCCTTTGGGTTACCACCTCATCCCTTTCATTCCCAGTAGCACACCCTCTTTCCATGGGTACAAGAATTTAAAAAATTGGCCCTTGGGAACCAGAGATATCTGACTTCAAAACAGTGGTCCCCATCCAAGCCTGTTAATTGCTCTTCCCAGTCAGATATTTCAGGTTCTGTCAAACGTAGAGTTTTTCTGAGGGTATATTCCAAAAGCTGGGACTCTCCCCCTTTGATGGACACTAGCAGCTTGTCTCTACTTTTCCCAGAACCAGAGATATCAGCCTTCCAGCAGCTGGTTACTGCTCCAGCTCCACACACCTGGTATGTAGTTTTATATGCTCGTTGGCAGATTTCTCTGCCTCCTGAACTCTGATCCCCTAGTCCCCAATACCATTTGGTAGGTGGGATTCTCTCGTTTTTAATTCCATTAAAATCTAAGAAATCTATTTCCGGGAACTGGAGATATCTGCAGTCAAGAAAGCTGTCCTCCCCCAGAAAATTATGAGTAATATGCCCACTCCACTATACACCCCTCCTCTGCATATTAAACATCCTCTACCACCCTGGAAGTTATGTATGAGGACCCCTTCATTCAGCCTAATGCCCCCTTCTCCCACCCCATATTTTATTATTATTTATATACATTTGGTCTATCTGGGTCATATACTGGGTCACCTAAGTGTCCATCTCCGTGCTTTGCTCCGCCCCTCTGGAAACCCCCTTCTGAAAATCCTGCGTTTGCCCCTGATTCCGGACACATATTAATTACACAGGTTCTGTGGCTGGCTGACTTCAAGACTCCATTTCACTTGGTTTTAAACTGCCACTGAACCTGTGTAATCAATATGTGTCCGGAATGAAAGGGATGAGGTGATAACACTACTAATCCTGACCACTATGTATTGGTGGAGATCTGGGTTTCCGATAACTCTGCAACAACCAGATACCAGATTCACAGGTTGGAGCAGAGTAGAGGGTCAGCAGAGCTGTGGAGGTGTCATAGGCGGACTTGGGTTTTGAGAATTATCAACAAAGCACACAACTAGTCCTCATTTCCAAAGCACAAATGCAGTACTCACTAGTGGCCACCAGGGGCGGTGACGTCCTAGGTCAGTGCAATTTTTTTTTTTCTGCTTGATGGGAAGTACTGTGTATTGTTTTATGTAATGGGCCCTGGCATGCTGTTATGTGGATGTTCCAGGTTCACATATAGTAATTATGGAATGCCGTCCTGGGTACGGAGTACTCACCATGGAGAATGTTCTAATTGGTTACTAGATCACATGACTAATGTCAGACACATGATCTGTATCAGCAGTTAGCACACATGCAGGTTTTATACACAAACACCTAGATTATTTGTATATCCTTATAACCTGTTTAAGGGGGAGATTCTCTAAACAAGAAATGCGGTAAAAACCCCGTTTTTACCGCATTTTGGGATGCTGTAAGCATCCCCGGCCGGGTTAACGCGGCGGGGGGCATCGCCAGAAAAATCTGGCGATGCCCCATAGAAGCCAATGGGCTTCTACCGCATCCCTCCGCCGCCCCGCATCGCC
The DNA here is from genome assembly GCF_055691185.1 of Crinia signifera. Classification (NCBI taxonomy): domain Eukaryota; kingdom Metazoa; phylum Chordata; class Amphibia; order Anura; family Myobatrachidae; genus Crinia; species Crinia signifera. The sequence goes on from NC_139223.1 coordinate 17,837,239, forward strand.
CCCTCCCCCCTCACCTGTGTCCGGGCAGCACAGTGACCTCCTCCCTGCACTGATCCTCTTCCGGGTGCAGGAAGGAGGAGAGCCCGGCGCAGCAGCAGCAGCGCCGGGTGTGTGAGGGAGGGGGGAGCCGCCGGGACCTGCTGGGACCCGGCGACTCCCACCGCAAAGGACAGCTCTTAACGCAAGAGCTGTCCTTTGCCTTAATTATCGCATATGTTACAACATATGCGATAATTAAGTATGCGATGGGCGGCGAAGGGGGGCGGAGATTCTTAGAGAATCTCCCCCATTATCAATAGTCACATACCTTAAAGCAGGGATTTTCAAACTCGGTCCTCAGGACCTCACAGTTGACTTTTTCCAGGTCACCCAGCAGCTGCACAGGTGCACTCATTACTCATTGACACATTTTAACAGATCCACAGGTGGAGCTAATTATTTCACTTGTGAGGCCTGCAAAACATGCACCATGTGGGGTCCTGAGGACCGTGTTTGAGAGCCTGTACCCTAAAGCAGTGGTTCTCAACTTAGGTCCTCAAGGACCCCCAACAGTGCACAGGCTCCAGGTCTCCACACAGAATCACAGGTGAACTATATAGCTCAGTCTGTGATCTTTTCAAATGTGTCAGTGAATAATGAGTGCACCTGTGCAACTGCCAGGGGGCCTGGAAAACGTGCATTGCGTGGGGTCCTGAGGACCGAGGTGGGGAACCTGTACACTAAAGAATCAGCCTGACGTCCCACTAATATCCTTACCAATAGTCTTCCAGGCAATATTTTGTGATTTATACAGGCAGTATACCACACCCATACCTCTTAGATTGTAAGCTCATCTAGGTTTACTTTGTTGTCTTGCATATTACCCCTATTAGCATCACCTCCCCGTACACTGCTAGGTACTTGTGTAGTATCACGGCTCCCACGATGTGCATCGTATAGGAAAAAAAATGCCATTTTTCACAGAATTCATTGACATGTGTTAAAATCATGTTAAATGCACCCCCAAAGGGCATTTGTTACTGTACCACCCCCACTATGAACGCCAACCCGAAGCGTGGCGAGAGCAGCGAGCCCGCGAGGGGCAGCAGTACGCGTCCTACGACCTTTTCATACCCCCACTATCCACGTCGGCGTGGAGTTGAGAATAGAAAGTGTGGCGAGTGCAGCGAGCCACCGAGCCCGAAGCGTGGCGAGCCCCGCGAGGGGACACGGATAGCTGTGAATCCCGCGAAAGGACACAGATAGATTTGAAGGTATCCGCGTCCCCTCGCGGGGCTCGCTATGCTTCGGGCTCGGTGGCTCGCTGCACTCTCCACACTTTCTATTCTCAACTCCACGCCGACGTGGATAGTGGGGGTATGAAAAGGTCGTAGGACGCGTACCGCTGCGCTCGCCACGCTTCGCGTTGGCGTTTATAGTGGGGGTGGTACAGTGTGAAAAATGACATTTGGGGTGCATTTAACATGTTTGCTACTAATTTAAATTAATTTGTGATCAAAAACGCATGCCATCGCATGGCATGCGATTTTTTTTATCACAAATGCATTAAAAAAACAGAAAAATCAGGAGCCGTGATACTACACTGTACCCACTGCTATATAACAGGCCAGCACATGATATATATAGAGGCGTGCATAACACTGACCTCTCCGGGACAGGTATTACAGCGCTCACCATGCTCTGGCTGGGACCCATGGGAGTAATGGGTCAGTAATACTGGTTTCACATTGCAAACCTGCTTTCAACCCGTTTTTGTAAACATGTCTTAAAATGGGTCAAAAGCCAGTTAAACCCCTTTCATATTGCATGTTGTAAACGGTATATTGCAGTTTCAATACCGTTTTTGTACCTTTCAGATTCAACTCGCGCTCGCCACGCTTCGGGGTGGTGTGGATAGTGGGGGGTGTGCTAAATCGCATCACATGCGATCGCGGGCAGGGGAAACTTGAAACTACAAAAGTACCATCGCATGTGATCGCATGCGATGCGATTTCCCTGCCACCGTGATATTACACAAGTACTGATTTTTTAACTTTTAGCCTAGAGTTTCCTGAACTCTGCCATTACAATCCAGGTTAAGGATTTCCATGCTTTAGCACAGCTGACTAAATGAGTACCTCAGTCAATTTGATTTAACCACCTGGATTCAAGCATGGATACAAGGGTGCACTGGCTCACAGGGGTGCTCCCATGGCTTGGGGCCCACCTCCTCAAAGGACCAGGTTCCAGACTGTGCACATTATCACAAATATATAACTTTATACTGCACAGGAACGTACTGTACCTCCCTACTTTGAAAATAGAAAATTGTGATCTGCCGCGCTTGTAGCGTAGCCAATAAGGGTGCAGGGCCTCATAGTACAACCCCATGTTGTCATCATTATGGATGGGGGGTGCCAAGCACTCCCAGAGCCGGTGGACAGCCCCCTGGCTTACCTCCCCAATGTAGGATGACGCACACATGCACCATATGCCCGGAGAGGAGACTGTCAGGGGGCAGGGCCTGATCTCCTCAAGCCCCATCCCCAGTACCGCTAAGGTGCCTATGGAATTATAATGATTGGCATTTAACCTAACTCTATATTACCCCTAGAAGTAAATCACGCTGACACATACTAAAAATAACGACACGGACAACAACTGCATAAGTTAAAAGGTCATGGATATTTATGTAAGTGGTATGACCCTATTGTAAAGGGATGGCTAGGAAAGCGCTTGAGACCAGCTCCGGTCAAAAGGTTAATCATGGCAGCGACTACAACGCCCCAATTTATAACCTGGGCGATGAAACGCTCCATCTATTTAAGGTGCAGCCCATGCTGTGACGGTCTTACCGACCCTTCTATGGCATGATGAGGACACTTCCGGGAAGTGGCCAATGTCCCCCGTGGAGGCAGGACTCACCAGCCGTCCTGTCATAGGGGGGCAATACCGCGCAGCGACCACCTGTGCCTCAAAATAGCGCCTTCCCGCCTATTTTAATTAAAGATTTTGTAAAGCCAAATTAGGTGATGGCCAATCGGCCGTGTAGCAATTGAGAGAGCAAGGGAAGGGAGGGTGGGATTCCAGACTCAGAGAGAGCAGCATTAACTGACTCCTCCTAATATACCCCTGCACAAGCTACCACCCCCTGGCTACCTAATTGGCTGAACCATCTATCAATCACATCTAAGCCTCTATGGGTAATATATAGATCTACAACAACTTTACAGACAATCACAAAATTGACAGGCTCTTAAATGTCCTCATGCCTATGCAGCCCTCGCTTAAATGCCACAATTCATGGGTCTATGAGGAGGCAAGGATAAAACTACACAATTATTATTTTAGCCCCACTCCACAAAAATACACAAATGGCGACAGGTCAACAGCAATCTGGGGAGGTCCGAGGGCATGCAGGAGGTTTGCTCACCCTTCCGGAAGGACCAGGAGGGGGACCTAATTTTCAGGAGTCTTTCGGCCATTCCAGGAGGGTAGACAAGTATGACATGCATGGCTACAGATATCTGACACTGCAAGCATATCCTTAATAGCTGTACTGTGACCACAGAGTTTGGAAAACTGTTTCAGGCAATTCTCCAACAAGAAAAAAACACCAGAGTTCCAATTTTCCTCCCACACCACCTACAGCGCCTGCCAACCCCATATAGCGGCATGTGGTAAAGCCATTCATTTACTCACAGGTTTTCTCTGCTTCCTCCGTTTGGCCATGTCTCTGCCTGCCTCACTCCCCCTCCACTGGCCTTGGCCGTGATCACTCACCCCTTTTATTAACTATCCCATAAGGATCCCTGTCTATGATTGGCTGGCCCGAGGAGCCCCGCCCCCAGTCACTGGCAGCCTGGAAAAGCAGGAACGGCTGACTCAGCTGTTATGTCGGGGGGGGGGGGGGGGGGGGTTATTATAAAATTGTATTTGCACAAATGTGTGTAGTTCACACCATGCTCCAGCACTCGAAGAATTAAATCACCTAATGCGCTTTTGTTACCGGCTGTAGGGACTTAAGCTGGTTACAAACTAGACAAGGGGTGGCCAGCCCGGTCCTCGTGATCTACCACCGGTCCACGTTTTCCAAATCACCTAGCTGGGGCACAGCTGTAGTCATTACAAACTGTCATATATCCCAGATCACCTAGCTGGGGCACAGGTGTAGTCATTACTGTCACATATCCCAGATCACCTAGCTGGGGCACAGGTGTAGTCATTACTGTCACATATCCCAGATCACCTAGCTGGTACACAGATGCATTAATTACTAACTGTCACATTCACAGACCACCTAGCTGATGCACAGTTGTAGTCATTACTAACTGTTATATTCCCCAGATCCCCTAGGTGGTTCACAGGTGTAGTCATTACTAAGTTTCACCTTCCCCAGATCCCCTAGCTGGTGCACAGGTGCAGTCATTACTAACTTTCACATTCCCTAGATCCCCTAGCTGGTGCACAGGTGTAGTCATTACTAACTCACATTCCCAGACCACCTATCTGGTGCACAGCTGTAGTCATCACTAACTGTCACATTCCCCAGAACACTTGGCTGGTGCTCAGGTGTAGTCATTACTAACTGTCACATTCCTCAGATTCCCTAGCTGGTGCACAGATATAGTCATTACTATCTGTCACATTCCCAGACCACCTAGCTGGTGCACAGCTGTAGTCATTACTAACTCACATTTGCCAGATCACCTAGCTGGTGCACAGGTGTAGTCATTACTAACTGTCACATTCCCCATATCCCCTAGCTGGTGCACGGGTGCAGTCATTATTAACTGTCAAATTCCCCAGACCACCTAGCTGGTGCACAGGTACAGTCATGACTAATTATCACATTCCCCAGATCACTTAGCTGGTGCACAGGTGCAGTCATTACTAACTCACATTTCTCAGACCACCTAACTGGTGCACAGATGCAGTCATTACTAACTGTCAAATTTCCCAGATTCCCTATCTGGTGCACAGGTGTAGTCATAACTAACTGTCACATTTCCAGACCACCTATCTGGTGCACAGCTGTAGTCATTACTAACTGTCACATTCCCCAGACCAAGTAGCTGGTGCACAGGTGTAGTCATTACTAACTCACATTCACAGACCACCTAGCTGATGCACAGTTGTAGTCATTACTAACTGTTATATTCCCCAGATCCCCTAGGTGGTTCACAGGTGTAGTCATTACTAAGTTTCACCTTCCCCAGATCCCCTAGCTGGTGCACAGGTGCAGTCATTACTAACTTTCACATTCCCTAGATCCCCTAGCTGGTGCACAGGTGTAGTCATTACTAACTCACATTCCCAGACCACCTATCTGGTGCACAGCTGTAGTCATCACTAACTGTCACATTCCCCAGAACACTTGGCTGGTGCTCAGGTGTAGTCATTACTAACTGTCACATTCCTCAGATTCCCTAGCTGGTGCACAGATATAGTCATTACTATCTGTCACATTCCCAGACCACCTAGCTGGTGCACAGCTGTAGTCATTACTAACTCACATTTGCCAGATCACCTAGCTGGTGCACAGGTGTAGTCATTACTAAATGTCACATTCCCCATATCCCCTAGCTGGTGCACGGGTGCAGTCATTATTAACTGTCAAATTCCCCAGACCACCTAGCTGGTGCACAGGTACAGTCATGACTAATTATCACATTCCCCAGATCACTTAGCTGGTGCACAGGTGCAGTCATTACTAACTCACATTTCTCAGACCACCTAACTGGTGCACAGATGCAGTCATTACTAACTGTCAAATTTCCCAGATTCCCTATCTGGTGCACAGGTGTAGTCATAACTAACTGTCACATTTCCAGACCACCTATCTGGTGCACAGCTGTAGTCATTACTAACTGTCACATTCCCCAGACCAAGTAGCTGGTGCACAGGTGTAGTCATTACTAACTCACATTCCCAGACCACCAAGCTGGTTCACAGGTACAGTCATTACTAATTGTCACCTTCCCCAGATGACCTAGCTGGTGCACAGCTGTAGTCATTACTAACTGTCACATTTCACAGACCACCTAGCCGGTGCACAGCTGTAGTCATTACTAACTGTCACATTTCCCAGACCACCTAGCTGGTGCACAGGTACAATCATTACTAACTGTCACATTCCCCAGACCGCTTAGCTGGTGCACAGGTGTAGTCATTACTAACTGTCATATTTCCCAGACCGGGGAGTTACCAACGTTGTGGTGAACTAGGCGCGTGATATAAGTCACTTCTCAATTTCCTAGTAGCGGCTGCTTGTTAGTGGTTATAGCGGACCACTAGAATTTTATACAACAGGAAAAAACAAACAAAGAAGCAGCGCTTGTATGTAAACACTAATTACAATGGATTAAATCGGCAAAATGTAACACATTTATTATATATAAAAAATGAAGGTACTTGTGTAATAGCACGGCGCCCACTAAGCAAATAGCTTAGTGGGCTATTCTGCGTAGTGAAATCGTATCGCATCGCATGCCATTATTGTATGGCATGCGATGCGATGAGATACGATTTTCCTATTTCATTTATTCACTGCTCTCTGTGTCAGTGAATAAATCAAAAAACTTGTATATGATCAAAAAATCAGGTCCGATATCGGACCCGATTTTACCTGTTATCATGGCATTTTATGTACTAAAAAAATCTTGTCAGATGAAAAATCGGGTGTCCCCCCCCCCCCCCCAATATTAACATCATCCCGAAGTGTGGCGAGGAGCGGCAGTACGCGTCCTCCGACCTTTTCATACCCCCACTATCCACGTCGGCATGGAGTTGATTTTACATAGTGTAGCGAGCGCAGCGAGGGGACGCGTAATACATGTAACATAATACTCGTCCCATCGCGGGGCTCGCTGCGCTCGCCACACTATATAAATTCAACTCCACGCCGACGTGGATAGTGGGGGTATGAAAAGGTCAGGCGGACGCGTTCCGCCGCCCCTCGCCACACTTCGGGATGACGTGGTTATAGGGGGGGACCTAAATAAATGACATTATATGTAATTTAATTGTATACCACATTAAATGCCATTATAACATTTAAAATCAGATCCGATATCGGATCCGATATCATACGATATTTCGGATCCGATACTGGATAGGATTTTTTTAGTACATAAAATGCCCTTATAACAGGTAAAATCGGGTCCGATATCGGATACGATTTTTCCATCGGACCCGATTTTTTGATCGTATACGAGTCTTTTGATTTATTCACTGACAGAGAGCAGTGAATAAATTACATAGGAAAATCGTATCGCATCGCATGCCATACAATAATGGCATGCGATGCGATACGATTTCATTACGTTAGCGTACGTAGGGAAAGTGGGCACAAGTACCAAAATTAAAAAGAACAAATATATCACAAGCAAATTTGACATAAGAAATAGTGATTTAAAAAGTACCCTCACTCTTTATATTAATGGCTTAGCTGGCTTTGGGAGTCGTCTTATAAGGGCTGTATTTTGGGCATAGTTTGTATAGTTGGTATCATCTGACAACAAATGTTTGAAACGGGTTTCCAAATAGGTCCAATTGTCCTCTCTATGATGCGGGTGGGCACTTGTGGTAGGTCGCCGCTGGAGTTGATAGTGGGGTGGCGTTAACAATGGGGGGGGGGGGGCATTTAACATAGGAATCAGACATCAGGGTGCCTGTACAATGTAAAATCAGCCATGATAATGGCATGCGATGTGACGCGATATAAAAATTGTACAGTCGCCCCTGAAAACCCTCAAATCGGTTCCCATCACATCCCTTAATTAGTGGTATGCGATGCGATGGGCGCCCTGATAATATACAAGTACCTAAAATAATCTTATTTTTATTATGCTAATAATTTTTATAGTCAAAACTTTGGAGTAAAAAGTCTATGGCAGGTGAGGCAGTGCCTCACCTACAGTGCCTCACCTGGCTACCTTTTCTGCACATCTCTTATCAAAACTCATCGAATCTCTAGCAGTGTATACTGTGTATATTGCTGGTATGTACTCCATGGCTCATATATTGTGTGCAAATCTGGCTCTGGTACTTGCCAGGGACTGTTGAGCCATTTACCTCACCGCACGTCTCTGCGCTGGGAGTGTAAGGGAAACCGCTGTGAGTGTCCGGGGAAACCGCTGGGAGTGTAAGGGAAACCACTATGAGTGTCTGAATTGGTCCGGAATGTAACTCATTATCTAGGGGTGTAAGGAAGTAATGCTAACCACAATGCCAACCTGGCTGCCCAACATTTCCACATTCTGCCGCGCACCATATAGGCCACTATGAGCTGCGGCAGTGCTTTTCAACATCACTGTGCCTTTGGCGGTTTTGGTCACTATATTAAATGCAAAACCAGGCATGTTACCATCCTAACATCTCCATCGCTGTTGTCAACTCGACAATCTACCCTACCCCACAAGCTCGCTGCGGGTGCCGGACGGCTCTCCGACAGTCGGGATTCCGACAGTCATTACTCCGACGTCGAAATCCCGACTGCTCCCTCGTGGGGGTCCATGACCCCCATAGAGGGAGAACAACCGTACCCGCAGCGTGGCGAGCGCCCAAGGGGCTTCATTGCGCTCCCCCCCTGTGCAGTCGGGATTCTGACATTGGAGTAATGACTGTCGGAATCCCGGCTGTCGGTGTGTTATACCACACCTGCTCGCTGCTTAGGGGTCATCCTCGACTCTGAACTGTCCTTTGTTCCCCACATTCAATTTGTCTCCAAATCATGTTACATGCATCTAAAAAACATCCAAAATACGACCGTATCTCACACAAGACACTACCAAATCTCTTATCCATGCACTCATTGTATCCCGCATTGATTATTGCAATAGTCTCCTAACTGGTCTTCCCAAGAACACTCTCACCACTGCAATCCATTCTAAATGCTGCTGCTAGGCTGATCTTCCTAGTTAAGACGCTCATCGTCTGCTGATCCGCTCTGCCAGTCCCTCCATTGGTTGTCTGTATCTTACCGTATTCAATATAAAACACTTCTACTTGCATATAAAGCTATTAACCATACTGCACTAGCTTATATCTCTGCACTTATCACAAAATATCTCCCATCTCGGCCACTCCGCTCTGCACAAGATCTGCGTCTCTCTTCTGCACAGATCACCAGCTCCCATTCACTATTACAGTACTTTCATCGGGCTGCTCCCACCCTATGGAATGCCCTTCCACGCACAATAAGACTGACCACCAGCCTCCAAACTTTCAAGCGTTCCCTGAAAACTCTCCTCCTCAGGCAAGCCTATCATATTTAAGTTCCAGAAGCATAACCCTCTGAGGTTCTTATGTATTATATAGCTTCCCTTCTGGACCTACAAGCTATGCTGTTACTGCCCCTTAAGATCCAGTGGCAAAAACATCTGAAGATGCAATGGAAATTCCTACTTGGTCAATTTAACCCTACGCATTTCACTTAAAGAGAGGCACGTCCCTCGGATCACTTTGCAGTTAAATAGGTCTACAGGCACCAAATGTCTGAAGTGTCTGCTGTCATGTAGATATTAATATCCTACCTGTGGTTTTGGAACAGGAATCGTCCCTCTAGGTTCCCTTTATGCTATTTTCCAGGCAGAAGCGAAATTACATTACCTGCATTGTTATTAGTCACAACCTAGCAGACGTACTCAGCCGGAGGATCCGCTCTGTTCATCGCCTTGGGTTGGGGCATTAGATGCCACCATGGTGTCTACAGCTTTCCCTCTCGTCCTCATCTTCTGCATAAAGACATCGAGAGGTAAGAGGACTATAGGGGGATGTGATGACTACTTCTGTTCAAGCTCTTCCTTTATGTCTCTGTGGTGGTTCATAGAATGTGACGGCAGATAAGGACCGTTTTGTCCATCCTGCCTGCCAATGTACATGTAGACCAGGGGTGGCCAAACCTGTCCTCAAGTTCTACCAACAATTAATGTGTGTCAGGCCACCCGTGGATCTATAGTAGGAATGAATGCAGCATGTTTGACAATGTGACAGTTAGTAATGACTGCACCTGTGCACCAGCTAGGGGGTCTGGGAAATGTGACAGTTAGTAATGACTGCACCTGTGCACCAGCTAGGTGATAAAAATGTGACAGTTAGTAATGACTACACCTGTGCACCAGCTAGGTGGTCTGGGAAATGACAGTTAGTAATGACTACACCTGTGCACCAGCTAGGTGATATCGGAAATGTGACAGTTAGTAATGACTGCACCTGTGCACCAGCTAGGTGGTCTGGGAAATGACAGTTAGTAATGACTGCACCTGTGCACCAGCTAGGTGATATCGGAAATGTGACAGTTAGTAATGACTGCACCTGTGCACCAGCTAGGTGGTCTGGGAAATGTGACAGTTAGTAATGACTGTACCTGTGCACCAGCTAGGAGGTGGTCGGGAAACGTGGACAGCTGGTAGATCTTGAGGACTGGTTTGGCCACCCCTGATGTAGACACTTACACTATTGTTATTTTTTTTTTGTGGGAGCTAATTAACCTACCAATATAAATTTGGATTGTGGGAGGACATTGGAGTACCTGGAGGAAACCCATGCATGTATGGAGAGAACATATAAACTCCACAAAGTTGAATTTGGGCTACCATCTGGTCCTGGCTCCTTATTTGGTTAATAGAGGGGAATTCTTATTCCTGGAGACTAATAATGCTGAGCTATCCCTGTCCCCCCAGGATCTCCCGACCAGCTGGTCTGGCAGTCCGGCGCGGTCACTGTGGAGCGTAAAGGTTCTGTGAAACTGAACTGCACCTTCTCGAAGACGCTTCATCCGCAGAAACCGTCACTCACGTGGATTAAACGGTACCGGAATGGGGTAGAGGTCCGAGTCTATCCGCCTGACAAGTACTCAGATCAGGAACGTTTCCAGGTGGACCCTGAGGGGTTTCAAAACCTCCTGGATGCAGGGATGCTAATAACAGATGTGAGAAGACAGGACTCAGGGCTGTACCTCTGCTGTATCACTACTCTACAGGGCAGCATGGCCAAGGAGTGCGGAGGAGGCACTTACCTCACCATCCAAGGTAACCCACCCCAGTGGCCAAATAGTGTGTATGGCAATGCCCACAAGCAGGGGCGGAACTAGTACTTTGTGGGCTGCACAGCAACATCTTAGAAGCCCCCCAACATTGTCACTACAATCCCCCCTGGAGGGAGGGGGGGGGGGGAGACAGAGGGCCAGGTGCTCTAAGCTCCAAAAGTGGTAAAATGGAGAGAGATAAACAACCAGACAATCAGCTACTGTCTGACATATTGCAAACACAGCCTGTGACATGGCAGGTAGGGGCTGATTGGCTGGCGGTTTATCACTCTCCATTTTATCACTTTGAAAAGGAGGGAATGAGAAAAAGTGTAGCGCGGGAGGAAGGAAAGGGTGCGAGCAGGAGAGATCTAGGACCTTATTCTGGTTCACACGCAAAGCTGCAAAATTCGCAGCTTTGTGTGTGCTTTTAACGCCGCCCGTACGAACGGTTGCCTCCCATGCATGCCGAATATCATGCAACCGTCAAATGATTTGTACAGCGCTCGCAAATATAAGACACCTCTCTTAGCATGGGAACGCCCATGAAATGCTGGACATTTATATGGGTGTGACCCCTCGCCGCCGCCCCGCGCTGCTAGGTGCAAACGGGATGGTGAACAAGCAGTTTGCCGAGCCTGCTCACACCAAGCGGCTGCACATGCTCAGAAATGTTTATGCGCAGTCGCTGAACATCGCTCCCCTGTGCGAACGCGCAGGGGAGCGATCGGACCAGAATAAGGTCCATAATGTCAGAGAGGGAAGGAGAGAGGAAGATGGAAGCAAGAGAGAGTGATAGTGGGTACACACGGTGAGATTTCCACTATATTCCTATTACAGAAGCAAAACCAGATCGGAATGGAATCGGAATCGAATGGGCATCGATCCGAATGCACACTCCCATGTAGCGTACATCAAATAGAAAAATTGTCCTGGCAGGCAAGGATATATAGTGTAGATAGAAAAGGAGCAGAAAAATCGGATAGAACAAGTCGAATCTAGATGGAATCTAAAACGAAATCTCACCATGTACAGTATCGCCATTTAAAGACTGTCAGAGAGAGAGAGTCAGGGATAGGGGGAGTGAGAGGGTGCCAGAGAAAAGGGGAAAGACATGGAGAGGTCAGTGAGAGAAACGGGGAGAGAGGGAGTGACAAAGGGTGTCAGGGAGAGACAGGCAACGAGAGAGAGGGTGTCAAGGAGAGAGAGAAAAAGAGAGAGAGTGACAGGTAGAGACCGGCAGAGAGAGAAAGAAGAAAGAGGTGGGGAGGAGAGAGAGAGAGAGAGGAAAAAGAAGGGGAAGAGATAACGGGAGAGAAAAAGAAAGGGAGATAGAGAGAGAGAGGGGGTGGAGGTGAGTTAGAGGAGGGAGAGGCAGGGAGAAGGTAGAGGTGGGGGAGAGAGAAGAAGGCAGAAGGGGGTGAGGAGGGGGGAGAGAGGGAGATAAGTGGGAAGGGGGAGGAAGAGGAGGGGGAGGGAGAGGAGAAGGGAGATGAGAGGGAATGGGGGAGGGAGAGGAGGGGAAGAGAGCGGGAAATGGGAAGGGAGATGGGGGAGGGAAGAGAAAGGGGAGAGAGAAGGGATTGGAGGGGAAGAGAAGGTAGAGCAGGGAGAAAGTGGAGGGGGAGGAGAGAGAAGGGTTTGAAAGGGTTGCGGCAAGCAGGGACTTGCTCTGCCCCTCCCCCCACCATACATACGAATCTGTGTACCTCCAACAGTGGCAGTGGTGGGTCTCCCTTTTGCCGGAGCCGGGTTTCCCGCTACTGCTCAATGGCTCCAGGTTTGACTCTCACTGGGTCCCTTCCTCCAGCAGAGTGGCATCGGGTCTCCATCTCACATGCAGCAGTGGGTCTCCTGCAGACCACCGCTGTGGGCCTTTTGTTTTATTGCACTGCTAAAAGGGGGCACAGGACAGGGAACACAGCCAGAGGCGGAACTACAGTACCATCGGTGCAGCAGGTGCAATGGGCCCCTATGGTCTAAGGGACCCACTGCTTCCCCTTTCACCCTCTACTTGTCGGCCACTGTTTTTCCCTGTCACACTCTGCCTCCCCCTGTCACCCACTTCTGTGCTGCATATTGTGGCCTAGGATTGGTGGGGGGCCACATTATATTTGTGCACCTGCGCCAACCACTCACAAGTACCGCCCCGGGACACAGCCACTGCTATTGGTCTTTTTTTTTTTTTTTTTACTTCAGGAGGGTGCAGGGGATTTCCTTATGGTTAGTAGGACGCAGTAACATGCACCAAATTACAAAACAATTACGTGGTTTGCGCAATTTTGGCCCCACCCCTTCTCAGTGCCACAATTGTTGTTTTTTTCATCTCAGCGGAGGAGGCCGGGGTGGATGACTTTATCTCTCTCCAAGCTTTGCTACAACCCCCCACCTTTGTCTTATCAGGCAAGGGGGCCTGTATATACAATATTTAGGGGCAGATTTATTAAGCTTGGAGAAGAGATAAACTGGAGATAAAGCGGAGAAAAGGTAAAAGGAGATGAAGCACCAGCCAATCAGCTGTGTTTGAAAAAGACAGTTGGGAGATGATTGGCTGGTGCTTTATCTCCTTTTACCTTTTCTCCACTTTATCTCCAGTTTATCTCTTCTCCAAGCTTAATAAATCTGCCCCTATATTTTATACTTGAAATCATGTGGAAACTGCAATTGCCATTTTATTTACGAATCTGGATATGTGCAATAGATATTACAGCGATCTCCAGGAAAAGGCCCATTTCCGTATCAGAGTGCAGTCAGCGACAGTGATCCTCACAGGCCCCGCCCCTGTAATAAGATTATCATCCCACAGATATACTGCATGTCCTGCACCAGACAGTGGTCGATTGGCTGATCAGTGACCTCTATTGTCTCTGTGACTGGCAGAAATCCGCCCTGTAGAGGACACCAGAAGGCCTTCTGCGGAAATGCTCTGTATATATAGTACTGTGCGTCCTTCCTACAATCATATAACATCCCGACCCCATAGTGTAAGCAGGAGAATTACCCCCATGGGGCAGTCAATCACAAAGCAATTCTGGGGGCAGCTGCTATATACCCCTGCCTGATGGAGCAGTCCATGGTCCGGGCAGTACGGATGGTGTAATGGTTAGCATTACTGCCTCACAGTGCTGAGGTCATGGGTTCCATCCCCACCATGTGTTATATATACGGGGCAGTACGGATGGTGTAATGGTTACATTACTGCCTCACAGTGCTGAGGTCATGGGTTCTATCCCCACCATGTGTTATATATATACGGGGCAGTACGGATGGTGTAATGGTTAGCATTACTGCCTCACAGCACTGAGGTCATGGGTTCCATCCCCACCATGTGTTATATATACGGGGCAGCACGGATGGTGTAATGGTTAGTATTACTGCCTCACAGCGCTGAGGTCATGGGTTCTATCCCCACCATGTGTTATATATACGGGGCAGCACGGATGGTGTAATGGTTAGTATTACTGCCTCACAGCGCTGAGGTCATGGGTTCTATCCCCACCATGTGTTATATATACGGGGCAGTACGGACGGTGTAATGGTTAGCATTACTGCCTCGCAGCGCTGAGGTCATGGGTTCTATCCCCACCATGTGTTATATATACGGGGCAGTACGGACGGTGTACTGGTTACATTACTGCCTCACAGCACCGAGGTCATGGGTTCTATTCCCACCATGTGTTATATATACGGGGCAGTACGGACGGTGTAATGGTTACATTACTGCCTCACAGCGCTGAGGTCATGGGTTCTATTCCCATGTGTTATATATACGGGGCAGTACAGACAGTGTAATGGTTAGCTTTACTGCCTCACAGCACTGAGGTCATGGGTTCTATCCCCACCATGTGTTATATATACGGAGCAGTATGGATGGTGTAATGGTTAGTATTACTGTCTCACAGCGCTGAGGTCATGGGTTCTATCCCCACCATGTGTTATATATACGGGGCAGTACGGACGGTGTAATGGTTAGCATTACTGCCTCGCAGCGCTGAGGTCATGGGTTCTATCCCCACCATGTGTTATATATACGGGGCAGTACGGACGGTGTACTGGTTACATTACTGCCTCACAGCACCGAGGTCATGGGTTCTATTCCCACCATGTGTTATATATACGGGGCAGTACAGACAGTGTAATGGTTACATTACTGCCTCACAGCACTGAGGTCATGGGTTCTATTCCCACCATGTGTTATATATACGGGGCAGTACGGACAGTGTAATGGTTAGCTTTACTGCCTCACAGCACTGAGGTCATGGGTTCTATCCCCACCATGTGTTATATATACGGAGCAGTATGGATGGTGTAATGGTTAGCATTACTGCCTCACAGTGCTGAGGTCATGGGTTCCATTCCCACCATGGCTCTAACTATGTGAAGTTTGTATATTCTCCATGTGCTTGCGTGGGTTTCCTCCGGGTGCTCCGGTTTCCTCCCACAGTCCAAAAATATACTGTTAGGCTAACTGGCTCCCAACAAAATTAACCCTAAACTGTCTGTGTGTGCGCGTGTACATGTGGTAGGGAATATAGGGGGTTATTCTAGTTCACTCTTCCTGACAAAATTCTTCTTAGATCGACAAAACCATATGCACTGCAGGTGGGGCAGATGTTACTTGTGCAGATAGAATTAGATTTGGGTGGGGTTTTACTTCAAAGTGAGATCTATATTGCAGTGTAAAAATAAAGCAGCCAGTATTTACCCTGCACAGAAACAAAATAACTCACCAAATCTAATTCTAATCTAATTCTCTCTGCACATTTTACATCTGCCCCCCTGCAGTGCACATGGTTTTGTCCATCTAAGAAGGATTTTGTCAGAAAGAGTGAACTAGAATAAGGCCCATAGAGTGTAAGCTCCACTGGGGCAGGGACTGATTGTTCAAATATTCTCTGTACAGCGCTGCGGAATATGTGTGCGCTATATGAGAAACTGGTAATAAATAAATCAGGGGCGGATTGGGGACTAAAAGTGGCCCTGGAAAATTTCTGAAAGTGGCCTCATGTGGGTGGCAACAAATCAATAAAAGGCGGAGCCAACATTACAGTAGGCGGGATTATTCCATCACTATACGTAGATACATCGTTGACAGGCAAAACTAATGCCACATTTTCGTAAAATATGTACAACAGGGATAGTGCGTGCCGCAGGCGCGCGCCGAAAATCCACACCGTAACGCCTATTACGTGTCACACACCCATTACACAGTATACCACATGCAACGATGGCCTGCCAGGCATGCTAGTGCCGGACCCCCGGCCCCCCCAACTAACGACTACACTACGGCACTATGGCTAGTGCCGTACAAGAACCATTGTTAGTGTTACCTATGATTTTAATGCTAGTCCACAAAGCAACTTACTGCTTTGTGGGAGATCCTGTAGAGAGGCAAGGAGAGCGCAGAGAGAGAGAGAGAGAGAGAGAGAGAGAAGGAGAGCGCAGAGAGAGAGACAAGGAGAGCACAGAGAGAGAGAGACAAGGAGAGCGCAGAGAGAGAGACAAGGAGAGCGCAGAGAGAGAGAGAAGAAGAAGAGCGCAGAAAGAGAGAGACAAGGAGAGCGCAGACAGAGAGAGAAGGAGAGCGCAGAGAGAGACAAGGAGAACACAGAGAGAGAGAAGGAGAGTGCAGAGAGAGAGACAAGGAGATTGCAGAGAGAGAGAGGCAAGGAGACCGCGGCAAGGAGAGCGCAAAGAGAGCGAGAGACAAGGAGAGCGCAGAGAGCGAGAGAAAAAAAGAGTGCAGACAAAGAGAGACAAGGAGAGCGCAGAGAAAGACAAGTAGAGTGCAGATAGAGAAAGAGAGACAAGGAGAGCACTGAGAGAGAGACAAGGAGAGCACAGAGAGAGAGAGACAAGGAGAGCGCAGAGAGACAGAGAGACACAAGGAAAGTGCTGTGAGAGAGAGACGAAGAGAGCATAGAGAGATGAAGAGAGCGCAGAGAGGGATAAGGAGAGCGCAGAGACAGAGAGACAAGGAGAGCGCAGAGAGAGAGACAAGGAGAGCGCAGAGTGAGAGAGACGAGGAGAGCGCAGAGAGAAAGAGACAAGGAGAGCGCAGAGAGAGAGAGACGAGGAGAGCACAGAGAGAGAGAGACGAAGAGAGCATAGAGAGAGAGACGAGGAGAGCGCAGAGAGAGAGAGCGCAGAGAAGGACAAGGAGAGCGCAGAGAGAGAGAGACAAAAATAGGTGAGAGAGAGAGAGAGGAGAGCAAAGTGAGAAAAAGAGACAGGGAGGAGATAGAGCAGAGAGGGAGAGAAAGAAAGAGAGGGAAGAGTGGGGGAAAGGGAGAGGAGAGAGTTGAAAATGGTATGTGTCTCCCCCCTCCCCCCTTCCTTCTTCACTTTCAATATACAAGGCAAATAGTGTACCTGGCAACAGCGGGTACCATAGAGGAGGCGGGTCCATTGGTGGAGGCAGAGGCGGCAGGTCCCGTAGAGGAGGCAGAGGCGGCAGGTCCTGTGGAAGAGGCAGGCAGAGGCGGCAGGTCCCGTAGAGGAGGCAGAGGCGGCAGGTCCTGTGGAAGAGGCAGGCAGAGGCGGCAGGTCCCGTGGGAGAGGCGGCTGGTTCTGTGTGGAGGGAGATCGGGCAGCAGTGGGTCATGTGGAGAAGACCATAGAAGATGAGGCCGCAAGTCAGGGGGGAGAGAGAAGGAGAGAACAGAGAGACGAGGAGAGCGCAGAGAGAGAGACGAGGAGAGCACAGAGAGAGAGACGAGGAGAGCACAGAGAGAGAGGCAAGGAAAGCACAGAGAGAGAGAGGCAAGGAGAGCACAGATAGAGAGAGGCAAGGAGAGCGCAGAGAGAGAGACAAGGAGAGAGCAGAGAGAGACAAGGAGAGCGCAGAGCGAGACAAGGAGAGCGCAGAGAGAGAGAGGCAAGGAGAGCGCAGAGAGAGAGACAAGGAGAGAGCAGAGAGAGACAAGGAGAGCGCAGAGAGAGACAAGGAGAGCGCAGAGAGAGAGAGGCAAGGAGAGCGCAGAGAGAGAGAGGCAAGGCGAGCGCAGAGAGAGAGAGACAAGGAGAACGCAGAGAGAGAGGCAAGGAGAGCTCAGAGAGAGGCAAGAAGAGCGCAGAAAGAGGCAAGGAGAGCGCAGAGAGAGACAAGGAGAGCGCAGAGAGAGAGAGGCAAGGAGAGCGCAGAGAGAGAGAGAGAGGCAAGGAGAGCGCAGAGAGAGAGAGACAAGGAGAACGCAGAGAGAGAGGCAAGGAGAGCTCAGAGAGAGGCAAGAAGAGCGCAGAGAGAGGCAAGGAGAGCGCAGAGAGAGAGAGACGAGGAGAGCGCAGAGAGAGACGAGGAGAGCGCAGAGAGAGAGATGAGGAGAGGGCAGAGAGAGACGAGGAGAGCACAGAGAGAGAGAGACGAGGAGAGCGCAGAAAGAGAGCTGAGGAGAGGGCAGAGAGAGACGAGGAGAGCACAGAGAGAGAGGGAGATGAGGAGAGCGCAGGGAGAGAGAGCACAGAGAGAGACAAGGAGAGTGCAGAGAGAGAGAGACAAGGTGAGCGCAGAGAGAGACGAGGAGAGGAGAGAGAGACAAAGAGAGGAGAGAGAGAGAGAGAGGGGAGAGCAAAGTGAGAAAAAGAGGAGGGGAGGAGATAGAGCAGAGGGAGAGAAAGAAAGAGAGGGAAGAATGGGGGAAAGGGAGAGGAAAGGGTTGAAAATGGTATGTGCCCCCCCCCCCCCTTTACTTCACTTTCAAAATAAGGCAAATAGTGTACCTGGAAAGGCTGGTGAGGTGGCGGGTCCATTGGTGGAGTTTGAGGTGGCAGGTCCCGTAGAGGCAGGAAGAGGCAGAGCCTCAGATAGAACAGCGGGAGGGAGGAGGCGGGGTCACTAGCTGTGACTGCAGCCACCCACCTCCAGTGACGCTGCCTGCCGCTGAGCGGCTGAGCAGCCCCTCAGCCCCTGTCACACTGTAGTTGTCAACTTGTCACTCAGTGTGTGCGCAACTGCTAGGCGGCATCCCGGCAGCAGCATTAGGAGAGGCTCAGAGCCTCAGATAGAAAAGTGTGTGTGTGTGGGGGGGGGGGGGGGGAGGCGGGGTCACTAGCTGTGACTGCAGCCACCCACCTCCAGTGACGCTGCCTGCGGCTGAGCAGCCCCTCAGCCCCTGTCACACTCACACTGTAGTTGTCAGTGTGTGCGCAACTGCTAGGCGGCATCCCGGCAGCAGCATTAGGAGAGGCTCAGAGCCTCAGAAAGAACAGCAGGCGGGAGGAGGCGGGACCACTAGCTGTGACAGCAGCCACCCACCTCCAGTGACGCTGCCTGCCGCTGAGCAGCCCCTCAGCCCGTCACACTGTAGTTGTCTGTGTGTGCGCAACTGCGCATGCGCGATATTCAGCGGCGGCGGCCTCACTAGTGTCGGCCTCCCGGGAAAGTTCCCGGTAGATATACTGGCCAATCCGCCCCTGAAATAAATGGTCCTTACATGCCCTTTTTCTTGATGTTGAATGAGTGTTCGTACATTGAGGGTTTTGCGCATGCATTATTTAATACTGGTTATAAGCCCTTCAGTATGAGGGCTTCTGCACAGTACTTTCACTTTGAGCTGTGACAGTTTTTCATACCTCCCAACCGTCCCGCTTATCGCAGGAATGTCCCTGTTTTTGGGACGTTCCCGCCTCCCTCCCACGGCCGGCAGTGTCCCACGGCGGGGGGTCAGTTGGGAGGGATTCAGTATTGAATCCCGGCGGTCGGGATCCCGGCGTTCAGAATCCAGACGCCGGAATCCCGACAGCCGAAATGCCGACAAGGGGGGGACGTGGATCGCCCCCCCTTGCGGGCTCGCTTCGCTCGCCACGCTATTTTATTCTCCCTCCAGGGGTGTCGTGGACACCCACGGAGGGAGAATGTGTCGGCATTTCGGCGGTCGGGATTCCGGCGTCGGGATTCTGAACGCCGGGATCCCGACCGCCGGGATCTTAACTGCATCCCGTTGGGAGACCCCCCCTGTTGTCCGTGAATAGATGCTGTGCGCATTCCTAAAGGGGTTGAGGGCATAGCCAGCGGCTCACGGAGCTGATGAGCATGCCCCCAGAGCAGCAAAAATGGGGGGCGTGGCCTCGTGGCAGTGTCGCGGGAATAGGCCACGCCCCATTTTCGGTGGCCCCCAAAAATTGGCCCGCATCCATGACGAAGAATGTTGGGAGGTATAATTTTTACGTTCACTTTGAGCTGTGACAGTTTTTAGCCCAGGGTTGCCTACACTGACAGTCTCCTCTCCGGGAGAAGACGGGATGAGGCTATGAGTGGGTGGGCCTGGTGGAATCCGGGAGGGTAGGCAACCCTGTTTTAGTCACAAACTCTCCACCCCACCCTCAGTCCCTATCTGCTCCTACCTCCAATCTCTGTCTTCACAGCTTCCTCTCTCCATATCCAGCAACTCTGAAACAGACCAGTGTCCCTGCAAAAATTGCTTTTACTTTCTGTTATGACTATGTATGGAATCATTCATATATATCCTTGCTGTAATCCGGTGGCATCACAACAATAGCCCCCACAAACCCTGCAGTGGCTTGGAGGTGTTGGGTGGTTTCTGGGCACTCGGGGTCTGTGGGGTCTATTGCCTGCACCTGCAAATACTTGTCTGCAGTCCTCTTGTGCCTGCCCCCGTTGAAAATGTCCTTCCCAAAATGGCCACCAGATCAGAGTGACATACTGTGCAGTGTGACATACTTTATCAGAATAAATATGGTGACAACTGATTTCTTGTTTTCTGCTTTCCTTCCAGCGACTTACTACGACAGTCTCATCGCTTGCTGCCCGTTAGGTGCTTTCATCGCCGTCCTGCTGGTCTTGCATGCTATGGTATATAAGCAGTGGGTAGAGTACCGGAAATTTGAAGATGAGAACAACGACAAGACGACGTACAGGATATGGATCTCGCTGTTGTTCTCTGGTTTCACTGACCTCCTGTTGGCTCTCCGACGCGGCTGCCGGCCGGCTGTACTCTGGGAGAACTGCGCACGCCGCCTGTAATATGTGTGATCACTGTAATAATAACACATTTAAAGGGAGATGTATCAAACCTCTTATTAAGGAGAAGTGAACCAATGACATTCTAGGTATTATTTCTCTAGTTTATTCAATAAAATAGCTGATTGGTGGCTCTGGGAAGGTCGACGTGGTCATTTCCAAGTGGACATAGAGTGAGAATATAATAGTGTGCCGAGCGTAGCGAGCCTTGCGCAGCGACGCGATACAGTTATACTTTTACTGTCCTGCAGCCCATAGGAAAAACCGCCACTGACATGACTTGAGAATTAGAATTTACAGCACAGTAACGTACTATTGTAGTGTATGTATATATAAACAATGTGGTCACAAGCCATAGGGCACCCCAAAACTAGGAAAGGTGAGTGCCGATGTTTAGTGTGTATATATATATATATATTTATATATATATATATATATATATATATATATATATATATATATGCACAGCACTGTATTGTTCTGCCTATAGTGTTACTAATGGTAACCTACTATTGTAGTGTATGTATATATATATATATATATATATATATATATATGCACAGCACTGTATTGATCTGCCTATAGTGTTACTAATGGTAACCTACTATTGTAGTGTATGTATATATATATATATATATATATATATATATGCACAGCACTGTATTGATCTGCCTATAGTGTTACTAATGGTAACCTACTATTGTAGTGTATGTATATGTATGTATATGTGTATATATATATATATATATATATATATATATATATATACACAGCGGATGTGCTAAATTGTGATATTTGATCCTGTCAATTCTTCACAATCCAAGTGGATACAAACTTCGGTACTTGTGTAGTTTCAAGGCGCCACCGCGCGCACAGTCAGTGTCAGAAACTTTGCAGATAGCCAGACTCTGTTTTTACTGTGCGCTTGCCGCTCTAGCTGTTCTCAGTGCAGCACGTGGCTGCTTTCCTTATGTAAGCTACGTTATCAGCGTAGCGCTGGGCAGCAGCAGCACACACTGCCCAGCGCTGACAGGTCACTTGTAGTTCCAAAGTGAAATAGGCAGTCCTGCACACCGCTGACAACGGGGACATGTAAACTGGACACCCCGGCAATTTAGACGCTAAAGCGTCTAAATCCGGACTCCCTGCAAACCACTAAGATGGGAGCATCTAAATTTAGACGCTAAAGCGTCTAAATTTAGTAGGGTCTAGGGGTACACTATTAAACCTGTTCACAATGACACTAGTCGACGTAACAGCTGTCGACCTTGTTGATTCCGCTATCCACGCCAACCCGAAGCGTGGCGAGCACAGCGAGCCCGCGAGGGGCGGCGGTACGCGTCCTACAACCTTTTCATACCCCTACTATCCACATCGGCGTGGAGTTGATTTTATAAAGTGCCCGAAGCATGGCGAGCGCACGCGGATACCTGTGAAGCCCGCGAGGGGACGCGGATACCTGTGAAGCCCGCGAGGGGACGCGGATACCTGTGAAGCCCGCGAGGGGACGCGGATACCTGTGAAGCCCGCGAGGGGACGCGGATACCTGTGAAGCCCGCGAGGGGACGCGGATACCTTTGAAGGTATCTGCGTCCCCTCGCGGGGCTCGCTGCGCTCGCCATGCTTCGGGCACTTTATAAAATCAACTCCACGCCGACGAGAATAGTGGGGGTATGAAAAGGTCGTAGGACGCGTACCGCCGCCCCTCGCGGGCTCGCTGTGCTCGCCACGCTTCGGGTTGGCGTGGATAGCGGAATTAACAAGGTCGACAGCTGTTACGTCGACTAGTGTCATTGTGAACAGGTTTAATAGTGTACCCCTAGACCCTACTAAATTTAGACGCTTTAGTGTCTAAATTTAGATGCCCCCATCTAGACGTCTAAATTGCCAGGGTGTCCAGTTCAGGGAGTCTCCGGATTTAGACGCTTTAGCGTCTAAATTGCCGGGTTGTCAGCGGTGCGCAGGACTGCCTATTTCACTGTGGAACTACAAGTACCAGAGTGACCTGTCAGCGCTGGGCTGCTGCCCAGCGCTACGCTGATAACGTAGCTTACATAAGGAAAGCAGCCACGCGCTGCGCTGACAACAGCTAGAGCGGCACGCGCACAGTAAACACAGAGCGTCTGGCAGGCTGCCAAGTTTCAAAGTTTGGTACTTGTTTCCTAGCACGGCCACACCGATTTACATCGGGGTGGTCGTGTCGGAAAAATCGGGTCGATCGCATCGCATGCGATTTGGTCGCATGCGATGCGATCGACGCGACCGACCGATTTTGGACCCGATTTTTTTTTTTAATGAAATGTAAATCGGGTCCCTGGGACCCGATTTTACATTGGATTCAATGTAAAATATTCCCAACCCCCCCAAATGTCACGGCGTACACCCCACCCCACGATAGACGCCAACCCGAAGCGTGGCGAGCGCAGCGAGCCCGCGAGGGGCGGCGGTGCGCGTCCTCCGACCTTTTCATTCCCCTACTATCCACGTCGGCGTGGAGTTGAGAATAGAATAGTGTGGCGAGCGCAGCGAGCCCCGCGAGGGGACGCGGATACCTTCACAGGTAAACGCGTCCCTTCGCGGACTTCACAGGTGTCCGCGTCGCCACGGACACCTGTGAAGCCCGCGAGGGGACGCGTATAACTGTGAAGGTATCCGCGTCCCCTCGCCACGCTTCGGGCTCGGTGGCTCACTGCGCTCGCCACACTATTATATTCTCAACTCCACGCCGACGTGGATAGTAGGGGAATGAAAAGGTCGGAGGACGCGCACCGCCGCCCCTCACGGGCTCGCTGCGCTCGCCACGCTTCGGGTTGGCGTCTATCGTGGGGTGACGACGGGGACATCTAAAATGTGAAATGGGTCATATTGGCCCATTTCACATTTTTCACATTTTTTCAGGATTTCAATGTTAAAAAATCTTTTAACATTGAAGCCTATGTAAAAATCGGGTGCATCGCGTCGGGACCTATGTTAATGGTCCCGACCGACGCGATGCCCCCGATATTTTATCTTTCCGGACAAGATTTCAATGTTAAAATATTTTTTAACATTGAAGCCTATGGGGAAATCGCGGGCATCGCGTCGGTCGCGTCGGGACCATTGTTAACGGTCCCGACCGACGCGATGCCCCCGATATTTTGTCCTAGCCGGCCAAATGGACCTGATTTCAAAGGAAATCGGGTCCATCTTATGGATCGTGTACCTTAACTAAAGGTACACGATCCATAAGATTTGTGGCCGTGCTAGGAAACAAGTACCCAAAGTTTCACTGTGCGCGCGGTGGCGCCGTGAAACTACACAAGTACCCAAACTTCAGCCATGACAGAGCTCCGGAATCGGTATGGATCATTAGGTCGATACCACTAGGTCAACATACTGAAAGGTCGACATGGGTCTATGTCGACATTGGACACGGTCAACAAGTCATTAGGTTGACACAAGCATTAGGTCAACATGGGCTAGGTCGACAGTCAAAAAAGTAACCATGGGGTTTTTACAGTTTTTTTACCCGAATGACGGCACAGTCGACATGTACACAGGATAAAGTGCACCGCTTCGCTCGCCATGCTTCGGGGGACGGTGCCTCGCTGCGCTCGGCACACTATTTTATTCTCCCACCACACCCTAGTGGATGGTTCGGCATGAAATACCGCCTGTCGGCACATGTCGGCTCAAAAAACAGTGAAAAACCTCATGTCGACCATTTGACTGTTGACCTAGCCCATGTCGACCTAATGTTTGTGTTGACCTAATGATCTTTCGACCTTGTCCCATGTCAACCTAGACCCATGTCGACCTAATGGTGTCAACCAAATGACCGTATCCCTTCCGGAATAATAAAATGTTATTTTTTCTTCCTATGTAAATTCCTTGTACTTACAGTGTATTCTACTTTATCACTATGAAGTCTGTCACCATTTGTCAGCTATACTGTAATAGATTGGGGGTTTCTCTCTCTGATAGCTGTGATAAGTAGATTGTAAGCCTGCGAGCAGGGCCCTCCTACCTCTATGTCAGCTATACTAATCTGTATGAAAAGACACCTTCTGTAATAGATTGGGGGTTTCTGTCTCTGATAGCTGTGATAAATAGATTGTAAGCCTGCGAGCAGGGCCCTCCTACCTCTATGTCAGCTATACTGATCTGTATGAAAAGACACCTTCTGTAATAGATTGGGGGTTTCTCTCTGATAGCTCTGATAAGTAGATTGTAAAGGCCCCCATACACTAGCCGATTTTGGTCAGATTTCGGCCAGATCAGTCGGATCTGGCCGAAATCGGACCAAAATCGGCTAGTTTTGATGTCCCCTCAGATCCGATGCGCGGTCCCGTGCGCATCGGATCTGCGTCGGGTGGTCGGACCTGCTGCACGTCCGACCACCAGACTTGGGACCTAGTGGGGCGGCGCGGCGGTGGGGGGAGCAGGGGGGGCTCCCGGCTCCCTCTGCCCGGCTCTATGCTGCCTGTGTCCCCCGCAGCGTCCCCAGCCCCCCCTGCTCCCACCAGCAGCCCTGCTCTGTAGCCCCCCCCCCCCCTGCTCCCCGGGTTTTTTACATGTGATAAATCGAGACGATTTATCACATGTAAAAAATGGCACATCAAGTGCCAATCTAATCAAGCTCCCCCGGGGAGCAGCCGGGGAAGCTCAGGGGGAAGTCGGGGGCGACTTGTCCTAAGGACAAGTCGCCCTAGTGTATGGGGGCCTTAAGCCTGCGAGCAGGGCCCTCCTACCTCTATGTCAGCTATACTGATCTGTATGAAAAGACGCCTTCTGTAATAGATTGGGGGTTTCTGTCTCTGATAGCTGTGATAAGTAGATTGTAAGCCTGCGAGCAGGGCCCTCCTACCTCTATGTCAGTTTGTTTCAACCCAGTTTGTTTAATCCAATTGTAAGGCGCAATGGAATATAAATAAATATAAACTGTAAATAAATAAATAAACTGCCGGTGTCTGGACGACGCTCCGGGTCCTTACCTGTCCTCCGCTGAGGAACTATAGAAGTAACATCACGTTTTATGGGCGTAACGCTGGTTTCTGTCCCCTTCGGACACATGCGAGAGGCTCTTACCTGCTCGCTAAGCAGAGAACATGAGCTGGTCTGAATCAGGCCCTTTATGTTACTGCTGCAGCGGATGGTCTTACCACTGATACGCATCATGTCCCTGCCCCCGTCATGTGTGTGTGGTTCAAAGGGTCGATGGTGTCTAGGTCAACAGTAACACATCGACAGGAAAAAGGTAGACATGAAAAGATAGACACAAGTTTTCCGTGGTTTTTGTTGTCAATGTTGATGCCTACCGACATGCACCCCCGATTAGAGAAGTGTGTACCCCAGTAACGCTCTCCATACTTGGGGCACTCTACCGTTCCCAGCTGTAGGCCACGTGGATCGTAAACCATGAAGAAGTCCAACAAAACAAACAGATTGTGAAAACGCATGTCGACACAACCATTAGGATGTTGACTTTTTGTCAATGTCAACCTAGTGCATGTCAACTCTATGATGTCGACCTACTGTAGACATTGGGGGTTATTCTGGTTGATTCACAAGGCTGCGAATTCGCTGCCTTGCCAGTCCACCAAACCCCGCCTTGTGAATGGTTGGCTGGCGCCACCTATTTGCAGGGGCGACTCACTGGCAGGGGCTTGTGCATGGACGTTACACAGTAACATCCATCCGCAGGGCAGGGGAACCTCCTACATCTTTCGATGGTCACCAACCATCGGAAGTTGTGGAAGGTGCCCGCGTGTAAAGTGACTTTCAAGTCACCTACATGGCGTGCACGCTGGGAAGGAAATCACCGGATGTCAGGTGCCCACGTCATGGCCTCGTAAACATGAGAATGCCCGGCGTTCTCATGGGAACGCCAATGAAACGCTGGGCGTTCCCATATGCTAATGGTGCCACCAGCCGCCCCGCACCCCTCTCTGCCCGCTGTCCTGGGTTCTTGGACCCGGGGAACAGTCTGTTCGCTGTGGGTGCACGCACCCTGCGTACGCACATGCACAGAAATGCGCCCAGCGCCACCATCGGTGCAACCA
Source organism: Crinia signifera (assembly GCF_055691185.1). Taxonomy (NCBI): domain Eukaryota; kingdom Metazoa; phylum Chordata; class Amphibia; order Anura; family Myobatrachidae; genus Crinia; species Crinia signifera. Next base: position 17,864,267 of record NC_139223.1, read on the forward strand.
GAATAAGGCCCATTGTCTGTGAGCTGTACCACACCCAGCGTACATAGGATACAGCTGGGAGATGGCCAGCAGATATTTATTCCACTCAGCCAGAAATCTACTTTCACTTTCACTAGCGCTGGATACACAGAGGAGCTGCTGAGATCTGAGATTTAAAGGACAAAGATCAGCCATGGAGCGAGCGGGATGGGTCCTTCTTCTCGTCTTCTGCCACACGTGTGAGTGTCACATATGTATCATGCATGTATGTGTTACTGTATATATAGCCCTGTGCCCGGGTGTCTGCAGCTCCCCCTCCCTCCCTCATATTCCAGTCTCCCTGCTCTCTGACTCCAGTAACATGTCTGACTGCTTCTCCTTCCCACTGACCTGTAGCCTGTGTCTGCAGCTGTTTGCAGATATCAGTTACCTCCTAATTTCTCTACATGTGTGTGTATATGCCAGGCACGCCCATCCTGTGACTGCATCACCTTTCCAGAGGCATGCTTAGACTTGTAGTTCTGCTATAGCCAGGGCACCCCGGCTTGCCTAGGGATGGCCATGAAAGGGTTAACGACCGGTGCCAAGAGACCGACATTCTGCTCGTGCTACAAAGTGGGCAGTGGCTGTGCGGAGCTGTGGGGCTCTGACACTGGGGGGGGGGGAGAATGTATGAAGCCTTAACAAGTGATAAATTGGAGAGTGATAAAGGATATGGAGATTAATGGGCTGTGCATTTGCGGCCTGAGCATGCGCAAACCCTCCGGGCGATCACAGTCAGTGATTGGGCTGTTTGCAAGTGGATTGACATCTGGGGGCATTTGTAGGCGGCACCGTTTTCTGGGAGTGGCGCCTATAAATGCAGACAGGCCTGGTAGTGGGAGGGGAGGGCCGCTGACGTCAGAAGCGGCATCCATCTCCCAGCGGTGAACGCAGTGCGGGGTAAGTTTAGACTTATGGGCGGCTGCGAAACTATTTGATTGCTAACGTATTAGGAGCCGTGGACGGGGGGCGACTCTGGCAGGGTGGCTTTTACCTGATCGCTGGGCTCCGAATATACACAACCCAACGATCAGGTCTGAATAAGACCCAAAGGGCCTTATTTTAGTTCACTCTTTCTGACAAAATCCTTCTTAGATGGACAAAACCATGCGCACTGCAGGGGGGCATATGTAAAATTTGCAGATAATTAGATTTGGGTGAGTTATTTTGTTTCTGTGCAGGGTATATACTGACTGCTTTATTTTTACACTGCAATATAGATCTCACTTTGAAGTAAAACCCCACCCAAATCTAATTCTCTCTGCACAAGTAACATCTGCCCCACCTGCAGTGCACATGGTTTTGTCCATCTAAGAAGGATTTTGTCAGAAAGAGTGAACTAGAATAAGGCCCAAAGTACCAACCAATCACTTTCTAACTGTCATGTTACAGGATGTGTTTGGAAAAATAGCAGTTAGGCTACGATTGGTTCTTTCTTTCCATTGACTTTATCTCTCACTAAAGCTTAGTGCATAAAACCCATAGTCCCTGCCTCCAACAGGCATCTTCATGGGCACCAGGAACAGTCTGATGCTGGTTGATGTAGTGGGTACAGATGTACTAAGCCTGCTGAAGTGATAAAGTGGAAGGTGATAAAGCAGCAGCCAATCAGCTCCTAACTGCCATGTGACAAGTTGTGTTTGAAAAGGGACAGTTAGGAACTGATTGTGCGTTATCACCGGAAGCTTTATCACTTTACCAGACTTAATACATCTGCCAGACCCTACTTGCCTACCCTTCCGGAATGGCTGGGAGGATCCCGCAAATCGGGCCACCCTCCTGGCCCCCCGGGAAGGTGGGCAAGTCTCCCGAATCCCCCCGCAGCACCAGCACCCCCCTTATCCACTGCATTAAATTTCCAGAGTTTTGCAGGTGCACAGGTGGGGCTAAAATTACGCAAATCGCGATGCTGACATCGTTTGATGATGTCATCATCATCCCGCCCCCTGACAAGTAGCCTCGTCCTGCCCCCTTTCACTCCTCTCTGGTCTTCTCCCGGAGAGGAGTGTACAGAAGTTGGCAGGTATGACCCTAGGGCAGGTATACAGTCCTCCTGGGGTACTGGAGGCTGTAACAGGGGCCTAAGGCTGCTGTCGCCAGGGCTGAGTGACGGAGGAGAGTGAGGGGGGTCTTACGTTAATCCATCAGGAGACCATTGTCATGAGGAACAAGACATAACTGTGTCATTGATGCAGCAGCAGAATCTGCAGCTCCTTTGTGTAATTCTACCAGGCAGTGGGTAGGGGGAGAGGATGGGGCCTACCACGGTGGGATTCCGGATGTGGGAGGGAGCGTGTAGGGATTGCTATTCCATGATGTACTAGATGTGGAATGTGCAGGGAGATCGGGAAGGGTCTGCACTGTCATATATATAGGAACGGATGCATTGTATACATGGATTGTGCGCATTGTATACATGGATTGTACGCATTGTATACAAATGTGCCAATGGCGCACAACAGTGTGAATAATATAGAGCCCGACACATTTATAACCCACCTACTATACATTTACAACAGAAGAGCTGGGGTGTGAGTGCGGTGGGGTGTAGAGCGAGGGCGTATTCTCACAAAGGCACCTGCGCCAACCTGACCGATTTGTGTATGGCATGAGCAAGTGGCCGCTGATAACTGACTGCAAGCCGAGCTTACACACCTAGGCAGAGGCATCACTGGTACTGGTGACACCAGTTTCGCACCACCCAAAAAGGGATTCAGTATTGAATCCCGGCGGTCGGGATCCCGACGTTCAGAATCCCGACGCCGGAATCCCGACAGCCGAAATGGCGACAAGGGGGGGACGTGGATCGCCCCCCCTTGCGGGCTCGCTGCACTCGCCACGCAGCGGGCCCGGTGCCTCGCTACGCTCGGCACGCTATTTTATTCTCCCTCCAGGGGTGTCGTGGACACCCCAGGAGGGAGAAAGTGTCGGCATTTTGGCGGTCGGGATTCCGGCGTCGGGATTCTGAACGCCGGGATCCCGACCGCCGGGATCTTAACTGCATCCCCCCCAAAAGGGGCATGGTCACATATTCACACTGAAGGTGCTGGGCGTGGTCTATCTGAAAAGGGGTGTGGCTTTACAGCAGCCCACGATTTTATCACTCTGGGAGGCGTGTCCTTTGTCCCCGGAGATGCTGGTTGCCCCTGGAGACTGGGCTGTGTGTGGTGCCGTCTCTTCTTCTATGACAGGAGCTGGGTGTGCTGTGGATGCTGCAGATATCAGCTGCATACTTACCTACCACCCTGGAATGGCCGCGGTGCACCTGAAAATCAGGTGGTGGTGAAACGCGTCATCATGACCCCGCCCCTTGCTTGGCAATACATGTGATCTCAGCGTTGTGCTGCAGCGGCAGGTCCGCGATGATACAATTTACACACACACTGCTCTGCCCCAACACACTGCTCCGCCTCCAAGCTGGACACTGCTCCGCCTCCAAGCTTGCATCCTCCTCCCGGCAGGGGCTCCCGACATATCGACATGTATGATCAGCAAGGAGTATAGGTCAAAGGGTCGACACTGTGAAAGTCGACATACATTCGGTTGACATGGCTAAGGTTGACAGGGTTGGAAGGTCGACACAAGCATTAGGTCGAGAATTGTGAGTTCAAAAGTCAAAATGTGGACATGAGTTTTTTGACCTAGCGAACGTGGGCCCTTATTCTGGTTCACTCTTAGAGGCAAATTCCTTCTCAGATGGACAAAACCATGTGCACTGCAGGTGGGGCAGATGTAACATGTACAGAGAGAGTAATACCCCTTTCACACTGCAGCTATAACGCGGTAAATTGCCAATTTTTAACCGTTTCAAAACGGTTATAGCTGCAGTGTGAAAGTGCCAGTTTCAAATTACCGGTTCAAGAGAACCGGTAATTCAAAACGTTTAAAAAGCAGAGTCCTACACGGTTCAGACCCATTTTTTCTGCAGTGTGAACGGGTCTGAACCGGTATTTTGGACCCTACACACTGGACTCCCCTGGTACCTGGCCAGTGTAAACTCGCGCCCCCCCTCGCACCTGCAGCATCTCCCACACCCTCCACAGGTAAAGCGGCATCTCCCACACCCTCCCCAGGTACCTGGGGAGACAGCAGAAGACAGCGTTGACGGCTGGGGTCACGGAGGGGAAGTCCGCCTGAAAAGGCTCCCCCGCGGCGAACAGCCGGTTCCCACGTCGCCCCCTGACTGCGGCCGGTTCCACGGTAGTCTCTATCAGAGAGGCGTGGGTGAGGGTGGCCCGGGGACCCGAGCATCGGCCGCTCCGGGAGCGCTCCTAACAGGCCTCCACAAATCATCACAGCTGCCCGGCCACAGCTCCCGCAGGTCGGAGCGGAGGGGGTGAAGGCAGCAGCCGTACAGCAAGATGCTGCTGAAGGCGGGTGAGTGGGGCTTCTGCCCGGGGAAGGGGAGGGAGGTAGGTACGGCGGCGGTGGGCCGCTGCTTTGGCTGCCGCCTCCGGGTCACCCCCTGAGCAATGCAGCTCTAATGCCCAGCATTGGGGTAGCTTTGCTTGGTGTGCTTGAGTGCGCAGTGTGCGCTGGCAAGCACCAGGGGAGGAATGGCATATTACTGTTTAATTACCGTGTACCTTTCACAATGGGTTCAATGTGAAAGGTACAAAAACGGTAATTAACCAGTAATATACCGTTTACAACCTGCAATGTGAAGGGGGTTAAACTTGCTCTGACTCGGTTAAAGAAACGTTTAAAAAACCGGGTCAGAGCAGGTTGTGCAATGTGAAAGCAGTATTAGATTTGGGTGAGTTATTTTGTTTCTGTGCAGGGTAAATACTGGTTACTTTATTTTTACACTGCAATATACTGTAGATCTCACTTTGCTGAAAAACCCCACCCAAATATAAAGGGGGGTACACACGGAGCGATCCTTCTAAGCGATTTTGACTAAAAACTGTGGCCAAAATTGCATAGAAGGTTAGTAAAGATCGCTGTCACTCTGTCTTTGACAAAATTGCTTAGTCAAAATTGATGGTGCGTTTAATAAAATCGCTTACTTAAAGTTACTTACTAGCAAAAATCTCTCCATGTGTACACCCCATAACTCTCTGCACGTTACATCTGCCCCCCTGCAGTGCACATGGTTTTGTCCATTTGTGAAGGAATTTGCCTAAGAGAGTGAACCAGAATAAGACCCTGTGTCCCTCAGCAAGTATGTGGTGCCTCCTAAATGCTGAGGATACAGTCCTTAGATATTGGGGGTTCCCCCGATTTCCCATAATCTCACTATAATAAATACACTCCTTCAATTGCAGCATGTGCAGAATGAGCACAAACTGTGAGATTACAGGCCTGGCGTTACTGTGAGATTACAGGCCTGGTGTTACTGTGAGATTACAGGCCTGGTGTTACTGTGAGATTACAGGCCTGGTGTTCCTGTTACTATGAGATTACAGGCCCAGTGTTACTGTGAGATTATAGGCCTGGTGTTACTGTGATTTACTGTGAGATTACAGGCCTGGTGTTACTGTGAGATTACAGGCCTGGTGTTACTGTTATTGTGAGTTTACAGGCCCGGTGTTACTGTGAGTTTACAGACCCGGTGTTACTATGAGTTACTGTGAGATTTCAGGCCTGGTGTTCCTATGAGTTACTGTGAGATTACAGGCCTGGTGTTACTGTGAGATTACAGGCCTGGTGTTACTGTGAGATTACAGTGCTGGCGTTACTATGAGTTACAGGTGAGATTACAGGTCTGGCGTTACTGTGAGTTACTGTGAGATTACAGACCTGGTGTTACTATGAGTTACTGTGAGATTACAGACCTGGCGTTACTGTGAGATTACAGGCCTGGTGTTACTGTGAGATTACAGGCCCAGTGTTACTGTGAGATTATAGGCCTGGTGTTACTGTGATTTACTGTGAGATTACAGGCCTGGTGTTACTGTTATTGTGAGTTTACAGGCCCGGTGTTACTGTGAGTTTACAGACCCGGTGTTACTATGAGTTACTGTGAGATTTCAGGCCTGGTGTTCCTATGAGTTACTGTGAGATTACAGGCCTGGTGTTACTGTGAGATTACAGGCCTGGTGTTACTGTGAGATTACAGTGCTGGCGTTACTATGAGTTACAGGTGAGATTACAGGTCTGGCGTTACTGTGAGTTACTGTGAGATTACAGACCTGGGGCGAAATGTAATAGGGTGCGATTTTTTAGACAAAAAATCGCACCAAATCGCACCTTTAAAAATCGCATTTTTTGCCGCGAATTCGCATATGTAATGAGATGCGCATTTGCGGCAAAAAATGCGATTTGCCGCGATTTCGGGCGATTTTTAGTCATGAAAATGTGCGCATTTTCATAAATGCGATTTTGTGCAAAAAAAAAAAAAGTAAAAAAAAAAACGGCGTGGGGTCCCCCTCCTAAGCATAACCAGCCCCGGGCTCATTGAGCCGGACCTGGTTCCAAAAATACGGGGGACAAAAAGCATAGGGGTCCCCCGTATTTCTGAAACCAGCCCAGGACTCTTGGACCGGTCCTGGTTCCAAAAATACGGGGGACAAAAAATCTGGGGGTCCCCCGTATTTTGAAACCAGCACCGGGCTCCAACAGCCCGCGGTGTCATGCCACAGCCGGGGGACACTTTTTATACAAGGTCCCCCGGCCAAAACATGAGCACCGTGGCTGGTCAGCCTTGGACGGGGTACCTGGAGTAGTGGGGACCCCCCCAATAAAGGCCCCCCCCGGCGTTACATTGCTTTATACCGGAGAACTACAAGTGCCAGCAGACCTCCCCCGCATGCTGGGACTTGGAGAACCACAAGTCCCAGCATGCGGGGCATTAATGGGCCCGCTGGGACTTGTAGTCCACCTGTAAAAAAATGTTTATAAAAAACACACACACAGAGAAGTAAAAGTTTTTTACACACACTCACCTCACTTTTACACCAGCGTTACTTACCATTCCTGGATCCAGCGCTGGTCTGGCTGCTTCACAGCCGGCTCCCCCCGCACTGACAGGCAGCGGGGAGAACCGGCTTTCTCCGTTGCCTCTAACAGCTTCTGTAGCGCTGTTCCAGCGCTACAGAAGCTGAGAGCGCGATTGGCCGATACGTCTCCATGGAGACGCATAGCTCAGTCCTGATTGGCTGAGCTATGCGTCTCCATGGAGACGCATAGCTCAGCCAATCGCGCTCTCAGCCTCTGTAGCACTGGGACAGCGCTACAGAAGCTGTTAGAGGCAACGGAGAAAGCCGGTTCTCCCCGCTGCCTGTCAGTGCGGGGGGAGCCGGCTGTGAAGCAGCCAGACCAGCGCTGGATCCAGGAATGGTAAGTAACGCTGGTGTAAAAGTGAGGTGTGTGTGTGTGTAATAAACTTTTACTTCTCTGTGTGTGTGTTTTTTATAAACATTCTTTTTACAGGTGGACTACAAGTCCCAGCGGGCCCATTAATGCCCCGCATGCAGGGACTTGTGGTTCTCCAAGTCCCAGCATGCGGGGGAGGTCTGCTGGCACTTGTAGTTCTACGGTATAAAGCAATGTAACGTATGATCGATTTAACCCTATCAGGCCGGCTGTGAGTTACTGTGAGATTACAGACCTGGTGTTACTGTAATTTACTGTGAGATTACAGGCTTTGTGTTACTATGAGTTACTGTGAGATTACAGACCTGGCGTTACTGTGAGTTTCTGTGAGATTACAGACCTGGCGTTACTGTGAGTTTCTGTGAGATTACAGACCTGGCGTAAAGGCCCCTATACATTAGGCCGACTTGTCCTAGGGACAAGTCGGACCCAATTTACCTGCGAGCCGCCCGGCAGCTCCCCGGGAGGCTCACATACAATTTGGCACTTGATGTGCCATTTTTTACATGGGATAAATCGCATGCGATTTATCCCATGTAAAAAAAACCCCGGGGAGCTGCAGGGCGGTGAGGAGTAGTGGGGGCGGGCAGCGGCGGCGGTGGTGGGGGCGGGTAGCGGCGGCCAGCGGTGGTGGGGGCGGGCGGCGGGTGCGGTGAGCGCTGCTGACCTGGCCGGGCAGTGTACTTACACATAGCAGCAGCGGGGACGGGACGCGTAGTGGCGGCTATTAGATTTTTAAAATATTTGTCAAATGACCGGCCGCTCTCTGATTGGCCGGAGAGCTCTCAGCCAATCAGAGAGCGGCCGGTCATTTGACAAGTATTTTAAAAATATAATAGCCGCCACTGCACTGCCCATCCCCGCTGCTGCTATGTATGAATGGGCAGCCTGTGATTGGCTGAGCGCTCTCTCAGCCAATTGCTGACTGGCTGAGAGAGCGCTCAGCCAATCACAGGCCGCCCATTCATTGTATGGCCTTTTTTTTTTTTATTCCGTACTGACAGCTCCCGCCGGCTCCCCCTGCCCGGCTCTATGCCGCCTGTGTCCCCCGTAGCGTCCCCAGCCCCCCCTGCTCCCTCTACCGCCGCGCCGCCCCACTAGGTCCCAAGTCGGGTGGTCGGACGTGCAGCAGGTCCGACCACCCGACGCAGATCCGATGCGCACGGGACCGCGCATCGGACCTGAGGGGACATCAAAACTAGCCGATTTTGGTCCGATTTCGGCCAGATCCCCGGCTGATCTGGCTGAAATCTGACCAAAATCGGCTAGTGTATGGGGGCCTTTACTGTGAGTTACTGTGAGATTACAGGCCTGGTGTTATTATGAGTTACTGTGAGATTACAGGCCTGGTGTTACTGTGAGTTAATGTGATATTACAGGCCTGGTGTTACTGTTACTGTGAGATTACAGGCCTGGCGTTACTGTGAGATTACAGGCCTGGGGTTACTATAAATTACTGTAAAATTACAGGCCTGGTGTTACTGTGGGTTACTGTGAGATTACAGGCCTGGTGTTACTGTGAGTTACTGTGATAGAAGGAACAAGGATTTGGTTACATTTTAACTTCACCGTGTGGGAACTTGATCCTGATGCACATTTATCTGGCATTCTAGTAATATATTGGCGCTGGGGAGTGATAGGGGGAAGGGAGGAGGGGGGGACCTTGGCAGGTATATACACTGTACTGTACAAGGAAGGAAATAGCTGCATTGATAGGACCGCTTAGAAATCTTTATCTACCAACTCTGTTAAGGCGCCTAGAGAATTATGCTGCTTTATCTTATACCTTTATCTAACACTTAAGCCTAGAAATAACTCACACTGACACCTTAAAACTATAAATAAGACACGGACACCAACTGCGTAAGTTTAAAGGTCATCTAGAATATTTATTGTAAAGATGGTATGACCCTAATTGTTTAGGGATGGCAAGAAGAAGCACTTGAGACCAGCACCCTCAAAACGCGGATGCCACTCATGGCGGCGACCAGGTCGCCCCACTCACTGGCATCACTCAACAAACTGTGTGTACAGCCCGCTCCGCAGCGGCATGCCACGCCCCTCCTAGGGCCAGACGCGGGCACTTCCAGGAAGTGTCCAGCGCCCCACCGCGTTGAGTCGGGACTAGCCTACCTTCTTGGCAGAGGGGCGGGCCATACCCCACGGAGACCACCTGACACCACACCTGAGTGCTGGTCGAGAGCGCTCAACCGCCACTGCCTTGGCACCACTACCCAGCCGGGTCAACCTGTGCAACAAGGCCCGCCACCCCAAAACAACTAACTACGCCCTAACTATACTAAACACACAAGAATATCCTGCAGGAAAATTGCCATACCGGGGTCCGATAAATGAACCCCGTCCGGCCTATACAGACTCGGGTTATCTTTCACAATAGTGGGATGCCTGACTGCTTTACCTCCCTTCGCCACTATGTATCTAGATACATCGTGGTTCACCTTCTTTCTGGCCTTCTCAACGGCCTCTATGCTCCGACACCCCCGCCATGTGAAGCGAGGAACTATGTCCGACCAAACCAACAATACACCGGGCCAGCGCGCCTGTATCCTCGCCATGTCCGTCTCAATTTGGATTGTCAGCGCAATGCCGGTCCGCCTGACCAAATCATTGCCTCCCAGGTGTATGACTAACACGTCGGGTCTGCCCAATCTTCGGGCTTTGGAGACCAGTAGGTCCCACAGGCCATCCCACTGAAAACCCCTAATGCCGAGCCACTGTACCTCCCGGGCCCGAGACAGCTCCGGGGCCGTGACCGCCAAAGGGTGCCTAGCAGCCCAATATATATAGGAGTGCCCCACTAACCAAACCCTGCCCAGAGTCATTAAGGGAGGGGGGGAGCTGAAAAAGAGAAAACCTAAGGTTAGCATATAACATTATACTGTAAAACACAACCGAAATGCATTGACTATAGACCCGAGTGAAGGGGAAAAATCTTAAAAAACCTCTGGTGGACTGTTGGGGGAAGCCAATTGTAATTAAGTCCCCTGCAGAGGAAAAAGTAAAAAAATTCCCTTCACACCGTCGATTCCAAAACGCTAACCGTTCCAAAACCGATTGTAAACAATATGTTTTCGGGCCAGCGCAACAGGCGCTAATTACAATTTATCTAACCTTACGTATTTCTTATAGGAGGACGACTTCCACCTCCCCACCGCCTGAACGGAGGAGGGCGGAAGCCCTGCAGCAGCCGCGCAAGTCGCGGCCCCAATTCGGAACGAATGCGTTCCATACTCCTTCTCGGGGAGACCTAAAGCTGCGACACACCTCCGAAACACAGCCGCAAACTGGAATCGGGTAAGTGGCCACACCTCCTTGTGTGCCAGGAACTGTGCCGCGGTGCCCGGTCCGCCCGAGACATACTCCTCAGCCAAAGATACAGGACATATAGCCTTATTGCTGTGCGCTCTTAATGTTATCCAGACGCCCTTACCCGCCTGGTCTGTCTTGGATTTCCCTATCTTGCATAGTATCCGCCCCTCGCGGAAAACTACATTCTCTTTGAGGAGCCCTGAAAGCGCGCGTTTGTTAGCGGCCACTAACTCGCTTACCCGAAAGGCTCCAAAAAATGCAAAGGAAAATGCTACCTTGAAGAGCGCTGCCTCAAATACATTCTCAGCTATCGTATTTAAACACTGCATGAGTTCCCCCAGCATGCGCTCGTCAATTGGGCGACGGGAATCTGGAACCCCCGGCTGTGCCCTAGCCCACCCCTTCAATGCTTTAGCCAGTATGAAAGACCTAGTGGGATCGGGTTCACCTAGCAATTTGGAATGGAAAGCTATCCCTGCCAAAGCCGCCGCCATAGCCGACTTTGATCTACCTTTTTTATGATGCTCCCAGACGAAGGCTAGTAACCGGTCCTCGACCGACTTACCACAGGCCTCCGGTGAAACCCGAAAAGCTGACAAATCCCTCCAAGCCGCCCCGTAAGCTCTACGTGTGGAAGGGGCCAAAGATAGCAGGGCCAGGGACTTCATGCCGACTCTATGACCTGCCATACAAAAGGGGGACAGCTGAGCCCTGTGATAGCAGCCTCTGGTGCCAGCTCGCGAAATCTCTCGAACTGGAACCTCGAGAGTGCATCTGCTATGCTGTTGTCGACTCCCGGAACATGTCGGGCTCTAAAGTGAATATTGTGTTGCAGACAGTGCAAGACTAGGTGTCTCAGCAGGCGCAACGCCTCTGGTGATGTGGCCCGCTGGTTATTAATCGCATGGACCACCCCTAGGTTGTCGCACCAGAACACTATGTTCCTGTCCGCCAACTGGCTGGCCCACAACTCGACCGCCACAATGATGGGAAAAAGTTCCAGCAGTAATAGATTGACCGTGAAACCACAGTCAATCCAGGACTGTGGCCATGGTGCGCAGCACCATTCGCCCTGCAAGTAGGCCCCGAATCCCGTGGAGCCTGCAGCGTCCGTGTAGAGCTGTAGCTCTAAGCTGGAGGCTGGGTCCGCCGGCCACAGCAGCTCCCTGTTGAAATGCTCAAGTAAACTCGACCAGACTGTTAGGTCTCCCTTTATCTCTTGCCCGAGCCTAACTGTGTGGTGAGGGTCTCTTACCCCCGCTGTGGCCCTTTCCAGCTTTCTGCAGAAAACCCTACCCATCGGAATGATGCGGCAAGTGAAATTGAAGGATCCGAGCAGGGACTGAATCAGCCGCAACCGGGCTTATTGAGGAGTGCCGGCGGAAGGGGATTCCACCGGCACTCCTTAATAAGCGCCTGTAGCTTCGCTACCTTATCCTCTGGCAATCTGCAACATCCACCCTCGGAGTCTATTTCAATACCCAAATATGACAACACCCTGGTGGGACCCTCTGTCTTGTCGGCTGCTATGGGGACCCCTAAAGCCGTCAGCATGTCCTTGGCCCCTTCTAGGATGCGTCGACATGTGTCGTCCTCTCCTGGTCCCACAAAGAGAAAATCATCTAAATAATGAGCTACACCGTTGCAGCCCGTGCCTTCCTGTATGCACCAATGCAGGAAGGTGCTGAATTTCTCGAAGTAGGAACAGGAGACTGAGCACCCCATCGGCAGGCATTTGTCTATAAAGATGCCCCCTTCCAGCCTGAAACCCATAAAACGGAAAGAGTCGGGGTGCAAAGGGAGCAGTCGGAAAGCGGACTCTGTCTAATTTCGCCATGAGTGCCCCCTGTCCAAAACCCTTCACAATATCCAGTACTTCGTCGAAGAGCTGGTATTGCACGCTACACTGGGATTCCGGAATGGCATCGTTGATGGACCTTCCTGGGGGGTGAGACAGGTGCTGTATTAACCTATACTTCCCCGGCGTCTTCTTGGGAACCACGCCCAAAGGGGAAAAGCACATGCGGGGTAAGGGTTCGGCGGCAAACGGGCCTGCCATCCTTCCCAGTTCTATCTCGGCATACACCTTCTGTCTCACAACCCCAGGGAAATCCCTCGCCGATTTGAGGTTCTTATGGGATATCACCAAAACTGACTCTGAAATAGGTAATTGAAAACCAAACTTAAAACCGCTATATAAGAACTGAGCCGCCTCCCTATCGGGGTAAGAGGCTAGGCGGCGAGCCAACTCGTCCAGCACTATGGGGGAGGGTGCCTTACTTGTTGCTAGGCCCTGCATCACCTTGCTCCTGCGCCCTCCCAGACTTACAAGATTTGCCCGAGTGCCCCGCCCCGCACCAACGGCATTCATGCCTGTAGCGGCACTTTGCGCCCCTCTCGCACTTGCCGTCGTTGAAGGCGAAACATCTACCCTTGCCTGAAGACTTTGCCCCCGGCTTCCCCCCGAGAAAGGGCTTCCTGCCAGATGTTTCCGTGGATGGCTGGCCTTTTCCTATCACCTCTAGCCATATCTCCACGTGTTTGCACCCTATGGGCATGTTTGTGGACCCCTCATGCGCCCGACGGAACTTCTCATCGTAGTCCCGCCAGGCCCCGTTTCTATAATTAATGAATGTTTCGTTTACCAGAAACAGGTAACGAAGAACATTCAGATGCTCCTCTGGCCTGGTGCTAAGGTAGCACGAGGAGAAGATGAGAAAACCCCTGAGCCAATTATGGAAGCTTTTGAAGGCGAGCTCCCCATTGGCTGAGGATTTCTTGGCCTTATCGAAATCTTTTTTCATGTCGGCCGTTAATGTAAAAAGGTCCACAAACTTACCCTTCTTAATCCTCTCCTTAACTCCCCTACGAAGACCCCGGGAAATGGCCGTATTTGAGCAGTGAACCTTGTCCCCAGCCGTGTCTGTAATGGGAGCGGGCGCGTCTTTCTGCTTGCCCTTTGTGCCTCTAACCCTCTTTGCTACTGCGCGTGCAACCAATTTAGCAAGCTTGCGCGGGCGCCCGGACTGCTCCTCGTCCCCGCTGCTAGCGGTGGAATGGTAAGATGAGGATTCACACAATGAATTGTCAGTGTTCTCACCCTCCGTGGACTCAGCCCCTTCCTCGGGATCTGCCGCCGCCTCTTGTGTCACAGGTGGGTCGGAAAGTCTGGGCCTCGACGTCCCGCCGGACTGTTCGGCGCCCCCAGAGACACCTGTGGAGTCCCTGCCACTGGTGGTTGCTGTGGCGGTCGGGGTAGATGACCTTGGTGTCGACCCGGCTCCTCGCAAAATCCCCTGGACGGCACTCTGCGTTGACCTCGTGGCCCCCATGGCCCTGTCTGTACCTGCTGATGTTTCGGGAGACAAAGGCAAGGCATTTCCCCTAGAGCCTGAAGGAGCGGAAAACTCTGTATCGCCCCTGGGTGCCCGCCCCCCTTCAGCACTCCCTGCGGGTGAAAACTGAGGCTGTGGAGGGGCGAAGTTCGGTTGCCGTGCATTTGCGTGGGGATGACCCGCGCTTTGATAAGGGTGCTGCAGCCCTGACGCCCAGGTAGCTGTGGGCTGTTGGGGGAACATAGGCCAAGCAGAACCGTAAGGCACCTGTGGTGTCCCACTGCTGTGCTGGAAGTATGGGAAGCTGGGAGATTGGCCCCAGGTAGGCTGGTGTGCCAAATGGTGCTGCGCTGGTGGGTACCCCGTGTGGCCGGCTGTTACTGGTGTGGGGAAAGGCCAGGCTGCGGGGGGCTGCTGGAAATGCTGGAACCCGGAATGAAAGGTCGCGGGGCCAAACCCCTGTGTCCCTTGCTGCAAGGGTGCTGGTGGGGCGAACATACCCTGTGGCGCCTGGGCTTGAGCCAAGCCTTGGGGCCACGCTGCCTGCTGCCTTGGGGCGAAACTGCCAGGGAGCCGGGGATCTGCTGTGTGTGCCAGGAAAGCCTGCAGGGTGACTATGGGTGGACCCCTGAGGATTGCAGGCAGCCTGGCCGGGCCCCCTGTAATGACCTGCATGGGGCTGACACTGGGTGCTGGTGGAGTTGAGGCACCCCGGCTGCCTGCATAAGGCAGCGCATATACCGGTGTGCCTAGCGCTGTAGGAGGGGTACTCCTACCCCCCTGCTCCGCCTCATGGTGACGCTGTGCCACGTGATCTCCCTCCCTCGTACCGGTGGAGCCCGCTGCCTGGAAAAAGGGTTCAGCCAGCGCCTCAGCCGAGGTGCCTGGCATCCCCCCACGTGGTGGTGTGTCGATGTATCCCCCAGCCGCGCTAGACGCGGCCTGGGGATCAAAGCGGGCGGCTGCCGGGGAGCGCGTGACCCCCGTGACGGACGCGCCGCTGCTGCTGGGACTGACCGCTGAAAGGGGAACAATTCCGCGCTGTAGCGGAGGGGACAGAGGGCGCCCAGAGCCACGCTGGGGCTCCGTGGACGCCCTGTACTGGGCCGCAGCTGGTGTTTTACCACCCCCACGCCCGGCTACAGTGGTCAGGGGGCGGGCGGCGTCAGCCAGCCAACGGGGGGGGGGGGAGCGCTGCGCTTAGGACGCACAGACATTTCAAAGCGGAATGGAACTAAGAGGATGGGCAAAACAAGTGTAACACTTAGCTTAGTGTCCCTGCGCTTGTTCAACAGGAGTGTCCCAGCCGAAATCCAGACTCAAAGAGGAAGTCCTTCCTGTCTGCTTGCCTATAAGTACCCCTCTCTAAGCTGCCGCCCCCCAGCTACCTGATAGGGCAGATCTAACTGCCACTCACTATTTGCCTCCGGCCTTGTCCTAATGTTTACAACTTTATTTATTTCTGCAAATTCACAGGCTCTTAATTACACTCGGGCCTATGCGGCCCTTGTTACATCTTCATGCTTCATATACTTTATTTTAAATATTATATTAAATAAATAAGCCAATAATGAAATAAAAATGGGTGCATAAGTATAAAAATATACCCGCATTCTGCACATGGGGCCTGATTCAGTGTGCAAGCACTTAAACTGCGGTCACATTGTGAAAAAATGTGACGGTGGTCTAATGGTGGGCGGGGGATGCTGACAGGGCGGTGATTCAGCGTTATCCGAAAGTGCATTGCCCTGTGCTGGACGGGCCCCACGTGCTACCACCGGCAGTTGTGGTTCTGTGACTAATCACTACCGCTGGAGCTGAATCAGGCCCATTGCACACAATGTAGAATTAGCATTTCCAGATGTATCAGCATAAACTATCTGCATCAATATAAAACAATGTATCATAAGCCATCGAGGATTTTATTCACCTGAATCAATAACACGGTAGCGTGTATTATACCCTTTCACACCAGAAAATGCAGGGACCCACCCAGGAATATGGCCCAGGAATCATGCCGGGCCATTCCCGGGTTGGCCCCTTTCACACCAGAAAAGTCCCTGCATTCTCTGGTGTGTGAAGGGGGCGGGGAGGAGGCCGGCAGGAGGTGGGAAGGAGGCGGGCAATCGGAGGGATGGCGGTGGAGGCGGGCAGGAGGTGTGTAGAATACTCACCCCGGTTGCTGGTCCTCTGTGCAGGCCAGGGATCCACACGGGCGGCGAGCGCAAATGATGGGACAGCCGGCTAATGAAGATGACGCAGCTCTCCGGCGCCCTCACTGCCGCCGGAGAGCTGCGTCATCTTCATCCGCCGCCTGTTCCGTCATTTGCACCCGCCACCTGTGTGATCCCCGGCCGGACAGCACACCGAGGACCGGCAACCCGGGTAAGTATCCCCTACCCCATTCACACCGGCCAGGTCCCCGGGTTAAACCCGGGAACAACCCTGCTCCATAGCAGGGTTGAAATCCCGGCAATTTTGCTGGTGTGAATGGGGTATTAGACAAAACCTTGGCCACGGGTATCCTGATGGCTGACAGACAATGTCTAGGTCAACATGAAAACGTCAATGTGTACACCTTGTGTACACCGTCAACACTGCCCCCCATAGCAGGGATTCCACTATCCCACCAGGGTAAGGGAGCGCAAGGTGGAGGCAGTTCCCCTAGGGGGGAAGCTGCTCTCCATTTACATTAGGCTCCATTATATCAGTGGAGGAAGTCCAGCTCAGGGGGAGGCGGCGCTGGCCTGTGGCCCCTCCCCCTCAGCTTTAGGCACCAGTTCACCTCACTGCTGCGCTCCTATTAGCTGCAGATTTATGCCAGCAGCTCCTCAAACGGAAGCTGGCAGCCATTTCCAGAGCGCTGTGCAGACTCCTGGATCGCTGAGCGCTACTCCCTGTAAAAACCGTCGCCTGCTGACAGGTTTTTACAGCACTCACTGTCCTACCCAGCCTCTGGCTCATAGTGTACTGGACATAGTGCCATACACAGTAGTTTGTGTGGGCTAATAATCTGCTGTATGTATGTGTGACTATATGTCCTAATTTCTGCTGTGTTTTCTCTTGTGTATAACTCTATACTGTGCATTACTCTGTCACTGTATCACTAAAGGCCCCCATACACTAGCCGATTTTGGTCAGATTTAGGCCAGATCAGTCGGATCTGGCCTAAATTGGACCAAAATCGGATAGTTTGGATGTCCCCTCAGATCCGATGCGCGGTCCCGTGCGCATCGGATCTGCGTCGGGTGGTCGGACCTGTTGCACGTCCGACCACCCGACTTGGGACCTTGTGGGGCGGTGCGGCGGTGGAGGGAGCAGGGGGGGCTGGGGACGCTGCGAGGGACACAGGCGGCATAGAGCCGGGCGGGGGGAGCCGGGAGCTGTCAGCACTGAATAAAAAAAAAAAGCCCATACAATGAATGGGCGGCCTGTGATTGGCTGAGCGCTCTCTCAGCCAGTCAGCAATTGGCTGAGAGAGCGCTCAGCCAATCACAGGCTGCCCATTCATTGTATACAGTAGGCTTTTTTTTCAAGCACTGACAGCTCCCGGCTCCCTCTGCCCGGCTCTATGCCGTCTGTGTCCCCCGCAGCGTCTGTGTCACCCGCAGCGTCTGTGTCCCCCGCAGCGTCCCCAGCCCCCCTGCTTCCACCAGCAGCCCCCCCCCCCCTGCTCCCTGGGTTTTTTACATGTGATAAATCGAGACGATTTATCACATGTAAAAAATCTAATCAAGCTCCCCCGGATAGCAGCCTGTGAAGCTCAGGGGGAAGTCGGGGGCGACTTGTCCTAAGGACAAGTCGCCCTAGTGTATGGGGGCCTTAAGACAGGTGTACTGGGAGAGCAGTAGTGCTAGTCACACTCGTAGCGGGTCACAGGGAATAGGGCCTCACGTGTGACCGGGGTTCCAAATTACCTGCTAGCATGATCAGAAACACCAGCAGGCAGAGTCTCCATTACTGCGTTCATGCACAGCTGGACTATCTGACCAGGACAGTGGGCAGGATGGCCTGTGTGCTAAATGCCATGTTCCTGCAGGCCCTCCATCAGCCCCCACAGGCTCAACAGCCTCCTTGGGTGGAATTTATTCAGCTTCTTGGTACATTAGTGGAAAAGCTGACACCCATCACGGGTCCCGCTCCCACACCACCACCACCTATAGTGCAAGTGACCCCAACATAAGTAAATTCATTGTCTGACACAATGCTATCACTGATGCAGTCCCTGGCGGCCCAAAAGGCTCTACCAGCTTCTGCGCAGGGTTCAAAATGGCCTAAAAAGCCAGCGTCTTCGCAGTTGACCTTGATGACGGACACCACTGAGTCATCGGGGTGGAGGCTGAGGAAGATGAGGCAGAAACCTTAGAAGGAGAGCCTGACACAGGGGAGGTAACGGCCACTACCATAAATGTTACTAAACTCATAACTGCCATACGGGCAGTACTCCTATCTGAAGAGGAGGAAACGGCACCAGTGGCACAAAAGGATGATCGGGATCGGCGGGATCCCGGGATTTGGCCTCAAAATGTCCGGGATTTCAGTCTAATGCCGGGCAGCTTCTGTGCACCCGCTCAGAAGCTGCCCGGCTGTTCCCGACCCCGGCGTGCGGCCTGCGCAGCTTCCTGCTACAGATGACCGCTCCTAGCCTCCCCTCCTGCCCAGCTAGTGCTGCCGCTACCTGCCCTGAGGCACCAGGCAAGCACCACCGCAGCTCTGCTGTCTGCCCCGCTCCCTCCCCCCTATGTAAGTAAATCTGCGGGGCGGCACCAGCACCCCCCGCATCGCTGCTCTGCCCCGCTCCTGGCTGCCACGCACCCGCTCGCCCATGTAGGGGTGCACAGGGCATGATTTTCTTTTAGGGATGCCAATCCTGGGATACCGAGAATCCCAGGATTGAGCATTTTTCAATCCTGGAATCTGGGATTGAAAAAATGCCCCGGGATTGGCATCCCTAGCCGCTAGGTACCCTCCCCCCGTTGGAGAATTGCAAGTTATGGGAGAACCCACTGCCGAAGGACTCCCGCCTTGTTAAATAAAATTGTAGCCTCCCTGGAAGCAGCCTTCCATCAATTTCTAGTACTACTCAACCAAAGGTTAGTACTTTTCGTCCTTCAGGACAAAGTAAGGGACAGGTGTTCAGCAGACAGGCAGGACAAGCCAAGTCAAGACAGCCCAGGGTGACTAGACAAGCAGCCCCTAAGCCTGAAAAGCATGCCGCATAATGGTGCAGGCCTCCCTCTGGGGCCGACTTCTCTTCTAGCAGAAAGGCACAGGACAACATCCGATGCCTAGGTGAGAGAAACAATGACCCATGTGTATGCTGTGTCCTTCAAAGGATGCCCCCTCAACAGTTTTTTTTTTCTGACAAACCTGCCAAAAGATACAATGTAGAGGGCCTGCCTACGACAGGTAGTGGACTCCCTGTTACAATCCAGAGGGATTGTGCCAGTGACTCAACAACAACTAGGCCAAGGGTATTACTTCGACCCTGTTCTTGTTACCGAAACCAAATGGATCATTCAGACCCATACTAAACTTAATGTCCCTGAACAAGTTTGTAAAGGTGTCCAAATTTAGCATGGAAATACCAAGGACCATTGTCTTGGCAATGGAAACACGGGATTACATGGTGTCCCTGGATATTCAGGATGCATACCTACATGTCCCCATTTCTTAGTCTTACCAATGTTTCCAGCGATTCGCCATGCCACCACAACACTCTCAGTTCCAGGCCCACCTGTTTGGGTTGACTATGGCACCAAGAATCTTTACGAAGGTTATGGCAGTCATGACAGCCTCCCTGAGACGTCTGCGAGTCAGGGTGCTCCCGTATCTGGATGATCTCTTGATCCTTGCCCGTTCACAAGAAAGACTACTAGAACACCAACGGCTGACCAAGGAATTTCTATAGATTCACGGATCACTGCAATTTCATTCACGCCCACTACAGAGCCAGGTGGGATGGGTGTCCTCAGTCCAAAGACTTCTGGACAATGAGTCTCATGGTCGTCACTGTGGCTCGACGAGACTCACCTTCAGTTGGGAAGACCCTTTTGGATTCCGCAGTGGGTGCTCCTCATCACAGACGCAAGTCTGTAGGGTTGAGGAGCCATAGTAGAATCCCGGTCCTTGCAAAGAAAATGATTCCAGGCGGAATCCAGATAGTTGATAAACATCCTGGAGCTAAGAGCAGTCTTCAATGCACTCCAGTTGGCACAGCATCTGCTGCAGGGCAGGCCGGATCAGATCCAGTCAGACAACGCCACAGTGTCATACATAAACCACCAAGAAGGCACAAAATGTATAAAGGCCATGAGGGAAGTATCCAGGATCCTCCAGTTGGTCGAGTGCCACATGCCAGCCATCTCAGCGGTGTTCTGATTGGGAGGCCGACTTCCTAAGTCATCAGGACGTTCACTTGGGAGAGTAGTCACTGCACCCCAAGGTGTTTCATCAGATAACTAAAAGATGGGGAAATCCGGACGTGGATCTGATAGCGTCTTGATACAACAACAAGGTGCTGCTGTTCGGCTCCAGAGCCAGGGACCCACAGGCGGCATTCACAAATGCTCTGTCCATACCGAGGGACTTGAATCTTTCATATGCTTATGTGCCAGTGTCACTTCTTCCTCCTCAGGTACTCCAGAAGTTAAAACAAGAAGGGGGAAGCCCGATTCTAGTGGCATCTGCTTGGCCCAGGAGACATTGGTTCTCAGATCTGATTTATCTGTCAGCTGCTCCTCCTTTCCTGTTACCGCTGTGACAGGATTTGCCCAGTCAAGGAGAATGTCTGCACCCAGACCTGAAGAGGTTGGCTTTGACAGTGTGGCTCTTGAGACAGCCATCTTAAAATGGAAGGGCTTCTAAGAAAAGGTTGCAAAGACAATGATTCAGGCCCGGAAGCCGTCTTCGGCATGAATATACTATAGGGTGTGGCACACCTATTTTTCTGGTTGCAAGGCTAGAGCTTATGACACCAAATATTTTAAAGTGGCGAGACTGCTAGCCTTTCTCCAGAGTGGTCTGGATAAGGATTTGCATTTGGCATCCATTAGAGTTCAGGTCTCTGCGTTGTCAGTCTGGTTTACAATTGGCTACATTACTGGATGTCTGCATGTTCTTGCATGGGGTTCTTTGGATTCAACCCCCATATACCCCTCCCATGGCTCCTTGGGATGTCTTCTGGAAGCTCTCTCAGAACCACCATTTGAGCCCTTAACTTCGATGTAGTTAAAGTGGCTCGCTGCCAAGATATTTTTTTCTGATGGCTATCGCCTCAGCTAGGAGGCTACCAGATTTGGGGGCTTTGTTCTGTCCTTCCCCGTTTCTGGTGTTCCATCAGGACAAAACCTTCATACCTTCCTAATACCGCTTTCAGATGCAAATGTAGGGTCGCACTGGGACTTTGAAATGGTTCAGTCCTGGTGCGACCCTGCATTTGCGGTCTGTTCGGATCGCCTCTGCGAACCGGCATGTTCGCTGACATCATGTGGGGGCGCGGCAGAGCATCGGCACATCATCGGAGGCGGGGGAGGATGCAGTGCTTAGATATGGTTTTGCTCCAAGTGCTGCCTCCTCCATAGTGTGAATGGGAAATGGGTCGCTCGACATGTTTAAGCCGTTCTCACTGCACAGCAACACGGCAACGAACCCGTAAGAACTCTGCTGTAACCGGTAACCCTTTTCACATCACACTAACTACCAGGTCGAACTGGCAAGAAACCGGCTTGTACCCGGTAATTCGGTACGATGTGAAAAGGGTATAAGGTGGTGTTGAAGTTTCATATGAATCAGGAAATAGTGGTTCCGGCCCTATGTTCCTCGAGTCTGTCCAAAAAAGAGAAATCTCTGGACTTTGTACGGCCCTTAAGATTTACTAACAGTGTATGGAATTGATCAGACGTTCGGATTCCTTATTCGTACTATACGGTTTCCACAAAAGAGGGTGGCCAAAAGAGGATGGCTATTCCTGCAGTATCTGCTGCAGGCTGACTCCTCGTCTTCCTGGGTGAAAGTCTATCCTGATCTTCCTGCTGGTCGTCTACTGCTTCACCATATCCGTCCACGGAGATCCTCTGCCGCCAATTAGGACAAGGACAAGGTTAACCCCCCAAAGGGTGTCATCTTCCTCCTAGCTTCCTGACGGTCAATACCCATGGCCAGCATCCCTGGTTCTGGCAGCTACGACCTCATTCAGCACAAGATTCCAACTGGACTTCATCTCATTTCCATTCCTTCTTTATCATCATCCAATCTTCAAATTATCCAATCATCCAATCTTCAAATCATCCAATCTTCAAATCATCCAATCTCCCAATCATCTTCAACCTTATTATTATTATTATTATTATTATTATTGTTGTCAATATCTACAGTTATTTCATTGTGCCATCCTCCATATCTTTATTAAAAAGGTTTAATTTTATTCAATTGCTTCACTCCATTCTGTCGTTCATGCAATAGCCCTACATTAAAGCAGGTACTTGTGAGTTATCCGGGCTGCCGATTTTTTCATCGCGCCCGAAATCGTGGGCATCGCGTCGGTCGTGGCCGTTATAAGGAGCCGCGACGCGATGCCCGCGATTTCCCATAGACAGTAATGTTAAAAGACACGATGGACACGATTTCCGACCCGATTTCCCATAGACAGTAATGTTAAAAGACGCGATGGACCCGATTTCCCATAGACAACAATGTTAAAATAAAATGACAATGTGAAATTGGCCAATATGGGCATTTCACATTGGATATGTTTTAAAAAAAAATGTTTCATGGCCCCCCACCACCGTTAACGCCACCCCGCAGCGTGGCGAGCGCAGCGAGCCCGCGAGGGGCGGCGGTACGTGTCCTCCGACCTTTTCATACCCCTACTATCCACTAGGGCGTGGAGTGAGAATAGAATAGTGTGGCGAGCCCCGCGAGGGGACGCGGACACCTGTGAAGCCCGCAAGGGCACGCGGATACCTGTGAAGGTATCTGCGTCCCCTCGCGGGGCTCGCTGCGCTCGCCACGCTTCGGGCTCGGTGGCTCGCTGCGCTCGCCACACTATTCTATTCTCACTCCACGCCCTAGTGGATAGTAGGGGTATGAAAAAGTCGGAGGACGCGTACCGCCGCCCCTCGTGGGCTCGCTGCGCTCGCCACGCTTCGGGTTGGCGTCAATAGCGGGGTGGCGTTAACGGTGGTGGGGGGCCATGAAACATTTTTTTTTAAAACATATCCAATGTGAAATGGCCATATTGGCCAATTTCACATTGTCATTTTATTTTAACATTGCTGTCTATGGGAAATCGTGTCCATCGCGTCTTTTAACATTGCTGTCTATGGGAAATCGGGTCCATCGCGTCTTTTAACATTACTGTCTATGGGAAATCGGGTCCATCGTGTCTTTTAACATTACTGTCTATGGGAAATCGCGGGCATCGCGTCGCGGCCCCTTATAACGGCCACGACCGACGCGATGCCCCCGATTTGGGCTAAATCGCGGGCATCGCGTTGGTCGGGTGTCCTTAAGTTAAGGACAAAATCGGCAGCCCGGATAACTCACAAGGGGCGGGATGCTATATAGCAGAAATGCGGTAAAAACCCCGTTTTCGGGGTTTCTACCGCATTTCTATATGCTATATGGCGCCTCCGCAGTGTCAGCGCTGCGGAGGGAATCGCCAGCTAAAGCTGGCGAATCCCTGCAGAAGCCTATGGGCTTCTTACCGCAGCGCTGTTTGAGGGATCCGTCACGGATCCCTCCCAGCATGCCCTGCGGCCGGCGCCGGGGTCTGCGCATGCGCAGATGGACTCCCGGGTCACAGACCCGGAAGTCCAGTGCCGGCACCGCATCGCAAGGGACAGCTCTTACCGCAAGAGCTGTCCCTTGCATGAATAACGGCATATGTTATAGCATATGCCGTTATTAAAAATGCGATGTCCGGCGAAGGGGGGCCGCGGATGTTATAACATCCCGCCCAAGTACCTTAAAGCACCCAGCCTCCGTTACACTCCGGCTGGTGCTTCAGCCAGCTCACAAAACCTGACACCCGATGTTAACCGTTAACCTAGAAACCCTGAAGAAGAAAACGGGAGTTATGGTAAAACTCCCTTTCTTCAAGGTTCCTCGGCCACAGGGCACCCAGCCTGGTACGCCTGATGTATGTGGGGCTTGCAATTTTAGTTGTTGGTCCCCTTTCCTCTTGTATGAGTAAATGTATACCATGCCTGTACTTCGTCTTCTGTACTTCTCTGCTTCCTGCTGGGGCTTGTTAACTAAACTAAGTGACCTAGCATGGAGGCAGGGTTACAGAGGAGAGGAGCCAGTCATGATGGAAAGCCTAAAGCTTTGGAGAATTGGTGCCCGGTCCTCTGGATCTGTCTACAACCCTCGATGTTATCCCTGTGGGCCCAGGAACCTTGAAGAAGGGAGATAACCGAAGGTAGGTTTTACCATAACTCCCGTTTTCACAATGACTGTCAGATAAATGTCAGGCGTGTGTCTGGCAGGTGACCTACTGTATGTTCTGTGCAGCAGAGGAGCTTATGGGTAGCGTGAAATATGGCCTTTGATCCCTTTTGAAACTAAACACAGGCAATGAAGCGTAATAATGATTTTGGATCGGTCATAAAAGATTTTATCGGTTTCAAACCCAAATAACCAGTTCAGGGAATAAGTCCTGAGAGATTATGAAATGTGTTATGGAGATGTCCATTAGTTAATATTTAAAGAATCCTATGTCATTAGCCCGACGTCGGGATCCCAACTGTCCGGACTCACATGGTGAGCGCTACACTCGCCACCTATTCTATTGTCCCTCTATGGGGGTCGTGGACCCCCACGAGGGAAAAAAGTAGGTGGCCGTCGGGAACCCGGCTGTCTGTGTTTTGACAGTCGGGATCCCGACGTCGGGTAAATGCCTGTCGGGATCCCGACTGTCGGGACCCCGTCCGGCACCCCTTGGCTCTTCCTAACCTCCTCCCTAATGTCCCAGAGATAGGGTTGTGTGAGTACCTAGAGTAACGCCAAAGGCGGGGTCTAGGAGCAGCTGCTGGGGGAATAAATGACTGAGAAAGGTTGTGGGCGACAGGCATTATTAGGTTGACACATGAAATAGGTCAACAGGCCACAGATCGAAAGGGTCAGAAGGTCGACCCAAGCATTAGGTCGACAATGGGAAGGTCAAAATGAATTTTTCACAAGGGTACAATCCAGCTGCAATAAAATAAAATAACCTACAACTACGTAAAATACCAATAAAAAACCCTGTGAGGGCATCTAACTACTTCCACCCACATCTAACATCACATCCTGGTCACAAAACAGAAGTGGATCTAGACACAGCCCATACTGTACTGTCTATGTTATGATGTGCACAACTAGACCATTGTGTTGGTAACTCCTTTGCCCCTCTGGTGTCTCCTGGCAGGTTCTGGACTCGAGGTCACCGTTCCGACTTCTCAATCTGCTATTTTCCAAACTCAGACTCTCCTGCCATGCACGTTCCGTGTGGCTAGTCCTTCGGTGAATCCCCAGCTCTTGGCCGTATTCTGGCACTTGGAAAACAAGGAGCTGCTGAGATATGACAACAAGGAGAAGGTCTCCAGTCCAGGAGTGTCCATGGATGACCAGGAAGTCAAGCGGGGAAACGCCTCGCTGTCCATTTACAATGTGACCATCTCTAACCAGGGGACGTACAAGTGCTTAGTGATTTACAGTCCTGACAGACAACAGAAGGAGATACAGCTCAATATTCTGGGTAAGTGTCATTCAGCGGTGTTAACCTGCTCACTGTGAGTTCTGAGCTACATATAGGGCAATATTATTGTTTAATCCCCATTTTCCCATTGGTTTTATGCTGCTAACTAGGAAGCTAAGTACTAATTATATATACTTGCCAGTCCCTGATTTACTTGAAATGGTATTTTGGCACTTGGCAGACATATTTGCGTTTGAAGCTCTGTATTCTAGGAGCAGAGGAGATAAATGTACAAAGATGACCGAGCTTAGACACAAAGACCATATAAGGGTTGTCCAAGTATAATAAAGTTCCACAACAGAAGTCGAAACGCATTGACCATGTGCAGCTGTATTTGTTAATCTCTAAAGAGCATGTATTAGGCGGCTGAGTCTGAACCTTGTTGATGGAAATATACATTAGGCGTGAACCTAGTACAGTCTGTCTTGCTGCTGAAGAACTATAATATAATATTATAACTACTGTATGATCATCATTTTTTTTCTCTTTTCTTTCTCTTTCTCTCTCATTTTTTCTCTCTCTCTTTTCTCTCTCTCTCTCTCGCTCTCTCCTTTTCTCTCTCTCTCCTTTTCTCTCTCTCCTTTTCTCTCTCTCCTTTTCTCTCTCTCTTCCAGCTGCCCCAGAGGTGAAGATAAAGAAGAAGGCTCTTCGTCAGGATGAGAGCAGTCTGGTGGAATGTTCTATCACTGATTTCTTCCCAAAAGATATCACAGTGACGTGGCTCAGGGACGGTCAGGCTCTGACCGGATCCGTATTGAAGACATTCCAGATGAACGCAGACGGGACCTATAACGTAAACAGCTCAGTGACCATCACCCCCTCTCAGGCCAAGGGCAATCCTGTCATCACCTGCAAGGTGGACCATGCGTCTCTCCGCGGTCCTCTCCAAGATGGCTTCAGAGTGGAGTATGGAGGTGAGTGCAGCCTTGTGGACTGTCCACACGATGATATCTGACACACAAAAAAACATGAAAAACTCATGTCAAGCTTTTCATGTGTCCATCATTTCGATGCCGGCCTTTTGCTTGTAACGACCTTGTGCCTGTCGACTGGTGTTGACCTGTTGACTGTCAACCCTTTATACCATAATCATCAGGCCCAATTTGTTTCCATGGAAGTTATTTCCAAATCCGTAATATCCAGGGGTTAAAGTGAGGGGGACGACGACGACGACTGAGTTCCACCACCTCTAATGGTGAAGTAGAACACTTTACCATTATATGTAACTGGCACTACTGGGGACATGATATGTAACTGGCACTACTTGGGGCCAGATATTTAACTGGCACTACTGGGGACATGATATGTATCTGCCACTACTGGGGACATGATATGTAACTGGCACTACTGGGGACATGATATGTAACTGGCACTACTGGGGACATGATATGTATCTGCCACTACTGGGGACATGATATGTAACTGGCACTACTGGGGACATGATATGTAACTGGCACTACTGGGGACATGATATGTAACTGGCACTACTGGGGACATGATATGTATCTGCCACTACTGGGGACATGATCTGTAACTGGCACTACTGGGGACATGATATGTATCTGCCACTACTGGGGACATGATATGTAACTGGCACTACTGAGGACACGATATGTAACTGGCACTACTGGGGACATGATATGTAACTGGCACTACTGAGGACACGATATGTAACTGGCACTACTGGGGGACATGATATGTAACTGGCACTACTGGGGACATGATATGTATCTGCCACTACTGGGGACATGATATGTAACTGGCACTACTGGGGACATGATATGTATCTGCCACTACTGGGGACATGATATGTAACTGGCACTACTGGGGACATGATATGTAACTGGCACTACTGGGGACATGATATGTAACTGGCACTACTGGGGGACATGATATGTAACTGGCACTACTGGGGACATGATATGTATCTGCCACTACTGGGGACATGATATGTATCTGCCACTACTGGGGACATGATATGTAACTGGCACTACTGAGGACACGATATGTAACTGGCACTACTGAGGACATGATATGTAACTGGCACTACTGGGGACATGATATGTAACTGGCACTACTGGGGACATGATATGTAACTGGCACTACTGGGGACATGATATGTAACTGGCACTACTGGGGACATGATATGTAACTGGCACTACTGGGGACATGATATGTATCTGCCACTACTGGGGACATGATATGTATCTGCCACTACTGGGGACATGATATGTAACTGGCACTACTGGGGACATGATATGTAACTGGCACTACTGGGGACATGATATGTAACTGGTACTACTGGGGACATGATATGTATCTGCCACTACTGGGGACATGATATGTAACTGGCACTACTGGGGACATGATATGTAACTGGCACTACTGGGGACATGATATGTATCTGCCACTACTGGGGACATGATATGTATCTGCCACTACTGGGGACATGATATGTAACTGGCACTACTGGGGACATGATATGTAACTGGCACTACTGGGGACATGATATGTAACTGGTACTACTGGGGACATGATATGTATCTGCCACTACTGGGGACATGATATGTAACTGGCACTACTGGGGACATGATATGTATCTGCCACTACTGGGGACATGATATGTAACTGGCACTACTGAGGACATGATACTGTATGTAACTGGCACTACTGAGGACATGATACTGTATGTAACTGGCACTACTGAGGACATAATACTGTAGAAATACATGTACAAATGCTCACCTCGACCCCCTGCAGTTTGCCTACCGAGCAAACAGAAGTGTCGAGGATGCAGTCAACCTAGGGCTGCACCACATTCTACAGCACCTGCACAGTCCAGGCACCTATGCAAGGATACTATTTGTTGATTTCAGCTCGGCATTCAACACTATCATCCCTGACATCCTGGAGCCAAAACTCAGTTCAGTAGGAGTCCCAGAACCTACATGCTCCTGGATCACTGACTTCCTGACTGAAAGGAAACAGGCGGTGAAAGCAGGCGCATTCATGTCAAACACATGCACAATTAGCACCGGTGCCCCTCAAGGATGTGTCCTCTCCCCCCTGCTCTTCTCCCTCTACACAAACGACTGCACCTCAGCAGAACAGTCAGTAATAATTATAAAATTTGCAGACGACACAACGGTTATCGGTCTAATCATGGATGGAAACGAGTCGGCATACAGACGGGAGGTGGATCGGCTAACTAAATGGTGTTGCGGAAACAACCTTGACCTCAACCCACTCAAAACGGTGGAGATGGTGGTGGACTTCAGAAGGAAACCAAATGCCATGCACCCACTCATAATATCTGACAGAGTAGTGTCGAGGGTCGACTCCTTCAAATTCCTAGGAACAAAGATTTCCTGCGACCTCAAATGGGGTCCCAACATCATTACAACTGTCAAGAAGGCTCAGCAGCGGTTGTTCTTCCTGAGGCAACTCAAGAAATGCAACATCCCGCAGGAGCTGCTGCTCATCTTCTACACTGCCATAGTAGAGTCTGTCCTTTGCTCCTCGATCACAATCTCGTTCGGAGGAGCAAACGAGAATGACAGACGAAGGTTGCAAAGAGTGGTGAGGATGGCAGAAAAGATCATTGGGGCGGAGCTCCCCACTGTCCAAGAACTATACCTACCCAGGGTCAATAAGCGTGCAGGAAAGATCTTGGCGGACAAGCTACACCCTGGCCACAACCTGTTTGAACCCCTTCCGTCAGGCAGATGTTTTAGGTCCATTCCAGCAAAGACGACAAGAACTACAAAAGGCTTCTTCCCAATAGCTGTCCACCAACTAAACCGTATTGAACATACCAAATACTTAATACTAACTCGAACTGTTCTAGATATATGTGAAATGTATGTGATGTATGTTTATGCCTCTCTTCCCACCCCCTTTGTGTTCCCTGATTGATGCTGCACTGTTACCACAAAAAATACCAAGCATACGCAAGTATACCTGGCCAATAAAGATGATTCTGATGTAACTGGCACTACTGCGGACATGATATGTAACTGGCACTACTGAGGACATAATACTGTATGTAACTGGCACTACTGAGGACATGATACTGTATGTAACTGGCACTACTGAGGACATGATACTGTATGTAACTGGCACTACTGAGGACATAATACTGTATGTAACTGGCACTATTGAGGACATGATATGTAACTGGCACTACTGGGGACATGATATGTAACTGGCACTATATATCTGCAAGAAAATTATTGCTTGCTATTCAAATTCAAGTGCAATTCCCCCCAGCCAGTGGAGCAAGTCTAAAAAAAAGACTTAGCGGGACTGTGTATGCATGCCGAATGGGTGTGGCCACATGCCACATGGGGCGTAGCCAATGAAAATATGGACATGATACATGGAACACTGGGAGGACACCTGCGAATGAAGGCATGCCCCTGCCTGCCTCCCATGACGTCAGCGCCTGCCCCGAATTCACACAAGAACGGGCGAGATAAAAGTCCAGGCCTACTTTATCTATGAAGAGAGGAGAAATCATTTGATCGTTCGCCAGGCAGCGAAAATACGCAGCTTAGTGAGCAACCCCGAATTACCTCCTAAATGAGCTGTGTGGCCACATATATGCTTGGAAAATCTACATTAAAGTGCTGTACAAAGGAAATGTGTTATTAACTAAGTATGACGCTTAACATGCACAATATATACTGACCAATCAGCAACGAGCTTTCATTGGTTTGCACAATTCCATCATTTAGAAATTACGGTTCTTGTGAATTATCCGGGCTGCCGATTTTGTCCTTAAGTTTAGTTAACTTAAGGACACCCGACCGACGCGATGCCCGCGATTTAGCCCCAAATCGGGGGCATCGCGTCGGTCGTGGCCGTTATAAGGGGCCGCGACGCGATGCCCACGATTTTCCATAGACAGTAATGTTAAAAGACACGATGGACCCGATTTCCCATAGACAGTAATGTTAAAAGACACGATGGACCCGATTTCCCATAGACAGCAATGTTAAAATAAAATGACAATGTGAAATTGGCCAATATGGGCATTTCACATTGGATATGTTTTAAAAAAAAAATGTTTCATGGCCCCCCACCACCGTTAATGCCACCCCGCTATTGACGCCAACCCGAAGCGTGGCGAGCGCAGCGAGCCCGCGAGGGGCGGCGGTACGCGTCCTCCGACCTTTTCATACCCCTACTATCCACGTCGGCGCGGAGTTGAGAATAGAATAGAGTGGCGAGCGTAGCGAGCCCCGCGAGGGGACGCGGATACCTTCATAGGTATCCGCGTCCCCTTGCGGGCTTCACAGGTGTCCGCGTCCCCTCGCGGGGCTCGCTGCGCTCGCCACGCTTCGGGCTCGGTGGCTCGCTGCGCTCGCCACACTATTCTATTCTCAACTCCACGCCGACGTGGATATTAGGGGTATGAAAAGGTCGGAGGACGCGTACCGCCGTCCCTCGCGGGCTCGCTGCGCTCGCCACGCTTCGGGTTGGCGTCAATAGCGGGGTGGCGTTAACGGTGGTGGGGGGCCATGAAACTTTTTTTTTAAAACATATCCAATGTGAAATGGCCATATTGGCCAATTTCACATTGTCATTTCATTTTAACATTGCTGTCTATGGGCAATCGGGTCCATCGCGTCTTTTAACATTACTGTCTATGGGAAATCGTGGGCATCGCGTCGCGGCCCCTTATAACGGCCACGACCGACGCGATGCCCCCGATTTCGGGCGCGATGAAAAAATCGGCAGCCCGGATAACTCACAAGTACCGAAATGACATACGTAATCCTGGTACAAGAGGTCCTGTAAATCTAACCCTGTGCTATGTATACAGTAACACTAAGCTGGTTGGACCACTATGATATAATGGTTCCTATAGCCTTGGCTCAGTTATTTCACAACTTCATTTCTGCTAAATAAAGTTACAGGGAATTTGAATTCCAGCCGCCTGAACTTGACTCTTCCCACAATTCTTTAGAAGTTGAATCCCAAATTGAATACTGGATTTGGCGCATCCTTTGTAAAACATGACAATAACAGCCCTAGGGGGGTTACATTTATTAAAACTTTTAAAAATGATCAGATTCTGTCAATCATACACACTGTACAATTTTTTCGACCAATTTGGTTGAAAGACATTTCCATTGAACCCAGTGTCCTGGACGAAAGATATTGATGACAGATGAACGACGAATGATGATGCGCATACCCGCCAGTTGTTCATCCAGATTGTTCGTCAACTGTGCATGCAGCTCAATTTGGATATCTTTCACAAAGAGCCGATAAACTGTAGCTAGATCTTTCGTCTGTCGTCTGTCGTCAATGTCTTTCATCAACATCTTTCGTCCAGGACAATGGGTTCAATGGAAATGTCTTTCAACTAAATTGGTCAAATAATTGTACCGTCTGTATGCACTTTTATAGAATCTGATTGGTTGATATGGGCAACATCACCTTTTTTTCAGTTTTAGAAGCGTTAAGAGATTTACCCCAAATAATGCATTTTCAAAATAACATAGAAAATGCTTAATAAAAATAAATTGTTATTGCTAATAATTATGCACATAGCAATGTTAAGGCGTAACTCCTGCCCCGGCATCAGCCACAATGTGCACATGATAACAGAAAGAGAGGCACCACCACATCGAGTATCATGTTGTAGCATCTGTTCCTTATTATCTAACATGTTTCTGCAGCTGCTCCCTCTGTGAGAGTCATATCTGCAAAGACCCCCGGCAATGAGGAGCAGATATATGTGTGTGAGGCCAGGGGGTATTACCCAGAAGCCATGGCGATAAGCTGGTTGTTGGATGGGAAGAGAATGGAGCCGCCCAGAGGAAGCGTCAATGGTATTTTCAATAAAGAGATCTATTATCGGGTTCTGATGGACAGTGACAAGCGGCCAAGTGAGATCTCTTGTGAGGTCCGACATGAGACGTTGGACAGCCCTATCACTGAGATGCTGGAAGTCAAACTAAACAGTAAGTAACTCTGTGATACTGTCACCGCCTCTGGCCTGTTTCACTTCACAATTGTTTGGCATGAAGATATAATTGTATATAGCAGTGGTGGATCCTGGGGTGGGGCTGCAGCACAGTCCGAAATTCAAATAGGGGAGCCGCACCCACTGCCAGTGAGCCAGTTTGGCAGCAGCAGATTGGATGCTGGAGATTGCAGGAATCTGTCATGCTGCAACACCTAAGCAGGGGCAGAGCAGCACCAGATGGTGAACCTAAATAATTGCTGTTCAATTCAGAAGATCTTGATCACAAATAGATAGCTATCTATTTGTGATCAAGATCTTCTGAATCGAACAGCAATTATTTATGTTCACCATTTGTATATTTGCGATACCCTAATAAGGGCTTGTTTTATTTCTGTACATTGTACGTAGATTTGTACGTTTTATATTAAATATCAAATGTTCAAATCTGTATTGATTGTATACTAGCGCACTCTGATACTCCCCCCCCTTTTTTTCCATTTCTATTGTTTGGGTCTTGTCTAACAGAAGACCCTTCAGAGGTGCTGCTCCTATTCCATTTGGCTTAGGCCGTGGCGGCCACCACACGGAAGGAGTTAATCCTCTGTGCTGCGACACCATCTTGGACAAGGGGCGCTTGGCGCCAAATTAAAAAATTTTTTTTATTCACATTGTGTATGGGCGCCGTGGCCCCGCTCTATCTCCGGCAACCCCAGCGCCATCCAGCTGTAACCCCATCCTCCAGTGGAGAGGGAATGTGGCATGGTCGAGCGGTGTGCTGGGAGATGCTGCAACCAGGATGCTGTCCCGGGCTGCAGCGCTACAGAAGCCCATGCTACACGGCGGTGCGCTGGGAACTGCTGCTGCCAAGAGTTCGGGCACGGAAGGTTGGAAGCCGGCTTCTCAGCACAGCCAGTCCAGTGTTAAGGAGCCCCTGCAGCTGGGCTGCAGGGCTCAAGGGAGACCAGAGCTGGGCAAAATGGGTTAAATAAAGATATTTTAAATGTATTAATATATGTGAAGCACTGAGCTGGGACTGAAGGTCCGCAGCTGCAGTGTTATGTGGTTTCGGAAGCGTCTGCTGAGCACAGGCTGTGTATGATGTATAAAGTGTAATTTAAATGTATTTTAAATGTGAAAATGCACTTTGAAAATGACTTAAGGAAGGAATCCTTGTGATAAGGAAATTAGATGCTAATTTTGGTTTCCTCCTGAATGTCTGTGAGTGGCCACTGCACAGCAGGTAGTAGGCTTTGTGTCTGTAGTTCCTGTGTAAAGGTGTTAGTAGTACATCACTTGTGTATGTGATGTGTCACTAAATCCATGCCATCCTGTGTGCGAGATGTTGGTAATGCACAGACATTTGTGTTTCTTTATGTAAACATGTCCAGGAGATAATCAAATGATCTCCACCTTTCCTGGAAGTTATATATTCTAAGGAAATTGGACTCGGTTCAATACACACATTCCAGCAGGTAGTACTCAGGTGCCAGCGTTTGGGCCTGAGGAGGGAACGGTGGTTCCAGGCGTCACCTAAGTAGGAGCCTGGTGGTGGCAGCAGTGATATCCACACCCACTGCGTAGTGGGCGGAGTCAGTGACGGGTGGTTACTGACGATAACAGGGAATCGGTTATTGGCCAGGTCCCGTGAGACCAGGAACCGCCATCTGTGGACCCGAAGGGCATAGCCAGAGCGTAAGGGCAGGCGTCCGGTCACAGGGAGCATTTGATCTCACATGCTCTCCAGCTGTGGTAGAACTACAAGTCCCAGCATGCACTACCAGACATTGGATTGTAATGGTGGGATATACTGGGACTTGTAGTCCCACCATGATTGAAGAAGCACAGTTTGAAGCTCTAGAATACAGTAACGGATATATAACTGCATATTCTCTCCTCTCTGTGCCCACAGCTGACTGTAGGAGAGCATGTCATGCCGGCCTCACCGTCTTCTTCCTGGTATTAGCATTGCTGGCGTTTGGAGCTATGGCGGCTTCCTGGTATCTCATCACCAAGAAGAAATGTGAGATGATTATATTATATAATACTTTACTTTGTATATACAGATGTATCCTTCCGCTTTAAACAGCCAATCTTGTATGGCATGAATCAGTAGTGCCGGGTTTAATTTTTTGCGACTTGAATAATGGAGAGAATAATAGACACAAGCAGCAGCAGTCACACATTGAATATAGACATCCACACATCATTTCACTCTGCAGAAGCTGCTTGTGCATCATTATAATCAGCAAAAGCTGCTTGTGCATCATAATCATCAGAAGCTGCTTGTGCATCCTATTTAACAGAAAAAGTCACAAAAACAATTCCTGGCGCTACAGTCACATGGAAATGACGCGTTATGTATAATACGACTTCTATTGCATAGACAACAGACGTATATGGACACCACTGTAATTATTTTAAAACTTTGAAATACCACATTTTAATCTCACAACATACTGCAGTATAAATGCAGGAATTGCATTAAGCACCATCTACTTCTCCTGCTTAGAGTAGAGAGCTAATTTCCATTAATCAGTTACTTGTATCTGTCTTGTGAAATCTATACAGTTATACATAGTATCTGATTGGCTGCCAGTGGCTTACTATCCCCCCCCCCCCTCCCACCCACACATACTTCCATAGCTTAATCCAACAACTTCCATAGTCCCTATCTGTAACCCACCCAGCCTTACTCTAAACTCACACCCAGCCTAACTCTTACCTCCCGCAGCCTAAACCCCAACCACCCATACCAAAGCCTGACCCTATTGTTGACCTTCTGACATTGTCCAGATTTTACATGCTGACATTTTAGTTGTTAGCATGTTACCTGTCGACATTTCAACAATGGCAACGTAATAAATGGAGACATTGTGGTGTCAACACTGTGGAGGTGAAACTAAGATGTGTGTTCCTCTCTTCAGTTGATTTAAAGCTGTTCTGTATGAGTCCCATCCACGTGGAGCCATTTAGGACCAATGATGAGCAGGTGACCCTGTACTGTGTGGCCTCTAACTGCACAGCGAACGTAGCTGTGGCCTGGACCGTGAAAGAGAAAGGCGGGGAGAAGATGACAATATCAGACCCTCGGACACATAATGATGGAGAGAAGGCGCCATTGCTCTCCGGCGATTACACTGTTAGGACAGACCAGTCTGCGTGCTCATTGGACAAGCTGTGCAACGTTCTCACCGCGTTGAGATTTAAACGTCCTAAATCTGAACGCAAAGACCTGGAGGTCACCTGCAGGTTCTGCTGTGATGGGATCAAAGAGGAGAGGAGTTGGGAATGCAGCTGGACATTAAGTAAGAAGACCAGTCACATTTTCTAAAGGTTTATTTCTGTAAGAGTTCTGTTACCTGTGATGGTACGGCCATTGGGCAGACGTAGGTGGTTTGTTACATGGCCCCTCAAAAACACTTTTACAACCAAGCGGCACAGTTCCATTTTCACCTCCCCACCTAATAAGTAAATACTTAATGGGAAGTGAGGGTACCCAGCCTAGCATCTGCTCCTGTTACTCCCAAGCACACAACTCTACATTTTCATGGCAGGTTCTTAGGACACCTTCCATCAGTTACATTACATATATACACACTAGGTGATTCATCGCACCCTACGGGCGCTCTTCACACCGGCGTAAGGGGCTGCGCCCCCTTAATTTGTGAACGTTTGTATTGTGAGAAATATGGTTAGAATTGTATGAAAGATGCCTGTATTGCAACTTGAGTTATAGGTGAAATGTCTTAAATAGAGAGCATATGATGTGGAAGGGGGTGTGTATTGTTTTGTTTAATTAAAAAGCGGTTACAGAGTAAGATGTACATTGATAGAGGGAGGGTACAGTGACATTTGTGGGGGGGGGAGTGGTGCGTGTGTGTGTTGTTGAGGTGTGTGTGTGTGCAATAGTATAGTAGGGTGTTTTTGAGTCAGCGGCTCCCCACTGGCGGAGGTCACGACACAGGAAAACAGGAGGCTGGGTAGTGATAGGGGTGTGTGGGCATAAGGGGGACTAAAGAGGAGGGTGGGGGACACTGTGCAGCTTCTGCCAGTGGGTGAGGGTCCAGCGTGGCAGCACAGGAGTACAGGACGGTGCCCCTGAGTCAGTGTCTCCTCCTACTGGGTGGGAGTTAGGGTGCATGAGAGCAGGAGGCTGGGCTATGAGGCATGATAGGGGTATGTGGGCAACACAGCATCAGCGACTCCCCAGTGGTGGAAGTTACGGTTCAGGAGAGCAGGAAGCTGGGTAGTGATAGGGGT
The DNA here is from genome assembly GCF_055691185.1 of Crinia signifera. Lineage (NCBI taxonomy): Eukaryota > Metazoa > Chordata > Amphibia > Anura > Myobatrachidae > Crinia > Crinia signifera. The sequence continues at coordinate 17,901,249 of NC_139223.1, forward strand.
GTGTGGGCATACGGGGGACTAAAGAGGAGGGTGGGGGACACTGTGCAGCTTCTGCCAGTGGGTGAGGGTCCAGCGTGGCAGCACAGGAGTACAGGACGGTGGCCCTAAGTCAGTGTCTCCTCCTACTGGGTTAGAGTTAGGGTGCATGAGAGCAGGAGGCTGGGCTATGAGGCATGATAGGGGTATGTGGGCAACACAGCGTCAGCGACTCCCCAGTGGTGGAAGTTACGATTCAGGAGAGCAGGAAGCTGGGTAGTGATAGGGGTGTGTGGGCATACGGGAGACTAAAGAGGAGGGTGGGGGACACTGTGCAGCTTCTGCTAGTGGATGGGGGTCCAGCGTGGCAGCACAGGAGTACAGGACGGTGGCCCTGAGTCAGTGTCTCCTCCTACTGGGTGGGAGTTAAGGTGCATGAGAGCAGGAGGCTGGGTGGTAAAGCATGATAAAGGAATGTGGGCAACACAGGGTGAGCGGGTCCCCACTGGCGGAAGTTAAGGGGCAGGAGAACAGGAGGCAGGGCAGTGATAGAGGTGTATGGGCATGAGGGTTAGTAAAGGTTTCGCTGTTGCAGAGTAGGGATGAGCATTGGTGCAGACGCCATCGATGGTTGGCATTGATGGCGATTTTGCACCCTGCCATCGATAGTAGTAACATATTACTTGGATAACCATCGATTGTTGTAGTTATCGATGGTCATCCATTATATCTGACTGAATAGGCCGTGGGTCAATCAGACCTCGGTGGCGGGTCTTCCGGGTGTGGGGGGGCGGAGCTATGCTCCGAGGGGGGCGTGGGGGGGTCCTGAATCGCGGGAGGGGGGGTTGTGGGAGGCCGCAAATCACGGGAGGGGGGTGCGGGGGGTGCCGTGAATCGTGGGAGGGGGGTCCGCGAATTGCGGGAGGGGGTCTGCAAATCAAAGGAGGGGGGGTGTGAATCGCGGGAGGTGCCGTGGGGGTCCGTGAATTGCGGGAAGGGGTCCGCAAATCGCGGGAGGGGGGCGCAGGGGTGCCGCGGGGGGAGGGGTTTGCCATGAATCGCGGGAGGGGGCTAGAATCGCGTGAGGGGGGCGCGAATCACGGGAGGGGGGTGCCGTGATTCGTGGGAGGGGGGTCCGCGAATTGCGGGAGGGGGTCTGCAAATCATGGGAGGGGGGGTGTTAATCGCGGGAGGTGCCGTGGGGGTCCGTGAATTGCGGGAGGGGGTCCGCAAATCGCGGGAGGGGGGCGCAGGGGTGCCGCGGGGGGGGGGGGTTTGCCATTGAATCGCGGGAGGGGGCGCGCATTGCGTGAGGGGGGCTAGAATCGCGTGAGGGGGGCGCGAATCAAGGGAGGGGGGTCCGCAAATCGCAGGAGGGGGGGTGCCGTGCAAGAGGGGGGTGCAGGGATCTGCGATTAGCGGGAGGGGGGGCGGGGGTCCGCAAATCGCGGGAGGGGCGCAGGGGGCTTGAATTGCGGGAAGGGGGGTCCGCAAATTGCGGGAGGTGGGTTGTGGGGGTCCTTGAATCGCGGGAGGGGCGCGGGGGGTGCCGTGAATAAAGGGAGGGGGACGCGGGGTGGGGTCGGGTTGTGGGGGGCCGCAAATCGCGAGAGGGGGGGTGCGGAGGGTGCTGTGAATCGCGGGAGGGGGGCGTAAATCGTGGGAGGGGGGTCCGCAAATCGCGGGTGGGGGTGCGGGAGGGGGGTGTGAATCGTGGTAGGGGGTCGCGGGAGGTGCCGTGGGGGTCCGTGAATCCCGGGAAGGGGGCGCGGGGGAGGTGCCGTGAATGGCGGGAGGGGGTGGGGGTTCGCAAATCGCAGGGGGGGCTAGAATCGCTTGAGGGGGGTGCGAATCGCAGGAGGGGGGGTCGTGGGGGGCCGCAAATCGCAGGAGGGGGCTGGGGTTCACAAATCACGGGAGGGGGGCACAGCGAATCGTGGGAGGGAGGCGTGGCGAATCGCGGGAGGGGGGGTCTTTTCCTTAGGGGGGGCGGGTTTGTGTATAACGATGGGCGGGAACATTATACACATAGAACACTGGTCTTTTCCCTAGGGGGGCGGGTTTGTGTATGCCGCTGGGAGGTAACATTATATACACAGGGGATGAGTGACAGATCTGGCTAAATATATATACACATGGGTCTGCATGTTCTTGGTGAATCAGGTGAGGGTGAAAGGGGTTCCGGCACCAGTGTGAGGCAATGAAGGCCCGGCATGTGTAAGGAGATGGAGGCTTCTGCTGCGGTGAGGTTGGGTCCTATTTTCCATATTAATAGCAAAATCCTGGAATTGGACACCCCGATCCTGCCATTTTTAGTACAAAATCCTGGGATCCCGCCAACCCCATGATTGGAATCCCTATGTGTATTATTATTACTAAGGGTCTGCACAGATTTACAAAGTGCAGATACAGTGCAAACATTAGGAGGATACACACAGATACTGTATCCTAAAATATGCTAATTCAGCGGGAGGTAGGGGGCATCATTTGTGTTCCAGGAACCCCGCTTCCCCACAGCCTGGCCTGCGGCCATTACATGCAGTGCGGGATGCTGGCTGAAATCGAAATTTTTTTTTAAAGGGGCAAACCCGTGCCTTGTAAGAGATTGCCCCTTTAAAAAAAATGGCTGATTCCGACGGCATACCACACTGCCACCGAACTCAGCCGGCATTACATTCCGCCCCTTGTGTTTCTCCCTGCGGTTAATGAGCGCTTGCTGTTTATGTGTGCATCCCTGGGAGGGGTCAGAGCTCATACCGGCTGCCATTACATTTACACCTGATTGACATCATGGGTGACATTCTATGCTATGCGCTAAATGCGCATGTTTTATTTGCGCACCACATCGCCGCAAATCGCCTATTTTAAATTCGCATTTTTCAGTCAAAATGCGCATATTTAATGTGATGCGCATTGGAGGCTGAAAAGTGCGAAGAGGGGCGATTTGCAGCGAAGTGGTGCGCTGTATTTAGTCCTGAAAATGTGCGATTTTCATGTCTGAAAATCGCACATTTGCAGGACAGCGCAAAGTGTCAAAAAAAAAAAACGAGCGCGGGGTCCCCCGCCCGAGTATAACCAGCCCCGGGCTCACTAAGCCGGTGCTGGTGACATAAAATCAGGGTCCCCGACAAATAGGGGTCCCCTTGATTTTATGAAACCAGCACCAGGCTCAAGGTCCGGCGCTGGTTCCCAAAATACGGGGGACAAAATGACTAGGGGTCCCCCGTATTTTAAGAACCAGCACCGGACACAACCACCCAGCAGGGTAATGCCACAGCCGGGGGAAACTTATTATATAAGCTCTTGCGGCCAAAGCATTAACCCCCTGGCTGGTCAGCATGGGCAGGGGTCCTGGGGAAGTGGGGACCCCCCCAATGAAGGGGTCCCCCCCCTCCAGGACTTACCAGCCCATGCTGATAGTCCGGGGCTATCCCCGATGCCCCTGGGCGGTGGGCATGGGGCTGATGACTTGTGTAAAAAAAAGAATTAAAACTATTGTTTTATACTGGCGAACTATGAGTCCCAGCAAGCCTACCCCGCATGCTGGGACTTGGGAAACCACAAGTCCCAGCATGCGGGGCATTAAAGGGCCCGCTGGCACTTGTAGTTCTGCAGTGCAAAAAATAGTTCACAAAATCACACTGACACACTGTAAAATAAAACTTTAATACACACAAAACACACACACACTGATACTTACCTACCTTGAGCCCGTAGGTCGTTCCCTGGATCCTGGGTCCGTCCTCCGGGGCTCCAGCAGAAGAGTCCGGTTCCGGGGCCTTGGTCCTGGTTCCGGGGCTGGTCCTGGGGTTCCGGGGCTCCTGGGCTGCAGAATCCGGGGTCCGGGATCCGAGGTAGTCCACAGGGGTACCTAAGGAAGCAAATCCAACTCACCTGGTCCCCGGCGGCGACCTCGGACTCCTCTCCGGTGACTGCGCTGCTTCCATCTGGTACCCGGCTTGCAGGACTTTGACCGGCGCTGAGATGTTTCCTCCTCGGCGTCTCTGCACAGAATGATTTCTTGGCCAATCAGGAGCCGAGAAAGTCGGCTCCTGATTGGCCAGAAATCATTCTGAATACAGACGCCGAGGAAGTAACATCTCAGCGCATCTAGAGCAGAGATGTTTCCTCCTCGGCGTCTCTAATTAGAATGATTTCTGGCCAATCAGGAGCCGACTTTCTCGGCTCCTGATTGGCCAAGAAATCATTCTGTGCAGAGACGCCGAGGAGGAAACATCTCAGCGCCGGTCAAAGTCCTGCAAGCCGGGTACCAGATGGGAGCAGCGCAGTCACCGGAGAGGAGTCCGAGGTCGCCGCCGGGGACCAGGTGAGTTGGATTTGCTTCCTTAGGTACCCCTGTGGACTACCTCGGATCCCGGACCCCGGATTCTGCAGCCCAGGAGCCCCGGAACCCCAGGACCAGCCCCGGAACCAGGACCAAGTTCACGGAACCGGACTCTTCTGCCCTGGAGACCCAGGATCCAGGGACCGACCTACAGGCTCAAGGTAGGTAAGTATCAGTGTGTGTGTGTTTTGTGTGTATTAAAGTTTTATTTTACAGTGTGTCAGTGTGATTTTGTGAACTATTTTTTGCACTGCAGAACTACAAGTGCCAGCGGGCCCTTTAATGCCCTGCATGCTGGGACTTGTGGTTCCCCAAGTCCCAGCATGCGGGGTAGGCTTGCTAGGACTCATAGTTCGCCAGTATAAAACAATAGTTTTAATTCTTTTTTTTACACAAGTCATCAGCCCGATGCCCACCGCCCAGGGGCATCGGGGACAGCCCCGGACTATCAGCATGGGCTGGTAAGTCCTGGAGGGGGGGGACCCCTTCATTGGGGGGGTCCCCACTTCCCCAGGACCCCTGCCCATGCTGACCAGCCAGGGGGTTAATGCTTTGGCCGCGGGAGCTTATATAATAAGTTTCCCCCGGCTGTGGCATTACCCTGCTGGCTGGTTGTGTCCGGTGCTGGTTCTTAAAATACGGGGGACCCCTAGTCATTTTGTCCCCCGTATTTTGGGAACCAGCGCCGGACCTTGAGCCTGGTGCTGGTTTCATAAAATCAAGGGGACCCCTATTTGTCGGGGACCCTGATTTTATGTCACCAGCACCGGCTTAGTGAGCCCGGGGCTGGTTATACTCGGGCGGGGGACCCCGCGCTCGTTTTTTTTTTTTTTAACCCTTTGTTTTATTTTTTTCAGCAGAACCCTGCACAGAACATTGCGAATGATCTGTGCAGGGTTCTGGCTAATTCGCCTAACAGACCCTGGTCTGAAATAAGTGCGATAATTAGTCACCTAAAAAATGCGATGTGCAAATGCGCATTGCATTAAATAAGCGACTTGTATAGTTTTCTATACGAAAACATCTGGATGCGTTAAAAATGCGAATTTATCTCGCATTTTTATTCAGCATACCTTAACGCACATAATATGCGATTTCAGTCCCTGAGCGCATCCCATTAAATTAACGATTTAATGGGAAAATGCGATATCGCCATTTTGTGGTCTAATTACCGCAAAAAAACGATAATCGCACAGCATAGAATGTCACCCCATTTTTCTGTCAGCAGTCGGTTTTATTATATAGACAACCCAATGCATCACATTGTAATATGAGTGACGTGGAGACAGAAAACAGTAACAAGCCTCCTTATCTCTTCACAGCAGTCACCGACCATTGGGTCAAACAGTCAATAAGCTATGATGTACTTTTATTTGCAGAAGAGCCAAAGATGTCAGCCCCTATAGTGCTGTCCCTGTGTGACTCCGGGGATGTCCTGTGCTCTGTGACTCTGGAGAAGTTTTATCCCGGAGACATCCAGATAACATGGAGCTGCGGGGTTGGACATTACCAGGAGCTGGATACAGCTAATACCAGTATTATAGAACATAATGACTACACATTTACTGCTGTGAGTGAATGCAGAGTCCCCGGACATCTCTTTAAGGACCCAGGATTCAGAGTCCGTGTGATGTGGACACATGAGTCTATGGAGGAGGCGGAGTCCCGGGAAGTGTCTGCAACAGGTAACGTCACTGAGTGTTGTCCAGCGGTCACATCCTGGAGCATGCTGTCGCTCATGGGATGAGTCAGGATATCACTGCACTTACAGATGACGATTGGGGGGCGGGTTACCAACGATACACGGGAGCGCGCACTGTTAATGATATAGGGCGTACACATTAGCCAGTATGTACAATAATATTATTATCATGCATATGGTTTAAAACAATTGCATGACGTGTTTCCAGCTGAGTTATTATATTTTATTGGATGCTCTGCAGTTTATTTAGTGATTTGCTATTGTTCCATATTTTTTGTTACAGACCTTCCTTGGCGCCCAGTGATGGATGATATCATAACACCCCCATTACTACACAGCACAGAGGTCAAACTGCAGTGCACAATCTCGGGGTTCTACCCGCCGGGTGACCTGGGGGTGACGTGGATGAGGAGAGAAGCTGGGAAGCAGGAACTGTACGAGGTGTCTCCCAGTGACCGATACAAGATCCCAGTAATGGAGATCACACAGCAGCCTGATCACACCTACACCTGCACAGCCAGTCTGATCGTAGCTGTGTCTGTGGTAACAGAGCAAGGGTCAGAGTTCATCTGCCGGGTGACGCACCCCACTCTGGTGACCCCCCTGGAGAAGAGGACCGGAGAGCTCAGGGTGACAGGTGGGTCTGAATATTTATAAGAAAAATGTAATCATGTAACTTACAGGGTCTTTATGGCAGATTTTATGAAAAATAGTAATTTTAAAGATATTACAATGACCCCATTAATGGGAATCACGGACGGTGTAATGGGCAGCATTACTGCCTCACTGAGGTCATGGGTTCAAATCCCACCATGGCCCTAACTGTGTGGAGTTAGTATATTCTCCCCATGCTTCCTCTGGGTATTTTGATTTCCTCACACAATTCAAATATATACTGGTAGTGTGAATGTGTGTATACATGTCGAAAGAGGACACCCCCCCGACCTCATGAATGTTGATGTAATGAAGGTATATCAGCGGCTTCCAGATGCCTGCCCAGTTGGCCTTGAGAAAGCTCACTGCGAAACGCGTGTTGGCGTTTCACATGAGTGGGAGGGGGGGCATACTGGGTCCTACTCTGATAATTGGATGTATTGTATTTTGAATGTGTAGCTTCATGTATTAAGTGTTAGGCTGGAAGGCTGGGTGTAGAACGTCAGGCGTGAGCCCGTAGCCGGGACCGCCGGTCAGGACGGCCACAGCGAATCCTACACTCTCTCTGTTGGGTTCCTCTGGCAGATGACTGGCCACTGCGAGAGCTAGTGTTCACCTGTGGCCGCCGCGTCCGAAGGAGCGAGTTATGCCCGCTCCAGCCCCAATGCAGCTAGGTCTTATGTTGGGACAAGTGGCTAGCGATCGTCAGAGGTAACACAAAAGGTGACTCTAACTACAGGGCCTAACTGAAATAACACACCCTGACTGCCGGCACCAAGCCAAGGACAGGGACGCGACCCAGTTGCAAACACAAGGGAGATAACACGGGGAATCACCACCATGCAATATAATACAAAACCAAAAGAATTCCCCAAAACGACAGAGGAATATAACAGGAGAAATGCCCTGCCTACTTCTAATCTCCATCAGGTGGCCGAGCGCGCGACTCCCGGCGTCCCCTGTTACCAGGCAACCGCTGGGCGGCTGCAGGGGAACACCGGGAGCTCATACTGTGACGCCCGCGCCGGGCGGAAGTGATGTCACCCCGCCGGGCGGAAGTGACCGCCGGACACTCGGCTGAGCCGGGCGGAAGTGCAGTGTGCACCTCCTGTGCACCCGCCCCCGGCCGCCGAGGGTCAGAGACGGTAACATTAAGCCTCAGTGGCGCGCTTGTCTGTACCTGCCAGCTGCAGCTGTCCGCCGCACATCACACAGCGATGGCACACACTGTTACAGGCTGCAGTATAGACTGAGATACGCTGCGGTGTTGATCACGCCTCACCCAGTATATAACAGGCATATGGCAGCGAGAAACCTAAATTGAGTTCCAACACGGGGTGACAGGACTGTGAGTGTTACAAATATTATTATTCACATTACCAACTTGGCACGCACCACACATTATATAAGCGCTTTATCGCGACCAGACATATAAACCCCCGCCACATCAGGAATGTTATTTCCTTTTTAGAAATAGTATTTTCTAGTCTATCCATGTTGTATGATTGCTTTTATATTATTGCAATATTTTAAATTTGAACATTAAAAGTTACATTTTATTTATACATTTCTTGTGCACTGCCTAAAAGACAATCTCCCCCCCCCCCCCCTGAATTAATCTACCTATTGTCTTGCGGTAGCATACCTCAACATTATATGGACTGAGTCCTTAAACTGACAAGGAGGTAACCTAAACCAATGAATTTGACCTGACTTCCCAGTGCGATCGATTACTCTCGCTTTCTTTTCCATGTTATTTTACTTGTGTTGAACTTTTGTCACTGTTGAATTGTAGTCTATGGGCTACATATATCACAATTTACCAGGAGAGTGATTGTTCAGATCCCTCCCTGGTAACAGCAACTGGTTCTCCTCTTGGTATTCAAGCTTCAACACAATGGGGTAGATTTATTAAGCTCGGTGAAGTGATAAAGGTGGAAATTTACTAATATGAAAAACCTAGTTTTTCGTATTAGTATTTTCCCTACGACTTCATACGACTGTTTCAGTCGTATGCAAAGTCGTGTTCCGGAGGGGAAATTACAAAGCAGTCATATACGACTGCTTTGTAACCCTCCGATGTCGTATTCATTCGTATTAGCTGGCCATATATACGGCCGCTAATACAAATTTTTCTAGCAGTCTGCACGGATCAGTCAGATCCGTGCAGGCTGCAGAGTGTAAAAAAAAAATTTGAAAAATAAATAAATATTTAAAAAAAACGGCGTGGGGTCCCCCCCACAGCCGAAACCAGCACCAGGCTGACAGAGCCTGGAGCCGGTAATTAAAAATCAGGGAACCCGACAAATAGGGGTTCCCTGATTTTTAACAACCAGCCCCAGGCTCCTGCTCTGGGGCTGGTTCCCAAAATATGGGGGACAAAATGAGTAGGGGTCCCCCGTATTTTAAGAACCAGCCCCAGGCAAAACCAGCCAGCAGGGTAATGCCACAGCCGGGGGGAGACTTTTTATACAAGTCCTCCCGGCCAAAGCATTCAGCCCTCTGGCCAGTCAACCTGGCCAGGGGTCCTGGGGGAGTGGGGACCCCCCCAATGAAGGGGTCCCCCCCCCTACAGGACTTACCTGACCAGGCTGAAGCCTGGTGCTGTCCCCGATGCCCCTGGGCGGTGGGCATCGGGCTGATTCAAGTGTAAAAAGAAGATTAAACTATTGTTTTTTACTGTGGCACTACAAGTGCCAGCAAGCCTCCCCAGCAAGCTAGGACTTGGAGAACCACAAGTCCCAGCCTGCTGGGCATTAAAGGGCCCGCTGGCACTTGTAGTTCCACAGTTAATAAAATAGTACACAAAACACACTGACACAAATTTTAAATAAAAGTTTAATACACACATCACACACACACTGATACTTACCTATCTTGATCCCGTCGGTAGGTCGCTGGCTCCGGTGTCGGCGGCTCCGGGGTCAGCGTCCTGTCTGAAGAAAATCCATGGTGGACCTGTGGAAGGAAATCCTACTCACCAGGTCCTCCATGGATGGTCTTGTGTCTTCTGTCTTCTTTTCCAGGGCTTATTTCTTTATCTTCTTTCTTCTTCTTTACGCTGCCGGCAGCTCCCGGGACTTTCAGAGCTTCAGAGATGTTTCCTCCTCGACGTCTGGACTAAGAATGAATTCTAACCAATCAGGAGCCGACTTTACTGGCTCCTGATTGGCTGCTAGGCGGCTCCTGATTGGCTAGAATTCATTCTTAGTCCAGACGTCGAGGAGGAAACATCTCTGAAGCTCTGAAAGTCCCGGGAGCCGGCAGCGTAAAGAAGAAGAAACAACATAAAGAAATAAGCCCTGGAAAAGAAGACAGAAGACACAAGACCATCCATGGAGGACCTGGTGAGTAGGATTTCCTTCCACAGGTCCACCATGGATTTTCTTCAGACAGGACGCCGACCCCGGAGCCGCCGACACCGGAGCTGCCGACCTACCGACGGGATCAAGATAGGTAAGTATCAGTGTGTGTGTGATGTGTTTATTAAACTTTTATTTAAAATTTGTGTCAGTGTGTTTTGTGTACTATTTTTTTAACTGTGGAACTACAAGTGCCAGCGGGCCCTTTAATGCCCAGCAGGCTGGGACTTGTGGTTCTCCAAGTCCCAGCTTGCTGGCACTTGTAGTGCCACAGTAAAAAACAATAGTTTAATCTTTTTTTTACACTTGAATCAGCCCGATGCCCACCGTCCAGGGGCATCGGGGACAGCACCAGGCTTCAGCCTGGTCAGGTAAGTCCTGGAGTGGGGGGACCCCTTCATTGGGGGGTCCCCACTCCCCCAGGGCCCCTGGCCAGGCTGACTGGTCAGTAGGGATGAATGCTTTGGCCGGGGGGGACTTGCATAAAAAGTCTCCCCCCGGCTGTGGCATTACCCTGCTGGCTGGTTTTGCCTGGGGCTGGTTCTTAAAATACGGGAGACCCCTACTCATTTTGTCCCCCGTATTTTGGGAACCAGCCCCAGAGCAGGAGCCTGGGGCTGGTTGTTAAAAATCAGGGAACCCCTATTTGTGGGGTTCCCCGATTTTTAATTACCGGCTCCAGGCTCTGTCAGCCTGGTGCTGGTTTCGGCTGTGGGGGGGGACCCCACGCCGTTTTTTTATTTATTTATTTTATTTATTTTTACACCGCAGCCTGCATAGATCTGACTGATCCATGCAGGCTAAAACGAGAGGAAAATGGTGTTCTATTTTTCTGCCTTATTTAATATACGGCTGCTTAGTAAATCAGGAACCACCATTCTTTTGAATGGTGATTCCTGTCGTATCCTATCGATGGTGTAGACATTCGTATTTGTAAATACAAATACGAATGTTCCATCCCTAGGACTACGATTTGTTGTATTTTGGGGATAGAAAATCCCGAAAATACAAATTCGTAAAAAAAAGGTGTATTTCTCCCTACGAATACACCTTTTTTCTACGAATCCATATTAGTAAATTTCCCCCAAAGTGTCTGGTTTTTATCACCGGCCAATAAGCTCCTACCTGTCGTTTTTCAAACCAAGCCTGTAACTTCACAGTTAGGAGCCGATTGGCCAGTGATAAAAACCAGACAATTTATCACTTCACCAAGTAAATCTACCCCAATGTTCTCCTGTACATCTGCTCCACTCTCCTTTCCATGATACTGACTTGGACCAAATCTACCCAACACTGGTTTACCTGGGTTACTTCCTTTCCAGCAGTTCCTGAGCTGCCCTCTGATTGGCTAGTTTCTTCCTTTTCATCTTTACCAGGAGTATGGTGGAAATGATAGTGAAGTTCCTGTATGGATTTGTCTTGGTGTGGTGCACCAATGAAAGGAATGGAGTCCTAAAATCTAACTTTTAATTGATTTCATATTAAAACAAGCGAAATATAAAACACATATAACAAATACAGATGGGGAAGGTATTAATAAAAATGCATGTGCGAGCGTGCCGCGTGTGTCCAATTTTGTATTTATTTGTGGTATTTTTCACAAGTGTAGACCAGCCTCCTCTGTACAAATTTTGCCCGTCAGGGTATAATTTATTTCTGCAGTCATTCACTGCTAGGTATTTGTATCAATTTGTTACAGAGAAGAAATGTATTGCCATTCGTACAGAATGTTACTTTTGTATCGTTCAAGGAGAAACTGAAAGTGCATGTATTACCAAGCCTCTATGAGAGTCTCCAGTCCTCTTAGCTGGTTTAGCGTAAGTGGGAGACCAGGACCTAAATGTGTGTTATTATTATTCACACTGATGTTCACAAAATCACAATTAATTGGCACATAGGCTCAATTTTATCACAGTGCTATCTCTTTATTGGTGAATGTTTGTTTAGGTCTCTGTGCAAATGCTGATTGTAATTGCTGCACTAATTTATATTATCTTGCAGCGAGTGACTGGATAGCAGGGATAATGGTATTTTCTCAGCATGTAAATGTATATATTTTTACATAGGAGCCTGAGCTCAGAGAGTACCAGGGAGCGCTGATTTATCACAAATTAACACTTGATTGGCACATGGGCTCAATATTATCACAGTGCTACCTCTAATGTTCAAATGCTGATTATATTACTACAAGAATTTGTATTGTCTCGCAGTACGTGGCTGGACAATCTTAATTGTGTCAGCAGTGATGATTTTATATTCTCTATGGCTGGCAAGCTATAATCTCTTATATATTTGGCTACATCTGTCACTCAAAGTGTGTCTGAAGCTGTAACGCTGGGTGGAGCCTCTGACTCACATGACTGACTCACACGACAGAGAACCAGCCCAGTGAGCCCACCCTCTGCCTCTCCATGTTACACAGCAAAGACACAGCTACTCACCAGACACTCCAGGTGAGCGCCCCACACCTCCATACCTCCCAACATGATCCTCTCCAGGAGGGACAGAATGCTCTGTTTGTGGACTTCCATCTTAATTTATGATTGTCATCACCTGTTTTAAACAGGGTAATTGATAAGAAAGGTGTTTAAGCACAGGTGATGGTTATCCATAAATTAAGAAGAAAGTCCAGAAACAGAGCAATGTGTCTCTCCCCCCTCCCCATTCACGGCAACCCCACGATTAAATGGCACATGCAAAACACTGACACGGCTATGGTCGACAATGAAAAAGGTTGACATGAGTTTTTGAAGATTTATTTTTCTTTTTTGAATGTTTTCATATTCATTCTCATGTGTCGACATGGACACCAATGAAGTGCCACACTTATGTCAACATTTACAAGTGTTGACCTTTCTGTGTTGATTTTTTTTACAGTGACAACTATGTGCACGTCAACCTACACATCAACCAATTCTTTGTATAATATAGAACACCTGTTCTGTTTTACTGTAGGTGTTTTAAGTCAGATCTTTTACTGCTACTATTACTGTTTATGTAAATGCATTCTGAATTACAGCAACATCCTACCATCCTTCTACAAGAATATATAACCAACTAGGTGATTTATCGCGCCCCGTGCCCCCCCCCCCCCCCGCAATTCACGGACCCCCCGCGCACCCCCCCACGATTCACGCCCCCTCCCACGATTCACGTCACCCCCCGCACACCCCCCCTCCCGCAATTCGCAACCCCCCTCCCGCAATTCACGCCCCCTCCCACGCTTTGCGGACCCCCGCCCTCTCCCGCGATTCACGGGCACCTGCGCCCCCTCCCTCCCTTGATCCACGGCACCCCCCACGCCCCTCCGAGAATTCACGGCACCCCTAAGCCCCTCTTTAGTCCCCCATATACTCACACACCCCTATCACTACCCAGCTTCCTGCTCTCCTGAACCGTAACTTCCACCACTGGGGAGTCGCTGACGCTGTTTTGGCCACATGCCCCTATCATGCCTCATAGCCCAGCCTCCTGCTCTCATGTACCCTAACTCCCACCCAGTAGGAGGAGACACTGACTCAGGGCCACCATCCTGTACTCCTGTACTGCCACACTGGACCCTCACCCACTGGCATAAGCTGCACAGTATCTCCCACCCTCCTCTTTAGTCCCCCTTATGCCCACACACCCCTATCACTACCCAGCCTCCTGTTTTCCTGTGTCGTGGCCTCCGCCAGTGGGGAGCCGCTGACTCAAAAACACCCTACTATACTATTGCACACACACACACAACTAAACAACATGCACACACAGCCCCCCCCCCCCCCACACCCACAAATGTCACTGTACCATCCACACTATCAATGTACATCTTACTCTGTAACTGCTTTTTAATTAAACAAAACAATACACACCCCCTTCCACATCATATGCTCTCTATTTAACACATTTCACCTATAACTCAAGTTGCAATACAGGCATCTTACATACAATTCTAACCATCTTTCTCATATACAAATGTTCACAAATTAAGGGGGCGCAGCCCCTTACGACGGTGTGAAGAGCGCCCGTAGGGTGCGATGAATCACCTAGTGTTATATATGATGCCAGATAGTTCTCCAAATTAGCGCTCCTGACTACTGTCTCTATTGCGATAACTATGCAGTGTACATTCCTATGACAACAAGCTGAGAGTTATTTCAATACGGCTTATTCATACAGCAACTGACATGCTCCTCTATAACTGAGTAGGTACGAATGGTTAGCCCTGAAAAGGGCTGAGTCTGGTCGGATTATAGTGGTGTATGGTCACATATATTGCTGCAACACGCGGTAAGCAGACACTCGCACGGCTGGAGGTGCCGATCGCGCGTTTTCGCTTATCCGCTTCTTCAGGGCAAGCCGCCCTGCAGTTTCCGGAAGATTTAAAAAGGTTCTCATGTTATGGGCATCAGCCAATCAGGATCAATGTGCGGTAAGTCCCGCCCTGCTGCTGCCCGGTGATTGGTCTTTTGCTCCCATCATTCTCCTGTGGGAATTCACATAGGATGATTGTATTTTCTCCATAGTATAATGTAAACTCAGTGTTATTATCCAAAAAATGTGGGCGTTGGAAATGCCCAAATGGGATCAGAGTTCCAATTATCAATTGAGTAATGTGGAGTTTCTGTCCACAGTTTTTATAAAAAAATAATAATAATTAATAAAAATAAAAATTTTCACCGGGCAGCAGCAGGGCGGGACTTATCGCACATTGAACCTGATTGGCTGATGCCCATAACATGAGACCCTTTTTAAATCTTCCGGAAACTGCAGGGCGGCTTGCCCTGAAGAAGCGGATAAGCGAAAACGCGCGATCGGCACCTCCAGCCGTGCGAGCGTCTGCTTACCGCGTGTTGCAGCAATATATGTGACCATACACCACTATAATCCGACCAGACTCAGCCCTTTTCAGGGCTAACCATTCGTACCTACTCAGTTATAGAGGAGCATGTCAGTTGCTGTATGAATAAGCCTTATTGAAATAACTCTCAGCTTGTTGTCATAGGAATGTACACTGCATAGTTATCACAATAGAGACAGTAGTCAGGGGTGCTAATTTGGAGAACTATCTGGCATCATATATAATATTATAACCTGCCAGACATAGAGAATATAAAATCATCACTGCTGACACAATTAAGATTGTCCACGGTGTTTAGCCTAAATGAGGGGGGTAAGGGGGAGGGTGGGAGGTTTAATAGCTAAGACACTAGGGTTTCGGGTTTCACAAACAAACACAGTAAGAAGAAGCAAGTCCTAACAGGTGTGATGCCCACACATCTTTTTATACTTTGTGGGCTTGACTTGCGAGTAAGAATTGCACAGACCGCACTTTTTTTTTTTTTTTTTTTTTTTATTCCCTGAAACGGATAATGAACAAGGGCATAAGTCACCTAGTAATCTTAGGTTGAACCGGGTTATCATATAAACGAAGAAGAAGAGAAGAGTAAAGGAAAGTGGAGGGGGTAAGCAAGGATAAGGAGGGAAAAGGAATGGATAAAGGGAAGAAAAAGAAGAGAGAAAGGGTAGAAAGAAAAAGGAAAAGATGAAGGAAGAGGAAATTAAATAAAAAAACTGGTCGGTAGGGGAAGGCTCGAGGGATCGCTCCAGATAAAGAATTTACTATAAGATTTGATTCAACAGAATCTAACAAGGAAGAAAGGTCAAGGGAGAACGGGTAGGGCTAGAGAGGACAGACTTTGTGTGTGGGGTATGTCTTGGGGGGCTGGGGGAGGGGGGGTTTTTGTATTATGTATTGTGATTTCTTTTTTTATGTCATTCGTAATATATTGCTGTACATACTGAAATGTGTCTATAACCATTTATCGATATTGTGATGAACAATGTGAGATTTGTACGGCTACTGTCAGCCAGTTTTTCTAAAATTACGAAATCAAAAAACAATAAATAAAGACTTAATTAAAAAAAAAAAAGATTGTCCAGCCACGTACTGCGAGACAATACAAATTCTTGTAGTAATATAATCAGCATTTGAACATTAGAGGTAGCACTGTGGTAACATTGAGCCCATGTGCCAATCAAGTGTTAATTTGTGATAAATCAGCGCTCCCTGGTACTCTCTGAGCTCAGGCTCCTATGTAAAAATATATACATTTACATGCTGAGAAAATACCATTATCCCTGCTATCCAGTCACTCGCAGCAAGATAATATAAATCAGTGCAGCAATTACAATCAGCATTTGCACAGAGACCTAAACAAACATTCACCAATAAAGAGATAGCACTGTGATAAAATCGAGCCTATGTGCCAATTAATTGTGATTTTGTGAACATCAGTGTGAATAATAATAACACACATTTAGGTCCTGGTCTCCCACTTACGCTAAACCAGCTAAGAGGACTGGAGACTCTCATAGAGGCTTGGTAATACATGCACTTTCAGTTTCTCCTTGAACGATACAAAAGTAACATTCTGTACGAATGGCAATACATTTCTTCTCTGTAACAAATTGATACAAATACCTAGCAGTGAATGACTGCAGAAATAAATTATACCCTGACGGGCAAAATTTGTACAGAGGAGGCTGGTCTACACTTGTGAAAAATACCACAAATAAATACAAAATTGGACACACGCGGCACGCTCGCACATGCATTTTTATTAATACCTTCCCCATCTGTATTTGTTATATGTGTTTTATATTTCGCTTGTTTTAATACAAAATCAATTAAAAGTTAGATTTTAGGACTCCATTCCTTTCATTGGTGCACCACACCAAGACAAATCCTTTTTCTTCTAAATTTTACCAGATACAAGGCTGTTATAATAATAAACAGGGGGTCACTCCTATATCCAACCAATAAAACTCAAGGATACACGATCTTGTGCGATTGTACCCAAACCCCATTAAGTTCCTGTAAGGTTAGGTTTCCTATAGACACTATAGTGAAATTATATTATCTTGATGAAAATCAAATTCTCCATGCTCCAATCCATGGTGGCCCCCTTACATACCCACATCACCAGCCTGCCACCCTCTACTCCCTAACACACCCACACCAACATGCCACCCTCTAGCCCAAGGGTGGCCAAACCTGTCCTCAAGATCTACCAACAAGTCATGTATATCAGGCCACCTGTGTGTCTATAGTAGGAATGAATGCAGCAAGTTTGAAAATATGACAGTCAGAAATGACTACAGCTGTGCACCAGCTAGGAGATTTGGAAAGAATGGACCATTGGTAGATCTCAAGGACCTGTTTGGCCAGCCCTGCTCTAGCTCCTAACACACCCACAATATCTCACCCTCTATCATATCCCGGTCACAGGTGGACCCGCAGGCTTGCTGGCCCACTGGGAATCTTCCCATATTTTTCACCCCTTTTGCCAATCTAACCCTGCTTCCATCCGCACCCCTTCCTTGCCATTATACAGTACTTCTCCCCTTACTCTACTGCCCCAGTGCTGCAGCGCCCATGTACAGTTCGAACCTAATCACATTCCTTATTAAGTCATCATGCAAATTACCTAATTTTAGGTACAATTTTATAATAATTTTATATTCATTTTATAATAAAGCTATAATAGTTAATCTTGAATTGCGGTTTATTCTCTGGTAACACTAGTATAACACGTTATTTCTAGAGGTTCCACATATTCACATGATATTAATAAATGACACAAACATTTCAGGGGTTCCGGTTGTGAGGAACGTTCTCCAGGATGGCGGATACATTATACTGGAAGTGGACAGTTATTACCCAGAAGACCTTGGAGTAACCTGGAAACGAGCTGGCAGTGGCCAATATAAAAGGATCCCAGACACTGATATTGACAATAGTTCATGTGAAAGCAGCGACGGCACGTTCCGGATCATCAGCATCTGTGAGGCCATGAAGACGCGTGACCTAATGTCTCTGAGTGACCGGTATTTTAAGGCCTCTGTGAAACATGTAGCGCTGAAGTCTCCGGAAGAGCTCTTCTTCTTACGTCGCTCAGGTACAGTAGTGTATTGTTTGCTATATGTTACACTCATCATCATTATATACACAGACTTCTTCCCATGCCACTATGACACTGGTCTCCATATCTGTGTGTGCTCACCACACTGGAGATAGTACTGCACATGCCCAACACCAGGATACAATTCCTAGGTCGACAAGGGGAAGGTTGACAAGCTTTAGGTTGACATGACTGAAAGTCAAAATGGGGTTAGGTCGACATGGTCATTAGGTCAATAGAAGCATTAGGCCGACATGGGGAAGGTCGACAGTCAAAAGGTAGACATGGGGGGGTTTCACCTTTTGTTGAGCCGGCATGTGCCGACAGGCGGTATTTCATACCCTACCATCTACTAGGGCGTAGTGGGAGAATAAAACAGTGTGCCCGAAGCATGGTGAGCGCAGCGGGACACGGTGCTAATTTACGGTGTCCATGTTGACTGTGTCGACAATCAGTTAAAAAAACATGAGTAACTCCATGTCGACCTTCCCCATGTCAGCATAATGCTTGTGTCAACCTAATTATCCTACCAACCTAACCCCATGTTGACCTTCAGTAATGTCGAACTTCAATGGTCAACCTAATGTTTGTAGACCTAATGCTTGTCTATCCTATGATGATCCATACCCCAACACCATCTTGTTAATGTGTGCAGTGACATACTGGGAGGTGGATGTCTCCCCCTTCACTCCAGAGAGATTCTGCATGACCTTGCCTTATATCGCTCTTCCAGTATCATGCCCGCTACCCAGCCCTTGTGTACAGGACCGAGCTGTGTGTTGCGTACAGGACCCAGCTGTGTGTTGCGTACAGGACCCAGCTGTGTGTTGCGTACAGGACCCAGCTGTGTGTTGCGTACAGGACCCAGCTGTGTGTTGTGTACATGCCACAGCTGTGTGTTGCTTACAGGCCCCAGCTGTGTGTTGCGTACAGGCCCCAGCTGTGTCTTGCGTACAGGCCCCAGCTGTGTGTTGTGTACATGCCACAGCTGTGTGTTGCGTACAGGCCCCAGCTGTGTCTTGCGTACAGGCCCCAGCTGTGTGTTGTGTACATGCCACAGCTGTGTGTTGCTTACAGGCCCCAGCTGTGTGTTGCTTACATGCCCCAGCTGTGTGTTGCGTACAGGCCCCAGCTGTGTGTTGCGTTCAGGCCCCAGCTGTGTCTTGCATACAGGCCCCAGCTGTTTGCTATGAGTACAGCTGTCCCTACCATCCCAATAAACCACACTACTGGTTAAGTCATTGGACTGCTAATTGGGTCAAATACATCCCAATAAAGGGTATAAAAATGGGGAAGGGATTGTACAATTTGTTTACGATTGTTTTATGTACTGTATTTATTTTTTATTTTTTGGGGGGAGGTGGGGGTTTAATATAGAACACACACTTACATAGGTTCAAGTTCAGAAAACTGAATACAGCTGAATTTTGTGAATCCGAACCGAGTCGCATTCCTGATCTCTTGAGGGAACCAGGATAAACCTCATCATTCACAAATCTGATCTTTCCAAGGTTTGGAATTATTATTTTTTAATAAAGTAATTTTTATTAAATAATCAGCATCCTATAAACCGGCCCTACAAATATCCAAAATACATAGAGATGGAATAATATTCAATACATACACATGGAACTAGAGACAACCAACATACACATACCAACAGTCAATACAGATGTTCAAATAACAGTGAACAACATAGATGAGTGCAGAAAGTCCCAATCCTACCATAGCACATTCAAATATTCTGATGTTTATTTATTTATTATTTATTACCAGTGTCTTATATAGCGCACACACATTCCACAGCGCTGTACAGAGAATATGTGAACACTCACATCAGTCCCTGCCCCAGTGGAGCTTACAATCAATATTCCCTACCACATATACACACACACACAGACACTCTAGGGTTAATTTGTTAGGAGCCAGTTAGCCTTCCAGTATATTTTTAGATTGATGTTCTGATGGATTGTACCTAGAACCTGCTGTTTATATAAACTTCTTATAGAAAAAAAACTTAACAATCTAGCACTTAAACAAACTAAGCTATATAAAAATTACATAAGAAATGTCACTCTCAGAATATCAACTGACCAACAGAAGTATTAGAAGAAGAAAAAAAAGATTGACAGAAAAACACAGAGTACAATACGTGGAATGGACGCATAGGCCGACTCCAGCCATCTGGTCCATATATGGTCAAACTCAGAGCCTGCTTTATGGACAAAATACATACAACGCTCGTGTTCCACAGTGACATTCACTAGGGAAACCCACTCTGAAAAACTGGTCCTGAGGAAGCCATCCAGGAGAGAGCCAGACAGACCTTAGCAAAAGTGCACACAGATTGATAGCGTATCGGACACTTTATTTATCTATTTCGTCATCTGCTATAACTCCCGGGCTACAGAATTTTGATGTGAGTATGGTAAGTGGAATACCAGTATGAGACACAACAGATTTTACCTGGACCCAGAATGACTGTACCACAGAACAGTCCCATAATAAGTGCCAGAAGCTCCCTTGGGCAGTGCCACACTTGGGACTGAAATTAGCATTTTTAAACCCATAATTCAGCTTTTGGATTCGTTTATGGATTCCAAAAAAATTCAGATCCAAAACTGTCTGGAGGAGATGCTTGGGGTTCAAACTTGCTAAATCTAGTACATAGACCATCACAATTCTAACCTTCATGCTAGTACCCTACCCTAACTCTCACCCTAAACATTAACTGTTATACCTTATCCCTGGTCTTAATACCCTAACAACCCTTACCCAACCCTCATTACAAACCTCTCGTTTACCATAACCTCTAACCCTAATATCTTAGCCTACATTGCTAAAACAACCCTAGTATACTATACCTAAACCCCACACACCTAGCCCAACTGCCCCCAAATAACTCAAATACCCTAAAACCTAATCCAACACTAATACCATATCCCTAATACCCTAACTAAAACTACTAAACAAACCCTAATACTCTAACCCTAAAGGGCAAACTGGATGGGCCATTGTTTCTTTTCTACCATCAAATTCTATGTTTCCATGATAAAGAAATAGCTACAGCCATGCTGCAAAATGTAATGCCTGACTTACTTCCTAGTTCTGGCACTGGAGTCAAAAATCCAACATTAACAACCGACACAGTTAGTGCAAAATCTAAGAAAACATTATTACAAGAAAAAGTGAGACATTCTAAAAGTTCTACTTCAAGTGTTAATTATTGTCACAAGATAGGTCACAAAGCAATTGTCAGCAGAAAACCGTGAATCCAAAGCAAACCCAGACATGTAATGACAAAGATGATTCAGCCCTTAGTGTCAGAGACAACCACAGAAAGGATTCTTTGTATAGTGATACAACAAGCCATTTTTTTATGAGAAAGTGTTCACTGAGTTAACTGAGTGTGACCCTATAACAACAAAGTCTAGGTCAACTACTAATGGTCGACAGTGACTAAAGGTGACCTACTGACCATTCTATATTGATAATATATCTAAGAAAAAGATATATATAAAATTCTGATGTATAAAATCACTTTGTATTAACAATTATCAAAGGATATATGCTGATTCAGACCTTCTCACTGGGCTACGAGTGTTGGGAATATCCTTCATCCCCCTTCAGTTATATTATGTTTAGTGACTTTATACTTTTTTTTTTTAAACAGGAAAATTTTATTTGAAATCCGCAGAAGGAGAAACACGCCTGCAGGAAGGTGATCGGAAGAAAATGGCCAAGTCTACCTCCAACCAACCCAAATCAGCGGGAGGAGCAGAGGCGTCTGATAACAGCCCAGTCTGATAGACCAGCATTAATATTACTACAGTATATTAGTACTAATAGAGGACTGGTAGCAATGGATACCCATGATGACATCATAATCGCATCATCTGCATTGAAGAGTCCGTTCTTCGTAGATAAAACATAACAAATGCAAATGAAACACAAATAGGCCAATTCTCCAAAATGAACTCGGTTATGGCACCAAAAAACAAACAAACAAATTTAAATAAGGTTATTTTCACCAAAAATAAACATATTTGGCTAAATCAGCATGTACAAACCACGCGCTAAAGAAACGTCACACATAGATGCAATGCGAACCTAACCAGGCTTCCAAGATGGGCAACGGTGTAAATGGTAGACTGTGTCTTGTAGTCAATGGGGCGATACCAAAAAGCCAGGTTCCAAGCTACCCCATAGTCTAGTACGGCTTGCAGCCTCCATCCGTCCATAACCCTTATCTTACAAACCTCGTGCTAGATGTTGACCACCACCTCATTGCAAGGGAGAACTTTTCAATGGATGGTAATTTAATTCCACCTGAAATATAGATGGAGGACTCCTTACATGTTGATGAACTTTACTGAACGAAAGCCTATTCCCATTATATGGAATACATGAAATGACCAGGAATCCGATCTTCTGACGGCACCACTAACACTTCTGGTGAAAGGTTGACCATGAGGACAATGATGGTGTCTAAACACCAGGACTGGGATAAACTCCCTATAAAAGCTCTGGTTCCTCCCACATATATTGGTGCTAGTCTGTTGTAAGTTTTGTTCCTACCTTATATAGGAAATACAGCAGGTAAGACTGGTTTACCTAAATTAGGGTTGCGAGATAAAATTTGGAATTGGATTAAAATCTGGTTGCACAATCGGGGACAGAAAGTGGTGGTAATGGCATACATTCCAGCTGGGGTAAGGTCCAAAGTGGAGTCCTGCAAGGTTCAATATTGTGACCCACCTTGTTTAATATATTCATTAATGATATAGGAAGTGACAGTGAGTAAAATTGCAATATTTGCAAAAGACATGAAATTGAGTAAAGAAATTAACTCAGGAGAGGATGGAAAGGTGGTCGGAATGGTGGAAAATGCAGTTTAACGTTGTTAAATGTAAAATAATTAATTATGGGAACAAAAATGACGGGTTCGGTCCATGTATCCACTCTAGCTGTGGTACACTGCTGGGCAATGCTTGTGTATCTGCGAGCAAAAGGCGGTGTGCCGGCTCGTGAGTCGGGGAGCTCCGTCGTGACCCTTGTGGCTATTGGGCGGGCGGGCAGATTTCAATGACCAGCTCATGGGTGGAAGAACTCCACCGTAACTTCTGCAGCCTGCCTGGGTGGCGGGGAAGTTTTAGGCACTGTGGAGGCCTACCTCACCGCTAGCCACAGTTTGAGAAGGGAGAATCCTCTGCCACTGGGGATTATTTTGGTTCACTCCTTCTGACAAATTCCTTCTTAGATGGACAAAACCATGTGCACTGCAGGTGGGGTAGATGTTACTTGTGCAGCGAGAGTTAGATTTGGGTGGGGTTTTACTTCAAAGTGAGATCTATATTGCAGTGTAGAAATAAAGCAGCCAGTATTTACCCTCCACAGAAACAAAACAACTCACCCCCCCCTGCAGTGCACATGGTTTTGTCCATCTAAGAAGGAATTTGCCAGAAGGAGTGAACCAGAATAACCCCCACTGTCTCCCTGTGCTGTACGATGTCACAAGCGAGGCTAGGTGCAGGGTTGTTGTGGGTGCTTGCTGAGGGCTTTATTGGCTGTGAATAGACAGCGGGTGATTGGTCAGGGGGAAGTGTCCTGTCTGGCTTCCTAAACGCGTTTCTCAATAAGTGGATGTATTATATAAGAGAGACCTGTACTATCATGAACCAGGGAAGTTAGAACACCATAAAGCACTGGGAATTCCCCTGCTCCAGTGCTGTCTCCGCCCCCTGTCCGCCCCCGGCCCTCCCTCCCCGCAGCTTATGGTCCAGCGAGTGTGTAACTCACCAAAGCCGTTCGGTGCCGGGGTTTGCAATTGTGCAGAAATGCGTATGCACAAACCCCGCCCATCGGGGCTGGGGCCGAATTCGGATCACACCGAGTGACCCTGAATCGGCCCCTTTGTCTAACATTCCAAACCTGATGTTTGTGTACCCGTATGGGGTAACAGGGGTGCGCTGCTTGCCCGATATTCTCCAGACAGGGTGCGCTCCCTATGCCGACAGTCACTAGGTCAACACACGGAAAAGGTCAAAATGGTCAAAAGGTCAACACAAGTATTGTGCACAAGGTTGACATGAACAAGGGAAACATGAGTTTTTCCCTTTTTTTGTAAAGTTGGTTTTTCATACAAGTGGGCATAGAGGGGCTGATTCAGGACCGTGCGCAGCGATCTGAATTCAAATGTTGCTGCTACTGAGCCAACCTGAATTAGGCCCTTTATCCCTAGACATGTCATTAACGTGTACGTGTGTTCTTGTTCTGTATGTGAGCGCTTACTGCACATGTTACATATGTTACATAGTAGTTAAGGCTGAATAAAGACGTGCGTCCTCGGTTATACGTGCGCGATCTATGTGCTTCTTCCCTTATATAACTGACATCTGATTTCATTATATACAGATGGTAATTGTTATTTGTACCCCTGGATGTTTGTGCCAAATAGATGTTTGTCCAACCGTATTTTAAAATAATTTATTGTCTCTGCCGACACCACCTCTCCATCGGCCGACAGCACTTCTCCATCTGCCGACACCACCTCTCCATCTGCCGACACCACCTCTCCATCTGCCGACACCACCTCTCCATCTGCTGACACCACCGCTCCAGGAAGAGAGTTCTGCAATTTTACTGCCCCCACCATAAAAAGTTTTTCTTTTCAGGGTATGAAATCTTCTTTCCTCTAGTCTAAAATCATGCCCACGTGTCCTAGAGTCCTTCCTCAAAGCAAAGGGGGTGCCTGACAGTTCCTTATATTGGCCCCTGATATATTTGTACATCTTAAGCATGTCCCCCCTTAAACATCTCTTTTCCAGCTTAATAATTACATTTCTCCAACCCTTTCCTTAGCTATGTTGCTCTTCTTTGGACTTTTTCCATGGTGTCTGTTTCGTAGTCAGGGGACCAGAGTTGTACTACATATTCTAGGTGCGGTCGGACCAATGCTTTATAAAGGGTCATAATTACCTTTGTGTCCCTAGGGACACATATAGACGTGGGTAAGAGATAATACAGATGTGTTACAGTAAGCTATACTAGGCAGTATTTGGCACAGGTATATCATGTACGCCCCCTCCCCACATACAGTAGGGGACCTTCCTGGGCACATTTCACATATTGTACGCGGTCCTTTAACATGTGATATATCCTATGCGATATCAGCCAAGCCCGCCCGACACGGATGTGATCTGGCAGATCCCTCCTGCAGCTGGTGCGGCTCCCTCCTGCAGCTGGTGCGGCTCCCTCCTGCAGCTGGCGCGGCTCCCTCCTGCAGCTGGTGCGGCTCCCTCCTGCAGCTGGCGCGGCTCCCTCCTGCAGCTGGCGCGGCTCCCTCCTGCAGCTGGTGCGGCTCGCAGGCTGCGGTACAATGCGCACAGAACCGCGCATCACATTGGACCTGCTGTACAATACATGTGATTTGGACGCATTTTATGCAATTGATGGCCGCAATCACATAAAAAAGTGTCCAAGCTCCCTGGAAAACACTTATTTTATGAAGATGATTAATCTGTATTGTCTGATTATATTTACTGTATGTTTATATTATTTGTTGGTTACTTGTATAATAAAGTATAAAGATAATGTATCTCAATCCATTGGTTACTTGTTCATTTCAGAGACCATACAATACATCATACAGACTACAGATGTGCACAGGTCAGCCCGAGCATGAGTATTCCAGATGTGCACAGACCCACCCAAGCATGAGTGTGGCAGATGTACACAGGTCCGCCCGAGCATGTGTGGCAGATGTGCACAGGTCCGCCCGAGCATGAGTGTGGCAGATGTGCACAAGTCCGCCCGAGCATGAGTGTGGCAGATGTGCACAAGTCCGCCCGAGCATGAGTGTGCCAGATGTGCACAGACCCACCCCAGCATGAGTGTGGCAGATGTGTACAGGTCCGCCCCAGCAAGAGTGTGGCAGATGTACACAGGTCCGCCCGAGCATGTGTGGCAGATGTGCACAGGTCCGCCCGAGCATGTGTGGCAGATGGGTACAGGTCCGCCCGAACATGAGTGTGGCAGATGTGCACAGGTCCGTCCGAGCATGAGTTTGGAAGATTGGTTAACGTGGGTTGGTTAGGTGTGGGGGTGCACTGGTTGAGTGAGGAGGAATGGATGTGTGTGCATTGTGGGTGGGGGATGGGCAGGCACAGGGTTGGTGTGAGTAAGGGACTGGGTTTGGGTGTGCTGTGGATGGGGGAGAGGCTGGTGTGCTGTGGATGGGGGACTGTCAGGTGCGAGGGTGCATTCCACATACATACATACATACATAATACATACTGTACCTACATGATGTGTTGACCACCCCACTCCTTAACTCATATGGGAAGAGCAAGGACAAAAAAACACAGGAGCAGAATTTACATGCCACCTCCATCGCTGTGCACCTGGCGCGAGGTCCATGCTGATGTTGGCGGTGGGGCACTGTAGCTTTGGGTGAGGGGGTGTCACTGTAAATGCCGGCTGTGGTCCGATGCTGCTGCTGCTAGTAGTGGCCACTGCTGCGTGTTGTTGGAAGGCAGGAGTGGTTGTGACCAGCGGCTGTTTATGCCCTGTAGCCACTACCGCTGTCTCAGTTACAGAGGGGAATGGCGGGGGGGGGGGGGGGGGGAATTGGCTGGGCAGGGAGGGGTTTAATTACAGAGGTGAGGGGCTGTTATTCCCTGCAGCTGCTGCTACTGTCCACGGGAGGCAGGGGGTTGAGTATTTAAGGTGCTGCTGTCCCCGCTGCGTTGGTTTGTGTGTGTGTGTGTGGGGGGGGGGGGCAGAGGTAGATTAAGGCTCTGGAGGTCCCGGGATACTTAAGACTGGGGGACCATAAGATCTAAAATAAAATCTAAACCATAAGATCTAAAAATAAAAATCATAATACAAATAAATATATATTACACACACAAAAACATATAGCTGCACCTATCCATCGCCACCCCCTCCATCTTTCCTTCCCCGTCATCCTCTTTGTCCCCTCGTCACCACTGCACCTTTCCGTCTCCCCATCACCCCTACCCCCTATGACCTCTACACCTCTCCCCCTCGTAACCACTGCACCTCTACATCCCCACCCTTGCATCTCTCTGTCCCTACCCATGCACCTCTCAGTCTCCCCTGTCACTTCTGCATCCCTCTGTCACTACTGCACCTCTTAGTCCCCTTATCACCGATACACCCCTTTGTCCCCGGTAACTGCTGCACATCTCTGTCCCCAAGTCACCCCTGCACCTCTCCATTCCCCCATCATCCTCTCTGTATCACCGTCACTTGGTCCATCCCACCTACACCTCCCTGTCAAAGCTTTACGTATCCGTTCTCATCACTGCTGCACATCTCCATACCCCAGTCAACTTATCGGCCCCCCTACACCTCTCCGTTTCCCCATCACCGCTTGATCTTCTCTGTTCCCCCATTACCGCTGCACCAATCCATTCATCCATCATCCCTATAACTCTGTAGGGTACAATGGTATTCCAATAGTATTAAAATATAACTCATAAAAAAAAAAACTTGCGGGGCGGGTGGCAAGTGATGGGCGTGTGGCAAGTGATGGGCATGTGGCAGGGCAACGGACAGTTGGTTAACAGATGATGGGCGGGCAGTATCTCAATGGCATTGTCACGGCTGGGCGGGTGGCAGATAATGGCCAGGCAGATGGCAGGTAATGGCCAGGCAGACGGCAGGTAATGGCCTGGCATGTGGCTGGTGATGGCACAGGCTGTAACAGAAAATATTTCAGAAGCCAGCCGTCTCTGCTCAAGCTGGCTGTGCAGCACTGGCGGCTGTGGTGGGGGTCAGTGTGGGGGAGCTGCGCCACGGATCAGATTGCTAATAAGATCTGATCCGCGGCTGTTGGAGGGTGGCCCTTTTAGAGAGGCGTCAGGGGCGTCAGAATGTTTTTTGGTTGGGGGGGGGTGAAGATTAAATCTCAGTTTAGTGCAGGTTAAGGTTAGGTGAGGTTAGGGTTAGGCTGTGTTAGGGGTGGAGTGAGTTAAAATCCAAAACCACCCACACCTACCTATACACATGAACATTTACTTTCACACACACGCACACACACACACACACACACACACACACACACACACACACACACACACACACACAGTGTCTCTGCCATGAGTTACACTCACCATTCAGGGTGGCTCAAGCTGATGCAGGTAGTGACTGCTCATGCTGCTGGCACTCACTGTACACTAGAAATGGCTAGTGAATCACTGTCCCGACTCAGTGACTCGAATCATTAAGCTGCCTGCGTGATTCGAGACACTCACTGTTGCAAGAGTCAAGACAGCAGCAGCAGGGCCGCCGACAGTGGGGTGCCATGGGTACAGCTGTGCCGGGCCCCGGCCTCTGGAGGGGCCCGGGCAGCTGCACACAGTGGCATGGTACCACCCCCCGCACCCGCACAATGCATCCACCACCCGGCGCCCCCCAGCCAGGCACGCACAATACACAGTGCAGCCTGCAGAGCGCCGAGCCTGGGATACAGAAGGGCTCGGCGCTCTGCGGGCTGCACTGTGCACTGAGTGCTCCTAGTCCCGACCATGAAGGAGGGAGAAGATGCCGCGCCGCCGCTGCTGGAGGGAGATGTTGCACCGCTGCTGCTGGAAATTAATAGTAATTGGGGGTAGGGGGAGGCGGGTGCCGGCGCGCGCGGGGGGGTGTCGCTGCGGGCCCGGGCCCTGAGCAACAGCATTATAGCATAGCAGGCTCAGCCCCTCCTCTCTAAGTTGTCAGGCTCAGCAGGAGGAAGGGGAGTGCAGTAACAGCTGAGTCCAAGTCAAGTCTGTGCTGTCTGTGAGCCGTGCACTGTCTCTCTGTGCCTGCAAAATCCATATGAGTCATGAGCCCAGCCACTGTCTTACTTCCTGTCTGCCAGCACACTGAGGGGCTGAGACTAGGGATGGCCATCGACCATCGATGATGAGAAAACATTGATGGTTTATGGCCGATGTCAAAAAGTTTTGACATCGATGGGGGAGAACCAGATAGTTTCCCACCATCGATGTCAGGCTTAACTTAATTGTTTCGTTTTTCTTTTTTCATCGAGGGGCCGGGACATGGAGCATAGCTCTGCCCCCGACACCTGTGAAGCCCCGCCTCTGTATTTTGATTGTCCCAGAGGCCAATCTTTCAAAGCAAATGGATGACCATCGATATGTAAAAACATTGATGGTCAGCCAATGCATACTTGCCATGCACTGTCTCTATGTGCCTGAAAATACATATGAGTCACCAGCCCAGCCACTGTCTTACTTCCTGTCTGCCAGCACACTGAGGGACAGAGCCTCTGCAACTCCCTGAATGTGCTGTGTGCTGTGCACTGTCTCTCTCTGCCTGCAAAACCAAATGAGTTGTGTCTTGTGAGCCGAGTTACTGACTCAACACACTTCACAGAGCTGAGTCTTGTGTCTCAACTCATTTCAATGAATCGTTTTGTGCATGACTGCTGTACACTGTACAGTACAGTGCCGTGTAGCTCCGCCCCCTTTTCGGACCTTCAGCTCACTGCAGCAAGGGCTGCTGGAAAATGTAGCTGCACTACAGTGCACCCAGCTCCTCGACAGGGTGAAGCTCAGCAGGAGGGGGAGGGGGGGGGGGGTGTCCTGCTGCCGCTGCGGGGGTTCAGTGTGTCCGGACTCCTGAGCTGACCAGTATATTAGGCCAGATCTGTCGGTCTGCAACATCTAATGAATAAGTTACTGTGGCTCCACACAGCATGTGTACTCTGTATTCGAGCGCTGCGGAACCCTTGTGGCCATAGGCGTGCGCAGCCCATTTCCTTAGGGGGTGCACCATTGGAGGGGCGTGTTCATCACGCCTACTGGGCGTTCCCATTACACATGTTCGTAATGATCCATATTCACATTACACAGCACAAACTGACCCTAGTCACATTATACAGGGGTTCCACTTGCTAAGCAGCAAAAGATTGCTACTTAGTGAACGATCCTGAATCAGGCCCCTTGTTCCCCTCACTGCATTCTCACACACAGCGCACTACTCCCTCACAGTATACAGTATGTCACACACATACCTCCCAACTGTCACGCTTACCGCGGGAACGTCCCGATATTCGGGGACGTTCCCGCGTCCCGCCCGGGGCCGCCATTGTCCCACGGTGGGGGGGGACAGTTGGGAGCCCCCCCAGCTTGCCGAGAATAGACGCTGTGTGCATGCGCACAGCGTCTATTCAGCGCCGACGAGCTGTGAAAACGGGGGCGTGGCCGGAGTTCGTGTCACCCCGTGAGGCCACGCCCTTTTCGCGGCTTCGCCGCGCGAACGTCCCGACCTCCCAACTTCAAAAGTTGGGAGGTATGCACACACAACCTTATTCACTTGTACCCAGTCTCTGCACACATTACCTGCAGGCTTCATCCAGGAGTTCACTAGGTAGGCTGCAGCTTCACTAGTCCGTCTCCACTCTCCACCCGAGCACAGGACATGTCAGGGGCGTGGCCTAATCACGGACCTTCGTGGCCACGCCCCCTTTTAAAAAACTCGTGCTGAAGGAGCACAGCCACTGCAGCCAGACCAGCGCAGGTACTGCTAGACACTAGACAGCGAGGGGGGGGGGAACTGTGTCATTAGAGGTGCTGCAATTGTGCGGGGGGTGCCGGTCATTAGGAGGTGCCTGTGCACCCCTGGCACCCCCTGTGCGCACGCCTATGCTTGTGGCGCCATATAAATAAAGGATAATAATAATAATAATACACCTAAATGTAAATCACAACCTGTCCTGTAAGCTCCTGACTATAAAAAACAATTTGTGTTACAGACGGAGGCCTCTGGGACAGGATTAGGTGCAGTCCTTCCCCCAGAATAATGGCGATTCCTAGTCGTATTCTGTTGATGGCGTATATTAGATTCATATTCGTAAATACGAATGTGCCATTAATACGAATACAAATTCACCTATTTTCTGCATATATGAATAATAATATTTTCCCATACGAATATGCCTATTTTATGCGTATTTTCATTAGTAAATTTCCCCCAATGAGAGCATGGATCACAGTTTTTGCGGTGTCTGGTGTACGGTACGGACACATATTGGATGTTTTTTAGATGCAGGTAACACGATTTAGAGACAGATTGAATGTGAGGAATAAAGGACAGGTCAGAGTCGGGGATGACCCCCAGGGGTCATGATAGATTGACTTTAGGTTGACAGTCATAACGTCGACCACTATTGCTCATCAGTCAGAATGCCGACAGTCAAAAGGTCGACAGGGTGAAACGGTCCACATGGAAAAGGTTGACATGAAAAGGTTGACATGAATTTTTTGCTAAATTTTCAGCCATGTGCCGACAGGCGGTATTTCCTGCCCTATCATCCACTACGGCATGGAAGGAGAAGAAACCGAGCCCAAAGCATGCCAAGCGCAGCATGCCCGAAGCATGGCGAGGGGACATGGCAGAGGCGTAACTAATAATTGTGCGTCCCCCTGCCAAAAAAAAAAAACAAGCAGCGGGGAGCCGTGGCGCGCTCGCGGGGGGGGATTGAGGAGAGAGAGAGTGTGTGTGTGTGTATGTGTGTGTTTGTGTGCGTGTGTATTTTACCTTGAGCCGCATCCGTCCGCGCCGGGTCCCGGCTCTCCCGGCTACTGCTGCTAACGAAAGTGACACTTGGAAAATGAAAAACTGTCTGCGGTATGGGGGCAGCCATTTTCCAAGTGTCACTTTTTGTATCAGTGAGAGCAGCGCTGCGGCAATAGCCGGGAGAGCTGGGACCCGGACGGTGCACACAGGCACAGAGCCGGCCTTAGGCATAGGCAAACTAGGCAATTGCCTAGGGCATTTGGAATGCCTAGGGGCATCAGCAGCTTCTGCTGATTAAAATGATATGCAGCATGCCTATATTCTGTGTGAGTGAGGCTGTATCTGCATATGAAATAGTGTATTCATTGAAATCACTGTAACATAGCATTCCGTATGCGGGTACAGCCACAGTCGCACACAGAATATAGGCATGCTGCATATCATTTTAATCATTGGAAGCTCCTTGTGTGTGCTGATCATAACGATGCAAATAAGACGAATTTTCAGCAAAAAAGGCACCCAACGTTAGCAGAATTGGCCAGGAGCTGTATGGCTTATTGAGTCAAGATGTATGAGGAAACATCTGTATCCAAGCAGAGTGCTGTCTGCGGGTGGGTTGGTTGTGCAATAGT
Organism: Crinia signifera; assembly: GCF_055691185.1. Lineage (NCBI taxonomy): Eukaryota > Metazoa > Chordata > Amphibia > Anura > Myobatrachidae > Crinia > Crinia signifera. The sequence continues at coordinate 17,933,417 of NC_139223.1, forward strand.
GTTCGGCATATGTGTAAGAGGCATTATGTGTGCCATGTATAAATGCATTAATAATGTACGACATGTGTAACAGGCATTATGTGTGTCATGTGTATAAGGGCATTAATAATGTGCAACATATGTGTAAGGGGCATTATGTGTGTCATGTATAAATGCATTAATAATGTGCGACATATGTGTGTCATGTGTATAAGGGCATTAATAATTTGCAACATATGAGTAATGGGCATTATGTGTGTCATGTGTATAAGGGCATTAATAATTTGCAACATATATGTATGGGGCATTACAGTATGTGTGTCATTGTGTGTATGAAGGGCATTAATAAAGGTTGGCATAATAATGTGTAAGGGGCATTATGGTTATAAGGACATTAATAATGTGTGTCATGTATAAGGGGCATTACTGTGTGGTATTATCAGGGGTGCCGAGCGAAAGGGGTAGGGGTACAAATTACCCAGGCCAAAGTCTGATGGAAGGGCCCAGTGCCCCAGGCCCCCTCCCCTTAAGTGACAGCAGCAGCTGAAGCTCTTCTCCTCTGCCCAGCACACACTGCTTTGTGCTGGGTTGCAGTGTGGCCATGGAGGTGCTTAAAATACAATATTTTCTCAGGATTTTTTTCTAAGGGTATAATGTGAATAATGTAAGGAGTAATGTACATAAGGTAAAGTGTTACTACTGTGTGATGTAACGTGAATAAGGGACACCATCACATGATATAATGTGAATAAAGTTGCACTACTGTGTGGCATAATTTGAATTGGGTGGTACTATTGTGTGGCCATGCCCCTTCCCAGCAAGAACACACCCCGAATGTGTGCGCTGTTTCTTTTTAAAATATTGCGGGTAGGAGCACCAAAATGATGACTGCTATGATGAGGGTTGATGGTGCTGGGAAAGGGGAGCAGGGTCAGATGCGGAACTAGTGGCGGTGCTAGGGGGCACCAGACAAAATCTTGCCTAGGGCATCATTTAGGCTAGGGCCGGCTCTGCACAGGCAGCCAGACAGTGATTGTCGTCCCGCAGCCCCCCCCCCCGGCGCCCACATACCCTCAGCGCCTCCCCGCCACGGCGGGGGCTGCTGGACGATAGTTACGCCTCTGGGACATGGCACGGTACTTGTGGAGTATCACGGCTCCCATCGTATGGCATCGTATGCCATATGTAGTGGCATACGATGGCATACGATGCGATGCGATGTTTTACCGATTTTTGAGCATTTTTGCTCAAAAATCGTATGGCATCGCATGGCATCATATGCCATATGTAGTGGCATACGATGTCATACGATGCGATACGATGTTTTACCGATTTTTGAGCATTTTTGCTCAAAAATCGTATGCCATCGCATGGCATCGTATGCCATATGTAGTGGCATACGATGTCATACGATGCGATACGATGTTTTACCGATTTTTGAGCAAAAATGGTCAAAAATCGGTAAAACATCGGATAACATCGTATGCCATATGTAGTGGCATACGATGTCATACGATGCGATACGATGTTTTACCGATTTTTGAGCAAAAATGGTGAAAAATCGGTAAAACATCGCATGGCATTGTATGCCATCGATGCGATACGATGTTTTACCGATTTTTGAGCCATTTTAGCTCAAAAATCGTATGCGATCGCATCGGATGCCATACGATGGCATCCGATGCGATGCGATGGCACCCGATTTTGCACTGAAATGCATCAGAATGCATTGAAATGTGTATTAAAGTAGTGAAATGCCCCCAAATGCCATTTTTCATAGTGCACCACCCCCACTATCAACGTCAACCCGAAGCGTGGCGAGCGCAGCGAGCCCGCGAGGGGCGGCGGTACGCGTCCTACGACCTTTTCATACCCCCACTATCCACGTCGGCGTGGAGTTGAGAATAGAATAGTGTGGCGTGCGCAGCGAGCCACCGTGCCCGAAGCGTGGCGAGCGCAGCGGATACCTGTAAAGCCCGCGAGGAGACGCGTATAGCTGTGAAGGTATCCGCGTCCCCTCGCGGGGCTCGCTGCGCTCGCCACGCTTCGGGCTCGGTGGCTCGCTGCGCTCGCCACACTATTCTATTCTCAACTCCACGCCGACGTGGATAGTGGGGGTATGAAAAGGTCGTAGGACGCGTACCGCCGCCCCTCGCGGGCTCGCTGCGCTCGCCACGCTTCGGGTTGACGTTGATAGTGGGGTTGGTGCACTATGAAAAATGGCATTTGGGGGCATTTCACTACTTTAATACACATTTCAATGCATTCTGATGCATTTCAGTGCAAAATCGGGTGCCATCGCATCGCATCGGATGCCATCGTATGGCATCCGATGCGATCGCATACGATTTTTGAGCTAAAATGGCTCAAAAATCGGTAAAACATCGTATCGCATCGATGGCATACGATGCCATGCGATGTTTTACCGGTTTTTCACCATTTTTGCTCAAAAATCGGTAAAACATCGTATGGCATCCGATGCGATCGCATACGATTTTTGAGCTAAAATGGCTCAAAAATCGGTAAAACATCGTATCGCATCGATGGCATACGATGCCATGCGATGTTTTACCGATTTTTCACCATTTTTGCTCAAAAATCGGTAAAACATCGTATCGCATCATATGACATCGTATGCCACTACATATGGCATACGATGTTATCCGATGTTTTACCGATTTTTCACCATTTTTGCTCAAAAATCTGTAAAACATCGTATCGCATCGTATGACATCGTATGCCACTACATATGGCATACGATGTTATCCGATGTTTTACCGATTTTTGACCATTTTTGCTCAAAAATCGGTAAAACATCGTATCGCATCGTATGACATCGTATGCCACTACATATGGCATACGATGTTATGCGATGGCATACGATTTTTGAGCTAAAATAGTCAAAAATCGGTAAAACATCGCATCGCATCGTATGACATCGTATGCCACATGCGATGCGATGCGATGCGATTTTTAGCATACTATCTGCATACGATGCAGGTCGTGGGAGCCGTGATACTCCACAAGTACCCATGGCACACTTAGGTCGACATAGACACCCCAAAAACACATAAGAAAATCATGCCAACCTTTTCCATGTCAACATTTTCACCATGTTGACATTTCGGCTGTTGACTTTTTGACCCTGTCGACCTTTTCACTGTCGACCTTTGGAGTCTATCTTCCTTGTGACTGTCGACCATTAGTTGTCTACCATATGACTGTAGACCTACACAATGTAGATCTAATATACCATAACCGACACCTAGGCAGCGAGCTTGTGCAAACACAACACATACTAACCAAAGCTCAAAGAGATAAAAACCAAAGCTCCGTGATAATGCGGTATACCCTGGCTAAGTGTCCTGTCTGTCCCACTACCACACCTCCATGTACGCTGCCTTATATCACTGACATCCTCTGTTTCCTATTATACAACTGTTCCTCGCCCCCACTCGGCCTCCTTTCCCCCTCACATTCCTGGGCTCTGTAACCCCCCTCCCTCTGTAGTAATAAGACACGTGACTTACTGGAAGGACTGCTCTGTGATAGCGCATAGTGTATAAGCCTCATCGGTGCCTTATCAGAGGGTTTCATGATAAAGCAACAATAGCAGAGTAATCTCTTTTATATTTGGCTACATCTGTCACTAGTGTGTGTGTGTCTATAACGCTGGGTGGAGCCTCTGACTCCACCCGCACACACTCACTCACATTGGCCCTTATTCTGATCGGTGCGGATTTCTCCGCATGCGGTCGTACCGCCGATGTTTTTGGACTGCGCATGTGCAGAGGTCACTCTGCGCATTTGCAAGCGGTTTCGCCGCACGTATTCTTTATACGCCGCACAGGGGGCGGAGAGGGGCGTGTAGGGCTACTTAGCCTCATTAACCTATGCATACGCCCCGCGTTTCATGGGCGTTCCCATGCAAACGCGGGGCGTATGCATGGTAATGAAGCCGTGACGCTTGTGTAGGGGGCGGGCATCTGACATCGCCGGATGTCAGCTGCCCGCCCCCATACATGATTTCATACGGACAAGTGTCCGTGTGGTCTAGGGTGGCGGGAGCTGGTGGAGCGTGCGGCCCTGCATTCGATGTTCGGCGACCATCGAATGCAGGGGCTGCTCCCAAGATGGAGGAGGCGTATCCCCGTCCACTTTCATGTGGACCGCCACATATCCGCGTACGGACGGAGGTGGCGATCCGTATGGAAGGCGGGGATTCGCCTGCACGGTCCTGGCCGCATATTCTGATCGGGCCGCACCGATCAGAATAAGGGCCCTAGTGACAGAGAACCAGCCCATTGAGCCCACAGTGCCAGACACCCTCTGCCTCCCCATGTTGCCCAGCAAAGATACTGCTACTCCACAGCAGGGATTAATGTGGACCAGGAAAGTTGGTGGAACTCCACTCCCCTAACACTGACACCCCCCCCCCCCCCCTCCTCATTAGGCAGAGCCCAGACCAGTGCCAGGGAATTTGTGCCCTACCTCCCAAAAAGGGATAATGGTCCCACAAGGAAGGGGTGTAATCAAAGAATAGTAACTAGTAATTACACAACAAAGTAGCACAATCATACACATATTACACCGCATGTAGTGCTCTTGAGTCATATTATATCACACAGTAGTGCCCCTTATACACATAGGTGGGAATTTACTAAGAATACGAATGCAAAAAGTTGCATTCGTATTCTTAATACGAATGAATACGACTGCATTCCTCGTATGCTTTGTCGTGTTCCAGAGGGGGATTTACAAAGCAGTCATATACGACTGCTTTGTAACCCTCCAATGTTGTATTAATTCTTATTAATGGCCATATATACGGCCGCTAATACGAATTAGTGTAGGCAGCCTGCACAGATCAGTCAGATCCGTGCAGGCTGCAAGGTGTAAAAAAAAATTGTAAAATAAATAAATATAAAAAAAAAAAAACAGCATGGGGTCCCCCCCACAGCTGTAACCAGCACCAGGCTGACAGAGCCGGGGCCGGTAATTAAAAATCAGGGAGCCCGACAAATAGGGGTTCCCTGATTTTTAACAACCAGCCCCAGGCTCCAGGTCTGGTTCCCAAAATACGGGGGGACAAAATGACTTGGGGTCCCCCGTATTTTAAGAACCAGGCCAAACCAGCCAGCCGGGTAATGCCACAGCCGGGGGGAGACTTTTTTACAAGTCCGCCCGGCCAAAGCATTAACCCTACCGACCAGTCAGCCTGGCCAGGGGCCCTGGGGGATGGGGACCCCCCCAATAAAGGGGTCCCCCCCTCCAGGACTTACCTGACCAGGCTGAAGCCTGGTGCTGTCCCCGGTGGCCCTGTGCGGTGGCCACCGGGCTAATAAAATGGTGTAAAAAAAAAGAAACTAAAAGAAACTATTGTTTAAAACTGTGGAACTATGAGTCCCAGCAAGCCTCCCCCGTAAGCTGGGACTTGGAGAACCAGAAGTCCCAAACAGAGGGGCATTAAAGGGCCTGCTGGCACTTGTAGTTCCACAGTTAAAAAAATAGTGAAATAAATACACACTGACACACCAGAATAATAAAACTTTAATAGATACATTACACACATACTGATACTTACCTATCTTGATCCCGTAGGTAGGTCCCAGGGTCTTGATCCTGGTCCCGGATCCATGTCGGCATTCTTCTCCATGTCGATGTCCATGTCGGCGTCGTCCGTGTCGTCGGCGTCCGGTCCGGGGTCCGAAGAAATCCATGGGGAAGGAAATCCTACTCACCCAGGACCTCCATGGATCTGAAGTCTTGATCCGCCGTAGTCCTGGGCTTCTTCAAGCTGCCGGCGATTCCTGGAGCTCCCCACGTCGCACTGAGAGGCGCAGGGATCTGACTGATCCGTGCAGGTTTCTGCCAAATACGACAGGAAAATAATGTGTATTTTCCTGCCGTATTTTCGTGGCTGTTTCACGCCAATTAGCAGCAGTATCAATACGGCTGCTTAGTAAATCAGGAACCACCATTCTTTTGAATGGTGATTCCTGTCGTATTCTATCGATGGTGTAGACATTTATAAATACGAATGTCCCATCATTAAGAATATGAAAATACGATTTTTTTCCACAATTTTTTTTTAGTAAATTTCCCCCATAATGTCCACAGTTGTGCTGCTTATACACATCTGTCTCTGTCACTCCAGCAGCTCTGTGCTCTGTGTCCCTCCAGCAGCTTCCCCACCTCTGTGTCCCTTCAGCCCCCTCTCATCTTGTCTTCAGCATGCACAGAGCCTGCTCTTCTTAGTAGCTCTTCTTCACTTCAGTGGTGGTGATGGCATGACATCACATACTGTATGCTGTGCCAGAAGATGAAGGCGCTGGGTCAGGCTTTTCTGTTGGAATTACTGTTTAGGGCTGTGGTAGAGGCGGAACTCAGTTCCACCCAGTTCCCCCTCACTTTAACCCCTGCTCCACAGCCACCAGGTGAGCGCCCCCCACCGCCCCCCCCCCCACGAGCCCCCCTCCCGCAATTCGCGGCCAAAAAACCCCCTCCCCGATTCGCAGCACCCCCCGCGACCCCCCCTCCCGCGATTTGCGGCACCACCAAAACCCCCCCGCGCGCAACTACCCCCTCCAACGGTTCGCGGCAACACCCACCCCCACAACCGCCCCTCCCGCGATTCACGGCACACCCTGCGACCTCCCCTCCCGCGATTCGCGGCCCCCGCCCCCCCTTCCCGCGATTTGCGGCAACCACCCCGTGACCCCCCCTCCCGTGATTCGTGGCATCCACCCCCCACCCCCCCGCGACCCCCCCTCCCGCAATCACCTGCGCCCCCCCTCCAGCAATTCTGTCCCCCTCCCTCCCTTGATTCATGGCACCCCCCCACCCCTCCCGCAATTCACGGCACCCCTGCGTCCCTCTTTAGTCCCCCGTATGCCCACACACCCCTATCACTACCAAGCTTCCTGCTCTCCTGAACAGTAACTTCCACCACTGGGGAGTCGCTGATGCTGTGTTGCCCACATACCCCTATCATGCCTCATAGCCCAGCCACCTGCTCTCATGCACCCTAACTCCCACCCAGTAGGAGGAGACACTGACTCAGGGCCACCGTCCGGTACTGCCACGCTGGACCCTCACCCACTGGCAGAAGCTGCACAGTGTCCCCCACCCTCCTCTTTAGTCCCCCTTATGCCCACACACCCCTATCACTACCCAGCCTCCTGTTTTCCTGTGTCGTGACCTCCACCAGTGGGGAGCCGCTGACTCAAAAACACCCTACTATACTATTGCACACACACACACACCTAAACACAGGGGCGTAACTAGTACTTAGTGGGCCCCATAGCAAAATCTTGAAAGGGGCCCCCTCCCCATTGTCACTACAATACCCCTTATGGGGGCAGGAGAGTGATGGGAATGGAGCGACAAAGGGGTCTATGTAATTGAACGCACTGTGAATAACGATCACCGTTCCATGCCATTTTGCTGATGGGGATGCACGAGTGAGGTGCTCGCACGTCCCAGTTAGCCACTCCGCCCTCCGCCAATCTGCACCAGCACATGCAATCTGGCAATGCTGCAGGTTGGCTGACAGTGGCTCCATCGCAAAAAGATAAAGGTGACACGGAGGTGGACTGAGAGAGAAGGGTGAGAAATAGAGTGGGCAGAGATAGAAAGAGAGGAGAAGGGGAGAGAAGGGTGAAGGAGGAGGGGGGAGTAGAGGACAAGAGGGAGAGGGAGTAGAGGATGAAAAGGGGAAGGTGTACAAGATGCTAGGGGGGGATAGAGAAGGGGAGGTAGAGGAGGAGAGGCCAGAGGGGGGAAGAATGGAGGGCAGGGGATTACAAACTTGTGGCAGCCATCATTTGTCCCTCCTAATCCTCCCCACCTCCCCCAAGTACAGGGAGGACTGTATAGCTGTGTGTACCTCTCTGTCCAAGCGAGCAGTGCAGAAAATCAGGGATCCTTCTCACTGACACCTACAGTGCAGGCTTCCTTTCACTGCTACCACACTGTCATAATGTACCTGTTGCATTGGTCCCCTGCTCCCACCAGCGCCGCTCCCCATCTCCTGGTGGTGCCAGTCTCTTGCTCCCCCTGTGCAGGTCCCCTGTGCCGTGCCTCTGCTCCTGACATCGCCATCCCGCTGCTTCCAGTCGCACCAGTCTCCTGCTCCTGCAAGTGCTGGTCCCCTGCTCACTGCCGCACCAGTCTTCCGCTCCGCCCGGCACTGGTCTCCTGTGCCCGACAGCAGCATCCCCATGCTTTCAGCCGCGCTCCTGTCTGCGCTGGTCCCATGTGCCGTGACAGGTCGGGCGCGCCAGTCTCCCGCGCTGCTGGTCTCCTGGTCTCCTCCTACAGCCAGCTGGCCATCATCTGCCGCTTAGGGTTAAGTGCTTCACCGCTGAAGGGGGTATGCGCAGCGCACAACACTATTTAAATAAAATAATCGAATGGGTGCAGGGGATTGCTTTGGGGCCCCCTCAAGCCTCCGGGGCCCATAGCAGCTGCACCCCCTGCACCCTGTGTAGTTACGCCTCTGCCTAAACAACATGCACACACAGCCCCCCACACCCACAAATGTCACTGTACCATCCACACTATCAATGTACATCTTATGTAGGGTACACACCAGGACGACCACCGTCGTATACGACCGATAGACGACCATGGAACGATTTCCCTTGGACTTCCCTGGAGCTCCCAGGCAGTCCCCAGCAAACGATTAGCAAAAATTGTGTTTTTTTGCGGTACGATCTCGATCCGATACCGATGCGCCCGTGATGGTCGTTAAGACGGTCGGATCGCTGGTTTTTGTTTTTTTGCAAGAACACATGCGACCGTCGTCAGATTGGCCTTTGAAATTTGAATGAAGGGGCTGGACTAGCAGAGGGGGATAGGAATAGCAGCAGCCATTTTAAACCAGTGTATTTCTGCTTTGTTACTAGTGAGGCTTGGTTTATACCTGCTGAACGCTGGACATAGCTATTTACACATTACTTTGTTTTGCCTGCCATTACAAAGGGGGACATTTACCAAAATGGATTCGTAGAAAAAAGGTGTATTCGTAGGCAGAAATACACCTTTTTTTTTACGAATTTGTATTTTCAGGATTTACAATCCCAAAAATACAACAATTCGTATTCCTAAAGATGGAACATTCGTATTTGTATTTACAAATATGAATGTCCTACACCATCGATAGGATATGACAGAAATCACCATTCAAAAGAATGGTGATTCCTGATTTACTAAGCAGCCGTATGGATAATACGGCTGCTAAGTGGTGTAAAACATCCACGCAAATACGACAGGAAAATACACCCTGCTTTCCCTGTCGTATTTGCTTTAAGCCTGCACGGATCAGTCAGATCCGTGCAGGCTTTAGTGTAAAAAAATAGAAAAATAAAATAAAAAATAAAACGGCGTGGGGTCCCCCCCACAGCCATAACCAGCACCAGGCGGACGGAGCCGGGGCCGGTAATTAAAAATCAGGGAACCCGACAAATAGGGGTTCCCCGATTTTTAACAACCAGCCCCAGGCTCCTGCTCTGGGGCTGGTTCCCAAAATACGGGGGACAAAATGACTAGGGGTCCCCCGTATTTTAAGAACCAGCCCCAGGCAAAACCAGCCAGCAGGGTAATGCCACAGCCGGGGGGAGACTTTTTATGCAAGTCCCCCCGGCCAAAGCATTCATCCCTACTGACCAGTCAGCCTGGCCAGGGGCCCTGGGGGAGTGGGGACCCCCCAATGAAGGGGTCCCCCCCTCCAGGACTTACTTAACCAGGCTGAAGCCTGGTACTGTCCCCGATGCCCCTGGGCGGTGGGCATCGGGCTGATTATGGTGTAAAAAAAAAGATAAAACTATTGTTTTTTACTGTGGCACTACAAGTGCCAGCAAGCTGGGACTTGGAGAACCACAAGTCCCAGCCTGCTGGGCATTAAAGGGCCCGCTGGCACTTGTAGTTCCACAGTTAAAAAAATAGTGCACAAAACACACTGACACACATTTGAAATAAAAGTTTAATACACACATCACAAACACACTGATACTTACCTATCTTGATCCCGTCGGTAGGTCGCTGGCTCCGGTGTCGGCGGCTCCGGTGTCGGCGGCTCCAGTGTCGGCGGCTCCGGGTCGGCGGCTCCGAGGTCGGCGTCCTGTCTGAAGAAAATCCATTTTGGACCTGTGGAAGTAAATCCTACTCACCAGGTCCTCCATGGATGGTCTTCTGTCTTCTCTCTTCTTTTCCAGGACTTTATTCTTTCTCTTCTGTCTTCTGTCTTCTTCTTTGTTTACGCTGCCGGCTGTCGGGACTTTCAGAGCTGGAGAGATGTTGCCTCCTCGATGTCTGGACTAAGAATGAATTCTAGCCAATCAGGAGCCGCCTAGTGGCCAATCAGGAGCCAGTAAAGTCCTGGAGGGGGGGGACCCCTTCATTGGGGGGGTCCCCACTCCTCTAGGGCCCCTGGCCAGGCTGACTGGTCGGTAGGGATGAATGCTTTGGCATTGCATAAAAAGTCTCCCCCCGGCTGTGGCATTACCCTGCTGGCTGGTTTTGCCTGGGGCTGGTTCTTAAAATACGGGGGACCCCTAGTCATTTTGTCCCCCGTATTTTGGGAACCAGCCCCAGAGCAGGAGCCTGGGGCTGGTTGTTAAAAATCAGGGAACCCCTATTTGTCGGGTTCCCTGATTTTTAATTACCGGCTCCAGGCTCTGTCAGCCTGGTGCTGGTTTCGGCTGTGGGGGGGACCCCACGCCGATTTTTTTTCCATTTATTTATTTTTTAAAAAAATTTTTACACTCTGCAGCCTGCACGGATCTGACTGATCCCTGCAGACTGCTAGAAATAATTCGTATTAGCAGCCGTATATACGGCCCCTAATACGAATTGTTACACCATCGGAGGGTTACAAAGCAGTCGTATCTGACTGCTTTGTAATTTCCCCTCCGGAATACGACTTTGCATACGACTAAAACAGTCATATGCAGTCGGAGGGGAAATACCAATACGAAAAACTAGGTCTGGGGTTGCAGGTGGGTAGTCACCAAGCTGTAAAAAAATTGAACATGTTTAATAATCAATTATATTTACTTCTAATTTCAGTTCCCTACCAGCGTGAATGAATGAAAAGTCATCGCAGAGGAGTTTGAACAGCGATGGAACTTTCCAAATTGCGGTGGAGCCATTGATGGCAAACATGTCCGCATAGCCCAGCCTATCAATAGTGGTTCCTACTACTTTAATTACATGGGCTATTTTAGCATTGTACTAATGGCTGTGGTGAATGCGAACTATGAGTTTATCTTCCTGGATGTAGGAAGGAATGGCCGTGCATCGGATGGTGGCACTTTCAAGGACACAAAGTTCTACGAAAGGCTCATAGCGAACACCCTTCACTTGCCGTCTGTCCAGGAAACTAAACAGGGGCTTAACTTTGTGTTTGTGGCAGACGAGGCTTTTGGCCTGCACGAGCATGTCATGAAGCCATATGCCTTGAAAAAGCTGAAAAACCAGCTAAACGCTTGCGTTGGCTAGTACCTACTGTCTGATATGCATGTTAGCTTAAATTGTTGATATTTGTGATGTTAGCTTAATAGGGCGCTACAAGACCACCTAGGTGTTGAAAATAACACCCAAGGTGAAGCAGGTAGAAACAACCTCACATAGGCTGTTGTTGGCTATAGAAGTGACTAATAGGGGATAATTCAAATCCCACTCTTTAGCATGAAATGGCTACCTGAGCGCTCCAAACACAAATTGAGTAACCCCAAGACATTGTGAAATCTTACATCATCTAACCACTTACATCTTGGTTATTTGCTCCAAAAGTGTGTTGATATGAGAAATAATAAAACTTTATTTTCCTTTTTATGTTTCCCTTGTGAGCCCCAATAAAATCAGCAGACCACTGTATATAACCAAGTCTGAGACGAAGTCCAATCAATTTTGGTTAACCACCAGTAGGTGGCACCAAAAGATAAGTAATAAAGACAATCACAGCAAACTATTATATTTAAAACTGTTATGGTTAACCACCAGTAGGTGGCACCAAGGGACTGTCCACCAATAAAGGTGTCAGACAGGAACAGTTTGATCATTATCTCTGTGACCCCACTTCAGGGAATATGATGAAGTATTAATGGGGTACTCACATAAGTGGTAATAAAAGGAAAACCGTACATACCAATAGCAGCAAAACCCACATATAAGGGTATCTCTTTGTGTATAACACTACATCACTAGCTACTAATTTGACAGGCATTTTTCAGGCAGGATTCAAGTGTATTTTTTAAAAAACACTATATTTCCTACTTTTTGAGCACATAGTGTGTACATGTTTGTATGTCCTAATATATTTTAACCTCTAATTTTTCGCTGTATTCCCTAATAAGTCTATTGTGGGATTATTAATCATAACTAATTAAAAGCTATATTTTATGACTCGATTCTTTTAGTGCGTTCCCCTGAGAGCAGTCCTTTTCCTCTTCTTGTCCTTAACATGAAGCCATATGCGCAAAGGGGTCTGACTCATGACAAAAGGATCTTTAACTACAGGCTATCCAGGGCACGGCGTGTTGTGGAAAATGCTTTTGGCATCCTGGCTAGCCGGTTTCGCATTTTCCACACTGCCATTAACCTGAGGGTGGACAAAATTGACTGGGTTGTCACGGCGTGCTGTGTCCTGCACAAATTGCTCCGCAGAAAAGCCACACAGCAAAGGGCTACAGGCACAGCACTCCAAGAAGACCAAGATCTGCCAGAGGAGGTAGTGCAGATATCCTCCTTGCAAACCCCAACACAACACTACACAGGGAGTGCACGAGCCAAACAGGTGAGGGAAGAGTACATGGCCTACTTTAATGGGGAGGGGGCTGTGGATTGGCAGGAGGAATCAATTAGATAGCCAAAAAAATAGACTCACCGATGCAGCTTGGTTTTCCTGTTTG